>NC_056743.1:1670663404-1670713404 GCF_019279795.1 Protopterus annectens | reverse complement strand
ATTTAGCAAGCCCTGCATGGTGTGCAGGACTAGTGCAGGAGCTCCAGCAGGCAATATGTCTGCCGTGCGATCCAGGAATAAGCTGTAGGGATGTGCATGAACGCTCCTGCACGGACTCAGCCCCTGTATGCAAATTACCTCATTTGCAGGTGAAATCCATGCAAATGAGGTGAATTTGTGATCCAGGAAGCTGGAAGCTGGCCGTGCAGGACTAGTGTAATCTGTAGAAATGTACTCGGCCTGTAACTGAGCACATTTCTGCAAACCACAAAACAGAGTCATTACAGCTCCAAATAAAGGGTGGATATTATGTAGAAAGCATGCCAATGGCCAAATATAAGGCCATTGGCATGGACAATAGTTGCAAAAAAAAAAAAAAAAAGTTAACTTTTATTTTTTTTTAGCCGATCTTGGCTGTTTAAGCATAGGGCAGCTGCACGCAACCAGGATTGGACGAAAAATAAAAAAAGAAACCTAAAATAAGCATTTTAACCAAAATTACTATTTTGCCATTATACTCAATGGCAGGCAGAAGACAACATGGCCAGTAAATAGTGATTGCTAAGGGGGAAGGCTCAGTGTGGGAACTGTAACTATGCATCAGCAGGCAATCCTATGCAAATGAGGGGAATGATACTGAATCCCAGATCTCCCCTGCATGCTAGTCAGCACCCAACAGTGTAAGAGCAGGAACAGTGTAAGCCTAGGAGTTAGCTGACATCATAGGGGTGTGTGTCAGGCATACTGTATGCGGATCGGAGCCCTGTGGCTTGGGTTTGCCCTTAGCTTAGCACAGCTAAGCAAGGGGGTGTGTCTGAGGCTGCCTAACTCTCTTTACATTGCCTAAGTGTGTGTGCATGGCGCACACCGTGTTTTAAAGAAAAAAAAGTAAACCAGGAAATAGCAGCTTTGTGCACATTTGAGCACTGTGTTTGTGCTGCTTGCCCCTGGGCTTAAGCAGGAAGGCAATGTGAAGAGAAAACAGTAGTAGGAAGGTAATCAAGGAGAACTAGCATAGCTGGCAGGTGAAATGTATTAGAATCAGCCAATTACACAAGGAGCAGCCTAGCCCAGAACACTACTATAAACTATGCAAACACCTTTCTAATCCCAGAAATGGCAACTTTGTGTGTATCTGTCTGTGTAGGGAGCAATGCTTTTTAGGCTGCACGCACTACTACAGTTCAAATGCCCTACTTTGGCAAGCCTGTTGCTGTCATTCACTGTGAAATACACCTTTGGAAAAAAAATAGTCCCATAATCTCTGTGGTGTATCCTATAACAGTGTAGTGTGATATAGTACTTTGGTAGGGGTTCTATTCCCACACATGGCAATTGTGGATGTGTGTGTGTGTGTGTGTGTGTGTGTGTGTGTGTGTGTGTGTGTGTGTGTGTGTGTGTGTGTGTGTGTGTGTGTGTGTGTGTGTTTCTTTGTCTGTGTAGGGAGCAATGCATTTTAGGCTAGTCACACTAACTACAATTCAAATGCCCTACTTTGGCAAGCCTGCTGATGTCATTCACTGTTAAATACACCTTTGGGAAAGGAGTAGCCCAGTAATCTCTGTGGCATGTCCTATAACTGTGTAATGCAGTAGTGTGACAAACTAGTTAGGTAGGAGTTCTAATCTCGGACATGGTAACTGTGTGTGTGTGCGTGTGTGTGTGTGTGTGTGTGTGTGTGTGTGTGTGTGTGTGTGTGTGTGTGTGTGTCTGTCTGTCTGTAGGAAGCAATGGATTTTAGGCTAGTCACACTCACTGCAATTCAAATTCCCCACTTTGGCAAGCCTGCTGATGTCATTCACTGTGAAATACACCATTAGGAAAGAAGTAGCCCAGTAATCTTTGTGATGCATCCTATAACAGTGTAATGCTGTAGTGTGATATAGTACTTTGGTAGAGGTTCTATTCCCACAAATGTCAAGTGTGGATGTTTGTGTGTATGTGTGTTTCTTTGTCTGTGTAGGGAGCAATGCTTTTTAGACTAGTCACACTTATTCCAATTCAAATGCCCTACTTTGGCAAGCCTGCTGATGATATTCACTGTGAAATACACCTTTGGGAAAGGAGTAACCCAGTAATCTCCGTGGTGCACATCTTATAATGCGTAATCCTGTAGTGCAACAAACTAGTAAGGTAGGAGTGCTAATCCCAGACATGGCAACTGTGTGTTTGTGTGTGTGTATGTGTGTGTGTGTGTGTGTGTGTGTGTGTGTGTGTGTGTGTGTGTGTGTGTGTGTGTGTGTGTGTGTGTGTGTGTGTGTGTCTCTGCCTGTGTAGGAAGCAATGCTTTTTAGGCTAGGCACACTCACTACAATTCAAATGCCCTACTTTAGTAAGCCTGCTGATGTCAGTCACTGTGAAATGCACCTTTGGGAAAGAAGTAGCTCAGTAGTTGCTGTGGTGTGTCCTATAACAGCGCAATGCTGTAGTATTATATAGTACTTTGGTAGGGGTTCTATTCCCAACATGGTAAATGTGAATGTTTGTTTGTGTGTGTCCTTGTCTGTGTAGGGTGCAATGCTTTTGAGGCCAACCTCCAATGACCTTCTTTGGCAAGCTTGTTGATGTCATACCCAGTGAAATACACATTTGGGAAGGAGTACTGCAGTAATCCCCATGGCACATCCTATAACTGTGTAATGCTGTAGTGTAATAAACAAATTAGGTAAGAGTTCTAATTCCAGACATGTCAAGTGTGTGTGTGTGTGTGTGTGTGTGTCTGTGTTTGTAATTCATGTCCTGTGTGGAAGTGGCTATGAGTGTGTAACAACTGGACTCATTGTGGATTGGGTTTGCAAATTTCTTATATGGTGGCCTTATTATATGTCACAATGTCCACCTTACAAATATAACAGATGTGAAATAGCCGAGAGGCTAGGGTGGCAATCCATACCCCATCATGTGACATCAAGGCCTGGCAAACAAAGTTAGCAACCCCTGTATTACACAGAGAACACTCTCAACCCATGTCTCATACACAAACACACTTGTTTAGGCAACAACCACTATGTTGGTAGTACCCTGCATATTGCCCACAGATAGTAACCATGGTGTTATTGCAGTAGACTACAGAGGGCATGGCACCCTGTCCATCAGTACAATACACACATACATGCAGACGGTGTGCCTTCACTATGTTCCCGACTGGGTGTCTGCATCACCTGTGTTGTCATCAAATGTGACCCACAAAGGACATACCATGCCTTATACACATGCCCTGTAGGGACAGATGCCACTGACAGCAGGGAATACCTGTATCATGCTGTCAATGTGGGTGCAGGGTCAACCTGCTGTCCTTTACTTGGTCTCGGCACATGAGGCCAGGAAAGACACATCTGAAGATAACAATCTGTGTACACATCATGGGCCCCAGGTACAGTTCCACATGTCACTGTACATGCATGTGGGACGTGTACACATCCCAGACAGCATCCATGTCATGGACTAAAGAACACATACATGGGAAGAATTGCACAGCAATAGCCACACACAATACTTACCCAAGTGACTGGATGGTGAATACAATACCTACCTGTGTGGGCCAATCCAGACACTATACCCCTGAGCAACACTGCAGACCACTGTCATGTGGCCTGATGCAAGGTATACCCTTCACCTAGCCTTGTGTAGCCTTCTGACACAGTCAACCACTACACACCCATGAAGCAATGCACACATGCATGTCAGTACTGGCACCCTGTGTCTGTGTGTGTGGTGTATGGTGCTTTTGACCACATTCACACTCTCTACAACCCCCATTGGCATACTGAAGCATGCTGTCTGATGTCAGACACCTTCACATACCCTTTGCCCATATAACCTCTGGATAACCCCTGTGGTGCATGTGATACCTGCACAGTACTGTATTGTGGGAGACTAACTATCTAGGAAGTGTATTCCTGACCCTGCCAAGTGTGTCAATGTGTGTGAGTCCCTGAGAGAGTGTGGCTTTGTTGACGCTGACACCTGTTCATGTGGACAGGCATGTGTACTATACCTAGCGTATCACTACCATATCACTGCTACAGATGTCACTCACCATCACATATATGTTTGGACAGCTGCTCAACATGTAAGCTATGTGGCCCATGCAATAACTGCATAGACATATGATAGCAATACATAGTCAGGGTTTGATACCCTGTACTGGTAGGTGTGTAACACAAACATGCTTAGGTTTTACTCTCCCAGACCCTCCCTGACTTACTTTGTCTCTGTGTGCCTCTCACACTCCCTCTCTGGTGGATGTGGAGAACTACACCTGCTTTGCTTAGGCAGCAGCATGTGTTTTGTAAGTGATGCCCATGATCAGCTGATGGCCTCTGCATGAATTGCAACCCTCCTCTAGATGATTGCATGTGGAACAGCTGTGGTAACGTTCCCATAGCCAATTGCAAGAAAACACACTCCAATATCTAGGAACATCATGTTGGTGTTGGGCCTTTTCATTCACTGTGAGCAGGACCTAGATCTGGTGTTTGGCAAACAGCATCCCATGTGGATTGCAGATCTACCTCTAACAACATACACTGTGGAAACAGGCCAACACACTGGAGGGGGATGTGCCTGACATGACTACAGAATGTAAGTGTTGTTATTCTGCATTTGGAGTAATATTGGTTTAACAGGTGTGTATGGATATGGCTGGGCTGCATGTTTTAATACCTGCCATGACAGTGCTATGTTTTTAAGGAAACCCTCATCTGTAGGGTCATCTGTAGACTGGGCAGTGTGTGGCACCTTTTTTTTCTTGTGTTACTCACAGATCACCTATAACTGCAGAATCATAGTCTGAGGATTGCAGCCAGTACATGGTGACAGCCATGAGAGTTATTGACTCCATATCCCTCATTGGACATATGTCACAACAAACCCTGTTACAACATAAATGTATGAGCCTATCACAGAAACATGCCAATATTGGCCCTGTGTTTGTCCCTCCAGCCACAACTCTGTCAACCTTTGTACATATGTCATGCAGTAAGAGGTGCATATGTTCTGTACACCATTATTTATTCACATCATATCTGACAACAAGCCAGTGAGAAATCAGACTGCTACACATGTTCTGTATAGTAGGGGTTATATTTGAGAACATAACCTGGGCATTCCGTGATTGTGTGTACAGTACTGAGGTCTGTATACTTATGGTTATTGTCGACAGTGTGTGTATTGTGAAGCTGTACCTTGGCCTGTGCACAGACTGTGGTAGATGCCATTGTTCTTGGTCCTGTTCTATCTGATGTTACATGCTGCTGCAGTGTATGTTACCTTATTGGCTTACATGTTTGCAGGGCCAAATACACACATGTCCCATACCACAGGCAGGCATCGGACCACACTGTGTAGTGGCCCAGTATATGTAGGGTTAGTGTGTGAGTGGCACATGTGATGATGGTGTTGATCAGATAGTCCATATACTGTAATATTAAGCTAGCTTACCATATGTGCCTGTGGCTGTGTTCACATTGGTTGTAATTATGCACTTTCACACAAGTGTCTGTTACTCTGTGCTGTGACATGCCTGTAGAGCCTGCTATATATGCAGGTACATGTGTATTCCCCCATAAGAAATGTAGGCCGGTGTTGTGGCACTCTGCCTGTAGCCTGCACAGTGCTTTGTTACATGCCTTGAAGCTTAGTGTACTTACTCAGTGTGATGTTATGTCCAGATACTTGCCAGAAGTACTGCTGCGGACCACCATAACAGTCATGTATTTCTGACAAAGCAGTGGGATGCTGTACAGATGTATGTCACTAACTAGTGGGTAGTATGTGGCCATGTCACCTCTGTACCAGTGGTTATTATGTGTCAAGACAGAGAGGGATGTGTGAATGCATAACCTATGGGTGCAAATGTATACCAGTATTTACATGATATACCCATCTACATGGCTGGTAACATCCACATTGTCAGGCTTGGTCCACATGTTTTGCACTATGGGGTTCTGTGTATATCTCTGGAGTGACCAGAGTGTGTCAGATTGTCCACATTTATTGGCCATATCTCTGCTGTAGTCCACATGATCATTACTGTGCTAGCAGTGGTACTGTACTATGATGTCCTTAGGATGTCTGTCAGTAGCCAATGGCGCACATGTTACAAGCAGATGTGACCTTCCACACACTACATGTCTGTTAGGTCAACCCCTATTACAGTAGCAACAGTCTACATATATACCTGCAATACATATCTGACATCCCCTTGAACTAAGAGGTTGGGACTATTGTGGCTGAGATAGGACTCCACTCCATGTTCTGGACATATGGTGAACATATATGTATATATAATTATCCGTATATCTATATAGATATATACACATATACATATTGATATACATAGATGGTTATGTATATGTACATATATATATATATATATATATATATATATATATATATATATATATATATATATATATATATATATATATATATATATATATATAAACACTCAGATATCTACATATACACAGCAATATATGTCTACACATATACAGGTAAAGATACATATGCACATATACTTATGGATATCTACATATATATTGATAGTAATAGGTATATCAGAATAGATATGTATGCACATATAGTTACAGATATCTCTCTCTCTCTCTCTCTCTCTATATATATATATATATATATACATCTACATAAATAGGCATATCTGTACACATAGAATGTGCATACACACACACACACACACACACACACACACACACACACACACACACACATATATATATATATATATATATATATATATATATATATATATAAAGAGACCTACACACGACCATATATTTGATGCGTTATACAGATGTGTATACAGACATATGTATGAATATACATGTGTATGTACATATAGATATATATATCAACATATTATATGTATATATCCATATTCCTGTCATGTGTAAACCTCACGGTTGTGTATACCCTCCCCAGATGTAATTCACTGTATGTATCTGATATGTGTACATTATGATAAAACAACATATGTGATGCAACAGTCATATTAATAACAAGTACTACACAATTCTGGAAGTAAAGGCAATTTTTAATACTAATTAATATGTGTATTGACAGATATATTGGAAAAACAAAAGCTGTCTGCACAGTGTTCATGGTGTAGTGGTTAAGTGTTGTGATGATACAGCACAGGGTCCTGGGTTCAAGACCTGCAAGAGCTGTTCATTTTGTTGCTGGGCAGAACAAGGGATGTTGGATACAGAGTGGTTAAGGCAGTTTTGAGCAACTGTAAGTGTGTTTGCGTGGGTTTGCATGACGGTAAGCACTGCTAAGATACAGGTAAACTTACTGGAGCTTACACAGTGTAGGCTTCGCTTACCAGTGCGCACATCAGCTTAGCTGTTATATTGGAGCAATGTTGATAACGGCTAAGCATGGCTTAGCCCTGGTAACCAGTTCACACAACCTTGTCTGATAACATAGCAGGGTAATGACATCTGTAATAAGTGTATGTAATGCCATGTACAATACATGCGCCTATGTGGTGTCATTACAGTAGCAAGGGATGTGAGTGTCATGTCTGGGACACAGACATATATGAGGCCTGTACAGCACTGTTATAAATGTGAATGTTACATGCAGGGGTAGTAGCCCAGGGTATGTACTGTTACACTGGCATGTAGTGTATCATGATGGTACTACTGTTGACAGTGCTATCCCAGGCAAGAGTAGAGTGCTAAATGTAGTACTGACAACAGACACACCTGCAGGAATAGCTGGACTCTGAGGCCTCTCTGGTTGTTTCCCTGTTGTGTGAGCTGTGTCACAGTATATAGCCCCACTGGATAATGATCCGACATGTGGAATGTAACTGTAGACAACTGTCTGAACAGCACATGTTAGTGAGGGCTTCCAACATGTAGTTATGGCATACATATTGTTGTCAAACATCTATCTGGCAACACATTCATCCTACTGCATAGCTACTTGCCAAGCTGATGACTGTCAGTCCCTGTACAGATGTGCAAATGGCAGGTATACAGCTGGGATCTGTACAACCTATGCTTGATTGACACTTACAAGTCTGCCCAGCTGGGTATGAACTGGCACATATAGGAGACAACACCCTGTACGCACCACATGACACAGGTACCTCCACTACACTACCACAGTCAACAGAACATGCTTGGGTACAGGTCTCCATCACAGACACTAACCATGTGTTGTAATATATGTTGCATACATGTCAACTTGATCACCTCAGTGGCCATGTGCAGGAGGCACCCAGAGGATTGGCTAATGCATGTCACTCTCACCCTGACGATCATTACAGAAGTATCTGTCGATAGATTGCCTGTTCCCAAATGGCAGGTGCCAGGACACCACTGTACACACATCCCCTGCATAACCCATCTCTCCATGGACAATAGCTAGGTACACAGCTATGACTACCTGCAGCGATGCACCCCAGTACTGACACATGTACATGTGCATTACTGAGTATAGCAGTGTCTGTGTGTTAGCAAACTTATACTTGGGAATTCCATGACAGCCTTCACAACCACCACAACAACAATTGCCATAGTCAGTTGTGGCTGCTGCTGTATCGGACATTTACATGTACCCTGTTATTCTCCTCTCCATACCAGCTACATGAGCCTCGCAGTACCCGCACAACATTGTTGCACAAATGGGTCGATAGGCATGGGATACCCATTGAGTTCTGGAAAGTGTGTGTATGTGTGCATGTCCGTATATCTGTAGGGTACAGCCTTCTAAGGCCACATACTCCTATTACACTACCCATTGCCACACAGTAGTACAGATAGTGTTGTTGCTGCCCATAGGTGAGGCATGACAATGCAACACCCTACTATGCCTGTGGCATGTGCATTAGATGGATATCCCTGTAGTACCACTGTTGGGATATACAATGGGCTGTATCACAGTCATGGGCAGTGTGTGATGGTGGGTATGTCAGAGTTCATCATGGGTTTCAGATAATACAATATCCACTGGAGGATGAGGGTGCTGTGTACACTGTCATTACACCAAGGTACACCCAGTATATGTCCCATGTACCACTTTATGCTTACCACTATCACCATCAACCATACAGGTAATTAATACCACAATCCAGCCCAGATATGCAAGTGCTGTGTGCAGCCTACCTGTTACACATTGGATGCATGGTTAGCAGTGATAGGCCCAGGTCTCTTGGATGTGTGTCTGCCTGTTATGTGTCTGTTAATTTGTATATGAAGGCATGCCACACTATGTATTGTCCATATACACCCATTACATCCCCCATTAGCATACTGTATATGTCTGGGGATGTTCTACATGTAACATGTAACCAAGACCATGTCTCACCCTAAACACTGTATGGTGTGTGCAATGAAAGCCACACACTTCAGTAGCACAACTTACCTAGGTAGCAGTGTTGCCAAGTAAGAGTGTGCACATATGTGGATGGGTCTACATCAGGTTGCAGATTATACACATCCCAGCAGGTTACCTGTCCATGTGGCACAGGCAATAACTGCTATACAAACCTGTGACATGTGTTCATCTGTACCCCAGATATATCACAGCCATGGTACCACCACAGTGCCATACCCCATTGTGGAATATGACTGCAGACAATCCTCGTGCTGACACATGTACACCTACAACACAAATGAATAATATTATGAAGACCACACTCAACCTGTGTTACTAACAGCTATAATGCATCATTGCTGAACGGCTACACTACCTGACATGTATGCATTAAACTTTACTCCTGACAACATGTTACACTGCAGTACTTTGGTACACTGTAGTACAGACAGCGTGTGCATCAGAACCTTATTAACCTGTCCCTGCATCGATGTTATTGATGACAGGGATGTGGCACAGGTATCATCAGATGCACAGGGTGTGTCAGATTACCAGAGGCCAAGGGTGGGCTATACATTTGACACCATGTGTGTGGGTGAGGGGTGTAATGAGGTGAACTGGGCATGGTGATGTGGTATGTGTAGGTATGGGGTTGCCCTAGGTGTGTTTGTATAGTGTGTCGGTATGCATGCACACAGTTCTGCCATGTGACTGCTTACATAGGTGTTTATGTACAGCTGCAGACCATACCTGGCAGGGTATGCAGTTCACTGCCTCCGGCCATGGACACATGGACTGTGCCTGCTAGGGGCTCCATGGGCACATCCAGGTACAGGCCTCAATGTGCTACTCTCCCCTGATGATGACATATGTCCACTGGTACCAGGTCCCTCCTGGGACTGGCCAGGACCACGTGCTAGTTGCCTGCTGTAGTGTGGTGTGGACAGCATCCCCCCTCAGTGCCCGGGCTGGTACTGCCACTACAGGAGCCCCTTGGTGTCCTAGCACATCCATGTTGACTGCCAGCTGTTGGCATTGCTGGCCTACGTCCACATAGCCATCGCCGCACTCCCACCACACGTTCAAGCACAGACATGCCATGGTTGATAAGGGCCATCATCGCACCAGACCGTCGATCAATGAGCTCGGTATAAGCACGGATGGCACCAGACAGTTCACGGAAGTTGTCACTTGCAGATGTGAGAGCAGCCCTCTGCAGCCTCAGGCCCTGTATAGTGTAACATTCCATACATGCCTGCACTGCCATGACAGCCTGAAACATGCACCTGTTGGTACCAGTTGTGGCACATCTGCCAGGGGCATGATGACCAGCGGCCCTACCATGAGCACCCTGGGACATCTGCCTATGTGGTGCCCTGCTGGACATCTGACCATGCCTTCTATGACCAGACACAGTAGGCATTCTTACCACACTCTCCTGTGCACTGCCACCAAACACCAGCTGTCCCTGCACTATGGCCACTGGTGATGGGGTATGTATAGGCACTGAAACTGTGTGCGGGGTTGGGGTAGCTAAAAGGGGGATATCAAATGATGGTGCTGTTTTGGCTCCTGACAACCCCATCTGTGCCTCAACAGTACTATCATAATCTTTGGTGTCTGTATGGACACCAACATTAGATTGCATGCAGGATGGACCCTAACCCACTTCACCACCTGTGGGGGAAAACAATAAACACACTGTAAGACCTGTGCAACATTGCATAACAGTACACATGCACACACACACACAGACACACACACACACACACACACACACACACAAAACCTTAAAACCTTCCTGTCCGTGACTTTACAGACAGTCCCACGTATATTCCCATGTGTTCTCTATCCTGCATTACACTTGGTAACATACACTCATTAAAATCACTCATTAATGTATCATTCCTCTAAATACGTAGACAAGTGATCACAACACAAGACCTGTTACTCCATTACCTCCCTGACCTGAGTGGAGTGGTTTTACATGGGCTCACTGTTGTCATTCAGTGTTCACCCTGTGTATGTCCGGACATTATGAGCATGGCCCCTATATGTGAGGGGTTACTATGTTCACTCCATAATATCACACACTGGAGTGTCATCTGTATGTATTGCTCAGTACATGCCAGATATGCTGCTCAATCAGTCTATAATGTGACAACTGTAATATATGGAAGAACACAAGAAACGAAACTCAGAACCAAAATCAAATGAAAAATGTGATCCACGGCAGTGAAAAGTGAGAGTCAGAGGTAATATCCAAAAGACGTATTTATTGGAACACAAAACAAATCCTTCTCAAGCGCTTTCGCTCAGTGCAATACTGAGCTTTATCAAGATAACAATAAGAAACAACTGGTCTTATTTAAATGGGTGCATAAAGATCATGTGATTCATTAATTAAACTTAATTAATAGCTAGTTTAAAAGTCAAATACTAAACAACACAAAATTATATAAAATTTATAAAATCCCAATAAATGCACTTTTATAAATATTGTTTAAAAAGTCACATAATATATATATATATATATATATATATATATATATATATATATATATATATATATATATATATATATATATATAATGAATGATATTAAATATTGTGTATATTATTTCATGGAACCATTTGCCTAATTATTAACTGATATATCGCTATTGATGTGCAAAAAACATAGAAAAACATTGAAATACAACAATAAACAATGAAATAATAAAATAGTATCATATAATAATTCTCTAATGCAATAAATAGTAATAAATAAACTGATATGAATAATAACATTAATTTCTTACTAAATATTATAACATAGCCCTTCTCAATTTTAAAACACTACTTAAATTCATACTGTCATTTAATCCTGGCCATTTAGCAGCATCTAATCTTAACTGCCATATAAGCTCCCTTTATTCTAATTTGGTCTCCCAGTCACCCCCTCTCTTGTCAGGTGTTATCTGGTCTAAAACCATAAACTTAATTTCCATATTGGGGCAGGACAAAAAATGCTTGTAAAAGGCATTAGATTCCTTTTTCTTATAAATGTCATAAAAATGTTCGTAAATTCTTCTCCTTAATGTCTTTTCTGTTTTCCCTATATAGAAACTTTGACATTTTGTGCAAAAGCCTAAATATACAACATATTTTGCATTGCAATTAAAATAGCCATTTGTCCGACATACATATTTTCTAGATGGGATGTATACACTGTGGCCATTATATGGATACACTCGCTGGTGTTGTCTAGTAATTCCCCAATGCATCTGTGGATCTGCATAAGTGGGTTGTCAGTTACCTCTCTGCTGAATGTGATATTAAGGGTATACCTGGTGTTTACCTTCCCTCCCAATGCCTGTTCCATGCTACAGACCTTATTCTACTATCAGCTGTCCTGTGATTACATACATGGCAAGTATTCCTGGTGTGTCATGTGTCAGTCCATGTCCATGTACTGCACTATTCCAAAGGGAAGTACTGCTGTATGAACCACCCCACAATCACACATGTGCATACGTGGACACCCACACAAACACACACACATGCACACATGCATCCTACATGCATCAACTTCCCTACACTTCACCAGAGTGACCCTACAGACAAACTAACCACCCACTGAGACACACACACACACACACACACACACACACACACACACACACACACACACACACACACACACACACACACACACACAGGTGAGGTAGTATAATGATAGTACACACAGTCCTCTTATTATCCATCTGTCAATATGCATAACGTATGGTACACAACAGCATGCAGTGCAGCTATAGTTAATCCATGCTAGCAACAGTATACATGTGTGTGATGCATGTGCTGTGTTACTAGGTGATGTCCCTTCCCCTGGATACCACTGCACTCATGTACACAGTATTGCTGTGCACCTGTTCTGCACTCTGCCCTGTACTGTGCACCACACCTCACAGTTGTACAACCCATTGCTGAATGTATAGTACTTTGTCAGTTATGTCAGCTTTAATGCTCACAGCCCCTATGCTTTTCAGCAACACATACCTGGGATGATATGTGGACAGATGTCATTATCATAGTTACGCTTCACCGAAACAAAATTCTTATCATTTACCAATGTGTTATTCAGAACATTTAAATCCTTAAGCAGAGAATCAGCTTTTGCTTCATACTCTGCTATCATAACTTCTAACATCTCAATTCCTGCACGATTGAAAATGTCACATAATTTCTTATAGTATGTAGTACCCTTTTGGACATTATTTGGAAATTTAAAACATCGTAACCCTTTTGGGACTCTCTCTACTTTCACACATTCTTTTAGGTAATCTATTCCCAGTTGGTTAGTTTTAAAAGTATACAACTTGTCACGTAATACATTAAAGTCCTGCTCAATGTCAGCGTTATTAGTAGCATTGTCAATACCTTGTTGAAACCAAAACTGCTGTTCGGCCCAGGCACTGAAATCAAAGTCCTTGGTACGGCCGCCTACATCACCTGCACCCTGATTATTCGCTTTGTTAGCCCGTTTGTTCGTGCTCTGCTGGGTGTTAGAGCCAAGCTGAATGCCACTACTCGTGGGCAAGAGTTCACCGGAAATGCGCCTTCTCTTCCATTCCAGGCCTTGCTGCTGGTTGCCTGGAAAAGTTAAAACTGAATCAGGCTTGCTGATATTAAGTACTTCTGTAAGTTGTGTTAGCATATCTAACACTCTGTTGAATTCCGATCGAGTGACCGGCCCATTTTCATCAAATGCTTTAAGTACCTGTGGGGTGTCAGTGAAGTCACTCTGTACCACTTCTTCTGCCATGGAACAAGTCAAAAGCAAGAACACAAGAAACGAAACTCAGAACCAAAACCAAATGAAAAATGTGATCCACGGCAGTGAAAAGTGAGAGTCAGAGGTAATCTCCAAAAGACGTATTTATTGGAACACAAAACAAATCCTTCTCAAGCGCTTTCACTCAGTGCAATACTGAGCTTTATCAAGATAACAATAAGAAACAACTGGTCTTATTTAAATGGGTGCATAAAGATCATGTGATTCATTAATTAAACTTAATTAATAGCTAATTTAAAAGTCAAATACTAAACAACACAAAATTATATAAAATTTATAAAATCCCAATAAATGCACTTTTATAAATATTGTTTAAAAAGTCACATAATATATATATATATATATAATGAATGATATTAAATATTGTGTATATTATTTCATGGAACCATTTGCATAATTATTAACTGATATATCGCTATTGATGTGCAAAGAACATAGAAAAACATTGAAATACAACAATAAACAGTGAAATAATAAAATAGTATCATATAATAATTCTCTAATGCAATAAATAGTAATAAATAAACTGATATGAATAATAATATTAATTTCTTACTAAATATTATAACTTAGCCCTTCTTAATTTTAAAACACTACTTAAATTCATACTGTCATTTAATCCTGGCCATTTAGCAGCATCTAATCTTAACTGCCATATAAGCTCCCTGTATTCTAATCTGGTCTCCCAGTCAACCCCTCTCTTGTCAGGTGTTATCTGGTCTAAAACGATAAACTTAATTTCCATATTGGGGCAGGACAAAAAATGCTTGTAAAAGGCATTAGATTCCTTTTTCTTAGAAATGTCATAAAAATGTTCGTAAATTCTTCTCCTTAATGTCCTTTCTGTTTTCCCTATATAGAAACTTTGACATTTTGTGCAAAAGCCTAAATATACAACATATTTTGCATTGCAATTAAAATAGCCATTTGTCCGACATACATATTTTCTAGATGGGATGTATACACTGTGGCCATTATATGGATACACTCGCTGGTGTTGTCTAGTAATTCCCCAATGAATCTGTGGATCTGCATAAGTGGGTTGTCAGTTACCTCTCTGCTGAATGTGATATTAAGGGTATACATGGTGTTTACCTTCCCTCCCAATGCCTGTTCCATGCTACAGACCTTATTCTACTATCAGCTGTCCTGTGATTACATACATGGCAAGTATTCCTGGTGTGTCATGTGTCAGTCCATGTCCATGTACTGCACTATTCCAAAGGGAAGTACTGCTGTATGAACCACCCCACAATCACACATGTGCATACGTGGACACCCACACAAACACACACACATGCACACATGCATCCTACATGCATCAACCTCCCTACACTTCACCAGAGTGACCCTACAGACAAACTAACCACCCACCGAGACACACACACACACACACACACACACACACACACACACACACACACACACACACACACACACACACACACACACAGGTGAGGTAGTACAATGATAGTACACACAGTCCTCTTATTACCCATCTGTCAATATGCATAATGTATGGTACACAACAGCATGCAGTGCAGCTATAGTTAATCCATGCTAGCAACAGTATACATGTGTGTGATGCATGTGCTGTGTTACTAGGTGATGTCCCTTCCCCTAGATACCACTGCACTCATGTACACAGTATTGCTGTGCACCTGTTCTGCACTCTGCCCTGTACTGTGCACCACACCTCACAGTTGTACAACCCATTGCTGAATGTGTAGTACTGTGTCAGTTATGTCAGCTTTAATGCTCACAGCCCCTATGCTTTTCAGAAACACATACCTGGGATGATATGTGGGCAGATGTCATTTGTGAATGCCTTATGTCTGGTTTACAGCTCTCAACATCAGCAGACCATGTATGACCAACCCAATACTATTACACTGACAACCATCAGAGCATACCATGGCTATGGGGAGTGTACACACCCTTATTGATATGATCCACTCTTCCTTGATCTGCCATAGGACCACATCAACACATATATTAACAGTACATGACCCCGATATGTGACATATGTCCTGTACATTCACATGCAGTGTCTACAGAATGTGTTAGGTGTGTGGATGCTGACCGTGATGCATACACTCCATGTGTGCATATGTGTGCACACCCTTATCATGACAGTTTGTTGCACCTATTATGTGTACTACAGCAGTCACTACTCCAGGCAGTATACTAGCATGGGCCATCTGCAATTGCCAGTGTATGTTCAGTCTGCTCTACACATGTCACCCTAATCTGCATGATTGCAAGGTCTACTCGTGCAGATCCCTTGCGGTTCACACATTGCTGTCACTATTGCTGTGGGGGTAAGGTTACATCTGCCACAGTTCCTAAACCTGACTGTGTGCAAATACAGCCATTCTTAGCATTCTTAGGATCCCTGCTGCAGTGCACTGGTGTGTCATGCTTACACGCCCCCACCTTCAGCCTTTTTGCAGATGCTTGACAAGTAAGGCTTACATGTGGGTCAATTTGCTATGTCCCATACACTGAACACCAGATGTTACAGCCTAGTCCCAGCTGATAATGTAGACCACAGTAATACATTATGCCGTAGTGTAACTCTGCAACAGTTGCCATTATACTACTGGTATATACACTGTTGTTGCACTGTATATGGGTGACATTTCAAACATGTCCCTACTGTAGGCCATGTCTCCCACCATTATGTTACTTCCTGTGGATACATTCTGCAATGACAGGATGTTAGTTATCTTGCAGGTGTCTGACATACCCTTCCAATACCACATCATGGTCTCCACTCAGATGCTGTGCATTTAACAGCAACCATATCTGCACATGTACAGTATGCATTCTGGGTAGGTGGGTTAGATGTGTGCATGGAATATACCCTAGCTATTACATGCCTGGTGTACTAGCACGCATCAACATAAACCATACTCACCAGCTACAGACTGCTGCCTTGGTGGTATACAGGAGGGACCTACATATGAGGGTGAGAGATGCAAAGTTAGTGGCCACACCTGTGGCATTGCTACAGGGTGGGTGCAGCATTACAATACATCAACAGTACAGGGCCACAATACTACCATGTATGCACATCTGTTTATTACTACTATGCAGCAACACACTGTATCTATGACATGTCAGATATGCATGATCTACCTTTAGAGATGCAGATGCGTACACAACAATGATCTACTGATGTGCCCTGTGGCCTTATCTGCACCCTCCTCAGCCAGTGTGTGGGTAGCACCCACCTCCACAATGATGTCCGGCAGTTGTTTGCTATGCGGATGGGCAGCTGCCATGAGGCTGGCTAGGAGCTCCTCAACACATGTCGGGGGGTGGATGGCATGGCCCTCCCTATTGCGAGGTGATTCCCCCTGGACTGCAGTAGCACACCGATGGGCACTGTGAAGGAGATCAGAACAATGATGCCACACCTGCTCATAACTGCGGTTGTGCAGTCTGACATCACTGACCCTGTAGACTAGGTCATTCCACAGGGCGATTGACTCCTGCTGCTTATGGGCAGCCCGGCCAAACAAGACAGGGTAGTGCTGGATTAGGTGGTTTACCACAATGTCATTCTCAGCAGCTGAGTAAGCCGTGAGCTTACCGTGTGACATCTTGCCTGAAAGACATAAAGATGGAAACAGATGACAGCAAGTCATACAGCGAGGTTACCACAGTTCTTAATACACATCACTGTCACCCCCCCACCATATCAGTGACAAAAAACTGTACACACAACTCAGTAGGTATGGCTACAGCTTACCTACCAGTGGGACTGATATTGTATTGTCCCACACTTTCTGAGATGTGTTTGTAGCCATGTTCCCTGTGTGGACACTATCATTGCTGGCCTGTTAAAGAATATTCATCGGCATGCCACAGGGGCACTATTGTTTCATATATGCCTGTGGCATGCTTGCTATGTGATAGCTGCACATCTGACATTTGATGTAATTGGGGATATCTATGCATGCTGTTGGACATGTTCCAGGATTGTGTATACTATTACTACTCACATATGTTCTACAAAAGTGACACAATGACATGTTTATGGACTACTGGCCACCAGAACCACCTTTCCAAACTCATCTGCCCATGTTACCAGGCCATATCACATGTGGAACCCACCCTGTGGCCTCCTCATGTACTGGTCCAGCAATACTTTCAGGAGGAACCAACTCAGTGGATGTTGCCCCTCCCCGGGGATACACACAGACATTATCTTGTCCCCCAAGGTCAGGTGCAGTGTCTGTTCCATAGTGGGCTCCATAGACACATGTGGGATGTGCTACATTACCTTGAGGCACCCGGTACACATTCACAGGGTCCACATGCTCCTCCTGCTCAGCCTCCAGGCCAGGCACCTTTGGAACGTGGACTGCTGGTGTGAATAGCAGTAAGTGGGAGGCTTGTTCCCATTGTGTCCATATTGGGACATCACAGACCACATACAACATCCAGAGTGTTTACCCACCACATGTGTCACATACCACCCCTGTAGGTTGTCCTCTATATCTAACAACCCTGACCACCTCCACAACTATACCTGCCATACTTCCCCATATTCCCTTTTCATACTTTACAGACAAGGGCAATGTGGTCCCAACAAAGGGTTCACATGTGACATACCCGTCCATATTGCACACACTGACAGCTGTAGATATCTGTGTGTATTACTATGTGTGCTGTTCCCTCGCACATAGCATGCAGCACTGTGGTGGTAATATAGGGGACATGTATTTACGTACATATATGTTTGTGTGTGTGTTTGGTTTGTATATATGTCGACATGTGCATATAGGTATATATACATATATATATATATATATATATATATATATATATATATATATATATATACACATATATATATATATGTATATACACACACACACACATATATATATATATATATATATATATATATATATATATATGTATATGGTTCCACTTGAAATCATCGAATTACCATTTCATCGAATTGCAAATCATCGAGACCAAATCGTCGAAAACTCATTTAATCGGAAACTCATATCATCGAATCTCAAATCATCAAAAACTATAAAGCAACTACAAATAACATTCCACAAAGTTTTTACTATGTTTGCAGGGCAAGCCCCCTGCACCCCACCCCTGTAAATAAATATACCAACTCCAAGGTTGCACTACAGTGGAGGAAAGAGGTTATTTCCTAACCCCACTTTAGTCCGACCTGGGAGTTGTTATATTTTATTACGGGGGTGGGGGTGAGCCCCCACATGGAGGGTGCAGGGGCTTGCCCCTGCATAAACATGGTAAACAGTGTCTGGGATGTTATTTGTAGTTGCTTTATAGTTCATGATTTGAGATTCGATGATATGAGTTTTATTAAATGAGTTTTCGACGATTTGGTCTCGATGATTTGCAATTCGATGAAATGGTAATTCAATGATTTCAAGTGGAATCATATATATATATATATATATATATATATATATATATATATATATATATATATATATATATATATATATATATATATACATATGGGATACATTCAGACATCAGGTCCACAATCTCACAACACCTTCCTGCACAGCTGCACTGTTCTGCCTTGCTACAACACAGACAGGTGCCACATATGGACACAGCCTGACATTAGGGGGGTATATGTAGGGCTAGATTGCAGGTAATCCTATTACACACCTATGGCATTCCAGCTTGCTACAATACAGGTTACCCTGAGTATCCTTGAAATGGTGGGCTGTGCAACCCATGTGTGCATTATTATGGAATTACTTCCACCACCAGCTATTGGCCACAGTAATATACACACTTCCCATTACACAACACACACTATGATGGCTTACATCTTATCAGTCAATGCTGCTCTGCACAATTGATGAGTATGGCCCACTACCCACAGGGACAGACTCTATTGTCCTTAGCTGTTGTTCAGCTGAACATCATTACAACAACAACACCTGTTGGCACATATAAATCATTCCACATCATCTATCCCATTATTATGGACCAAGTACTACAGTCAATTACATGCATATATGCTTCACATATCTGTTGTGGGAATGATGTCTCTCCTGGATAGTTTGCTGGATGGATGTTTTTTCATTTATTTTTTTTTTTTTTTTTTTTGCCTTTCACTCTCTCTCTCTCTCTCTCTCTCTCTCTCTATCTTAATTTCTCTCCAGTAAATGGATTGAGCTACTTTGGATAGATTGCAGCATGGCTTTTGTAGGTGATGCACATGATCAGGTGATGGCCTTTGCATCAGTCTGTGTCTTCTACTTGCTACCTGCATGCAGCATTCTGTGTAGTACTTCAAATTACCACTGTCATAGCAACCCACTACTATAAATCCCTACATCATGTGGGCATGGTCCCTTTACCTTTCCTGTATGGCTGACTTCCTTCCTGTGTGTGGGCAGCAGTGTTACATACAGCAGGCAGCAATACCTCTTACAAGAGAACTTGCACATTCAGATCAGCTACATGGTTGTATCATATGAGGTTCCAGAAATACAGAAAGAGTGTGAGTAGCGTTGTTCTATGTATTGTATAGCACTGGTGATACAGGGTTTGTGTGTACATACTAGTTTAACATGGAATGCAGTCTGTCTGCATAGCTCTCAACTGATGGCCTACCCACTTGATGTTATGTTTTGTCTGTCCACCACACAGATAGTGGGTCACATATATCACTGGAGGTGTGTGTGTTGAGTGCTATCAGTACATGGCTACATCCATTTGTGTTTCTAATTTCATATGCCTGACTAAGGGTATGCTGCATCATATCCTGTAACACCAGCGATTTGTTTAGTGTATGACAACAGTATTTCACATATGGGCCTGTGTTCCAGCCTCTGTCCTCCACCTACATACCAGGCTTTGTCCATATGACATACTGTCAATGGTTCCAAAAAGCAAGGATAACTGATTGTCAATAAAAGTTGGAGAAGGAGGTTTAGCATACAAGAAATTTAACACACACTTTCATCAGGAGGATTTCATCAGAAAAAATTCAAACCAGTAAACTAAGCCATTATATACTCAACAATTAATTGATAAAAACATGATCAATTACTCAATTAATGAATTACATAAACCTCCCATTTCAGTAACCCTTACAATACTAAAAGGAAACTTTATAATAAGACAAATGTAAAATGTATAATATTAAACACACAGAATAAATAAAAGCAGTTAAAAAACATAATTAATTCAGTATTTTCTAATACTTTTTACCCTTCAGTTTCTTACTTTTAAGAAAGCACTTCATATTGATACTATTGTTGAGTCATGGCGTTATATCTACTTCTAAACTCACTTGCCAAAAAGTCTCCCTTTGCTCTAATACTTTTTTATAATCTCCACCCCTCAAATCACCTTGCACTATTTCTAACACTGACAATACAAATTTTTTAAACTTTAAACATTCAATGGAGTGTTTGTATAGAGCACTTTTTACGTGGGAATGACTACTAGAACACTTTTGGAGCGTATGAGAGAACATATTTATTATATTAGAACTAAAAATGAAAAGAGTGTTCTATACAGCACTCCATTAAATGTGTAAAGTTTAGCAAAATTTTATTTTCAGTGTTAGAAGTAGTGCAAGGTGATTTGAGGGTTGGAGATTATAAAAATTTATTAGAGCAAAGGGAGACTTTTTGGCAAGTGAGTTTAGAAGTGGATACAAAGCAGGGCTCAACGATAATATCAATATCAAGTGCTTTCTTAAAAGTAGGAAATTGAAGGTTGAAATGTATTAAAAAATACTGAATTAATTGTGTTTTCTTACTGCTTTTATTTATTCTGTGTGTTTAATAGTATAAATTTTACATTTGTCTTATTATAAAGTTTCCTTTTAGTATTGTAAGGGCTACTGAAATGGGAGGCTTATGTAATTAATTAATTGAGTAATTGATGGTGTTTTTATCAAATA
This sequence comes from Protopterus annectens, assembly GCF_019279795.1. NCBI lineage: Eukaryota > Metazoa > Chordata > Ceratodontiformes > Protopteridae > Protopterus > Protopterus annectens. The sequence continues at coordinate 1,670,691,286 of NC_056743.1, read as the reverse complement.
ATTGTTTAGTATATAATGGCTTAATTTGCTGGTTTGAATTTTTTCTGATGAAGTCTTCTTGATGAAAGCGTGCATTAAAGTTTTTGTACGCTAAACCTGTTTCTCCTACTTTTATTGACCATCAGGTATACTTGCTTTTTGGAGTTTGGTTTAATACTGCCTGAACACTCTCTTTTCTGTTTTTGGTGTATGCTTCGTGCGTGACTCCTGATGGCCAAACTGGAGAATGATCCTTTATTGGAACTTTCAGTGCATCCTACACCTTCTGTGGGAGAAACTAGCCTATTAAAACTTTTGGTAGCTACCATGATGGACATTCAGAAATCTTTGAGTATGTTACTTAACAAACAAAATGATATAGTGGATAGGAATCACAGCTCTGAGGATGAGCAGGCAACGGTTGTGGATTTAAACATCACCAACTTACCCAGTGGTAACAACAACATGAACAATGAATTAGCTAGTAGTTCTATGCAATTTAACAGCATTCAGTCAGTTTAGGACTGTTGGTATGACCCTTTTGTTCAAGCCAACTATAAAACCACCAAGGTAAAAATAGATGAGTATCACAATAAATGTGAAGTTTTATGTAGAGTATTAAAAAAGCACAGGTCACTGGAATTAAAAAACAAGTATTTTGATAGATGCATAAAACTAGCAGTGGCACCTAAGAGTATAAGGTTTTTTAAATGCCCCAAATGGCATCACTTCCGAAGACTCTTTTTTTAGGATTTGATCTCTTTTTTCAACAATGCTGGTCTTCAGTTAATCAAATTACTAAGAGAGAACAATGTGAAAAAATGGAGGCTCTGAAAGTAGAAATTTTAAGGGCTGACAATGAAGTCAATGTATTGGCAAAAGACTTTAATGATGGGGCATATGAAATTTTATTAAAAGAAGTGGAACAGCATGAAAATGAAATTGTAGTACACAAGCACAATAAGTTACTGAGAGACATTGCAGAATATTAAAAAAGTACAGCTTATGAATCATTTGACCGTTTGTATCAGAGATTCAACAAAAACAAGAACTTTAACCCTTCTTGGGGTTCAACTAAATTTTCTAATATAACTATGCAGTTTTAAATCATGTAAATAGGTCGAATGTACCTGGGAACTGCCAGAGATATAACAACCAATCAAAAACCTTGGCAATGGTCACAAGGTTTCATAACAGCGGCAGGGATGAGTCTGATTTTGTTATTGAAGAGAAACCCATGGTAGAAGAATAACAAACCAGCAACATTATTGATATTTCTGCAAAAACAGGTGATTCGGGCTCTAATGGCGCTAGACCGAAAGTTTATCTACCAAAAAGATAAACAAGGGTGACAAGGGGGAGAACCATGAGAGCAACAGAACAGATGACATTCAAGTTGTCTACAGGTGACCAATAAACAACAGAACTGGTAACTTTGATTTAATAAATTTTTCAGATACTGTGTTTACTGAAGCACAGACAAAAGTATTAAAATATGGATTTGGCTTTGTCCTTACAAGAAGGGTGAGGTATGATGATAAAACTGTTATTGACTTTAAACAATACACAAGAAAGTTAAATTTGCAATACTTCTTTAAAAATGTTCGTGAGGTATGAGTAAACTTTAATAAACTTTTGTGTTTTACTCCCAACATGCGTCATACGATAAATGTGTTTGAGGAAATGTGATTGCATGATTTTAAAAAGTGCCTAAACAATGGTCAAAGAAAATGGTATGATAATTTATCCACCAGTGAATGTAAAGCATTAAATGAGCTAAAAAGCTTTAGTAACCTGAGATATATGAGAAGTGACAAGGGGGGAAACATGGTTACAATGAATGTAGAACAATATAATAAAAGTATGTTGAAACTGTTAACAATCAATGATGATTATGTTCATGTCAATATGAAAACTATTGAGCAAAGTTATAAATACATTCATTCATTTCTTCTCTTAATGAACTAATTGATAGATTTGGAGATGTATAATTTTTGTGTGATAGAAAAAAAGAAAGTAGGGGTGCTGTTCGTCATCCCGAAAATACATAAAAACCATGAGGATCCTCCTTTTAGACTGATTGTCTCTTCTCCACAAGCTGTTACTGAGTGTATTTCTCTGGCCATTGATGCAGTCTTAAATCCAGTAGTGGTGAGGTTAAAGTCCTATGTAAAAGACTCATGTGATTTTTTAGATAAAATAAAATGCTTTTCACAAAGTTTGATATTTGATACAAACAAGCATTTATTGTTGACCATTGATGTGTTTTCGTTATTTATGAGTATTCTGCATGCAGATGGTGTAGAAGCGGAAGAATGTTTTTATGTAAAAACACATTCCTTGGACAGACTAATATTACTTTAATTTGTTAGATAATTGAGTTGATATTGGACAACCATTTCTTCTTATTTAACAGTTGTTATTATAAACAAATAAAGGGGGTTGTTATGGGGTCTCTGGCTGTCCCAGTATATGCTAACATTGTAATGGCCTTTTGAGAAACTACTACATTGATGCATTTATATGATACATATAAAATTTTATATTACTCTAGGTTTGTAGATTACCTGTTTTTTTTTTATTTTAGCCATGTAGAGGTGGATAATTTTATAGTAGATATTAATAGTGTATCAGATTACCTTAAGTTTGTGAAGGGAGATTATGGCTTGAGCATTAATTTTTTTAGATGTTAATTTATTATGGAACCAAGTAGAAAATGTATTTGATATCAAAATATTTAGAAAAGATACATTCACTAATGGGTATCTATATTACCAGAGTAATCATCCAGCATTTATTAAGAAAAATATTACCAAAGGCCAATATATTCGGGCTAGCCCGATGACTACCCGACACTGATGTTAGTATTGGGTTTGAATTCATTACAGAGTTATTTTTAGCTAGGGGTTATGATAGTGATTATTTAATGTCTATAAAGGAAGACATTTTAATGAAAAGAAATGGTGTCTATCCACTTATTCTTAGAAAGTCCTTGGTGAAAAATAAGCTCCCCTGCACCAATACAGAGGTAAAACATTCGGTCATGTTTAGTATGGACATGACCACAGACTGTAAACGTATAAAGGATATAGTTTATAATAATTGGAGGATCCTGGAAAGGAATAAAGATCTTTTGGCGATCACAGGTACTAAACCAGGTTTTGTCTACCAAAATACCTGCAATATTAAGAAACTGTTGGAGAGGGATGATACTAAAAGAAGTATTAACTTTCAACAGAATGTTCACTAAAAAGGTATGTTTAAATGCGGCAACTGCAATTTATGTTGGTTTATTTTGGAAGGTCCCTACATTATGATTTCACATTTAGAACGAACTTTTGAAGTTCATGGGTATAGTACTTATAAATTTAAGGGAATTGTTTATATTGGTTTATGCAGTAGGTGTGAAACATTATACATGGGAATGACTATTAGAATACTTTTGGAGCATATGAGAGAACATATTTATTATATTAGAAGTAAAAATGAAAAAAGTGCTCCATACAAACACTCCATTGAATGTGTAAAGTTAAAAAAAATTATTTTCAGTGTTAGAAGTAGTGCAAGGTGATTTGAGGGGTGGAGATTAAAAATAATTATTAGAGCAAAGGGAGACTTTTTGGCAAGTGAGTTCAGAAGCGTATAGAAAGCCAGGGCTCAAAGATAGTATCAATATCAAGTGCTTTCTTAAAAGTAGGAAATTGAAGGTTAAAATGTATTAAAAAATACTGAATTCATTGTGTTTTTTAACTGCTTTTATTTATGCTGTGTGTTTAATATTATACATTTTACATTTGTCTTATAAAGTTTCCTTTTAGTATTGTAAGGGTTAACGAAATGGGAGGGTAGGTAATTAATTAATTGAGTAATTGATGGTGTTTTTATCAATTAATTGTTGAGTATATACTGGCTTAGTTTTCTGTTATTATTTTTTTCTGATGAAGTCTTCCTGATGAAAGCGTGCATTAAAGTTTTTGTACGCTGAACCTGCTTCTCCGACTTTTATTGACCATCAGGTATCCTTGCTTTTTGGAGTTTGGTTTAATACTGGCTGGACATGCTCTTTTCTGTTTTTGGTGTTTGCTTCATGCTTGACTCCTGATGGCCGAAGTGGAGAATGATCCTTTATTGGAACTTTCAATGCATTCTATACCTTCTGTGGGAGAAACTGGCCTATTAAGACTTTTGATAGCTACCATGATGGACATTCAGAAATCTTTGAGTATGCTACTTACCAAACAAAATTATATAGCGGATGGGAATCACAGTTTTGAGGATGAGCAGACAACGGCTGTGGATTTAAACATCACCGACTTACCCAGCGGTAACAACAACATGAACAATGAATTAAATAGTGGTTCTATGCAATTTAACAGCATTCAGTCGGTTTTGGACTGTCAGTATGACCCTTTTGTTCAAGCAAACTATAAAACCACCAAGGTAAAAATAGATGAATATCACAATAAATGTGAAGTTTTATGTACAGTATTAAAAAAACACAGGTCACTGGACTTAGAAAACAAGTATTTTGATAGATGCATAGAACAAGCAGTGGTACCTAAGGGTCTATGGTTTATTAAATGTCACTATAGCATCACCTCTGAAGACCCTTTTGTTCAGGAGTTGATGTCGTTTTGTGGACGACCTCTTTTTTATATGGCTTGGAGATGAACCCTCCCTATTAAACTTTGTTTCTTACTTGGACAATACCACGGACTTCTTAAAATTTACTGCAAACTTCTCAGTTAGCAATCTTCCATTTTTGGACGTGGAAGTATTTAGAATGACCAATGGTATGATCAACACAACTATTTATAGGAAAGATTGCCAAAGAAACAATATATTACATAGACAAAGTATGCATCCCGGCCATGTATTTCAAAACGTCCTTAAAGGACAATTTATGAGGGTATCTAGATTGAATCCACAACAAGAAACTTATGTTTCAGGAATAGAGGACATGAAGGAGAGATTTCTGGAGAGAGGTTACAAAGAAAAGAAATATTAGACACTATTAACACAGTGGAGACCTTAAGAACAAGTACTGCGAAACCATATTTTATGGCACATGAAGCAATGACCACTAGCTCAGGTTCCCTTAGGAATGAAGTTAGAGCTAACCTTACTTTTAGTAAAATGAGCCTGCAAGTGAAAAGCATTATGAAGAAACACTGGGGTATTTTGAATTCAGATATAGAAGTTAGTGAGATTGCTGGCCCCACACCTCGTATAGCTTATAAAAACCTTCCCAATCTGAAGAGTATCCTATGTAGACCAAGACATCCACTAGTTAACAGGTTGACAGTGAATAGAAACACAGTACCCTGTGGTCATTGCAATCAATGTATTTATATTAATAAAGAAACTAGTTTTGAGCACCCTACTACAGGACGCATTTACAATTTTAACACTAACACCAACTGTGAAAGTAAAAATGTCATATATATGGCTAAATGTTTAGGATGTAATAGTTACTACATAGGGAAAACAAATAGATCATTTAAGGAGAGGATTAGGGAACACACGTACCACCTTAGAGTAGGTACAGAAACCAATGCATTGGCTAGACATAAAAGTTCAACTGGTACCAGTCATTCCTTTAAGTTCTGTGCCATTCAATGTGTGTATGAAGGATTCAGAGGTGGTGATCTAATTAACAGAACTTTAGAACAAGAAACAAGATGGATCATAAGATTAAGGTCCGATAAACCACCAGGCCTTAACGATAAAATCCAAATAAAGCCATTTTTGAAAAGTAGAAGATTACGCAGGTAAAGAGATCTCCCACTAACTGTTCTAAATTCCACATTAGTTAGGTACATTTTCCTCACAACATTATGACCATGGTGTAGATGACCTATCTATATACTCAGACATATTGTAGGCATTTCATATACTTTCAACATTTGTCATAAGAAATGAATCTTTGCACACATATATTTAGTATTGAAAAGTACTGTTTATAAAACTAATGTAAGACACCTCAGGATGCCACTCGGGATTAACAGAATATATGTGCCAAAATACTTCCCATTTTCCCCTTCCCCCTCATGTATTCCTTCCCTATATTTTCCGCTTCACCACATAAGAGTTTTAACATTTCACAATGTCTATATTTTAAATTTGGGTATCAAGGATGTAACAATTATAAAGTGCAATTAATGGTTGCTTAAGTCAGTGTGCTTATTTCCACCATTGTGGATCTGTACGAGAGTCAAGTTAATTATTAAGATATTGCTCTGTTTCCATATAGACGTTTTGTTGCTTCGTTTATTGTTGAAGCATTCTTCCACCCACATTTTTGTAAGTTACGTTCACATCCTGAAATGTCAAATGTCCCTGTTTATTAACGGAGATTGAAGAGACTAAGGCATGAACTAATGGACAGCTATTGAAAAGCTCGTCATGTACTTATGCCTGTTGTAAGCCTAATCGGCTTTTTTTAATTAGACACAATGTTTATTTTTATGAACGCTATAGTGCGTAATACGCACAGTAGCGTTCTTTGTTTTGCATTCAAGAATTAACCAGGCACATACGCAAGGAATACTTTGTTGTGCTGTGATTTTTAAAAGCGTTTCAGAGTCTGCAGAAAATAAGTAATTTTGAAAAACTGTTTTAACTTTTGATTTATACGAGAATAGCCTAACTAATGTGATACAAGTTTTAACCACCTGTAATTGTTGACTGTTTTACTGAGTCTACTCTGGATAGTATGAACTTCCAGTAAAACACGGAAATATCTAAAGTCACACTTTGTAAATATGTGCATTACAAGCAGTTTGGGTTATACTAACCAAGTCTGAAATGGCTTTTTGATATATACTGCCTGAAAGTTCAGTACGAGATTTTCCTAAAGCACCATGAGATGATAAGTAAATATGACAAGGCTCTGAGATATACTCAATTGTTTAATATAATATAATGTATGTTTGGGCACCGATGCATTTTTATGTATGTTTTTTATGTATGTTTTTTATGTATGTTTATTTTGAACTATTCAGTTCTTACTTTTAATATACCAGTATTTTTCTTAGCTGAACAAGGTAACATTCATGGAACTGAGTTTAATGGGTTACTGTATTTTTAAATGAAGGAAACATGTGATTATAGAGATCCTATCACAAGCTTTTGTTGGTTTTAAAAGTGATGTTCAAAGTTTTAGTTTGTGTAAAGAGTCTGAAGAAGCCTTTGGCGAAAGCGCTTACTCGTTTGGAATAAACAATTTGCTAACTTACATGGATTTATTTGTTTGAATTTCTACTTTCATTTTATTGCTCATTGGAAAGTCACGCATCTTTTTGGACTGAGTTTTACTAGTGTTTTAGCGTGAGTATCCTACCTCAACTAACAGCAGCTCTGAGTTTTGGATTTGTGCAAGTAGAAAATGTATTTGATATCAAAATATTTAGAAAAGATACATTCACTAATGGGTATCTATATTACCAGAGTAATCATCCAGCATTTATTAAGAAAAATATTACCAAAGGCCAATATATTCGGGCTAGCCCGATGACTACCCAACACTGATGTTAGTATTGGGTTTGAATTCATTACAGAGTTATTTTTAGCTAGGGGTTATGATAGTGATTATTTAATGTCTATAAAGGAAGACATTTTAATGAAAAGAAATGGTGTCTATCCACTTATTCTTAGAAAGTCCTTGGTGAAAAATAAGCTCCCCTGCACCAATACAGAGGTAAAACATTCGGTCATGTTTAGTATGGACATGACCCTAGACTGTAAGCATATAAAGGATATAGTTTATAATAATTGGAGGATCCTGGAAAGGAATAAAGATCTTTTGGCGATCACAGGTACTAAACCAGGTTTTGTCTACCAAAATACCTGCAATATTAAGAAACTGTTGGAGAGGGATGATACTAAAAGAAGTATTAACTTTCAACAGAATGTTCACTAAAAAGGTATGTTTAAATGCGGCAACTGCAATTTATGTTGGTTTATTTTGGAAGGTCCCTACATTATGATTTCACATTTAGAACGAACTTTTGAAGTTCATGGGTATAGTACTTATAAATTTAAGGGAATTGTTTATATTGGTTTATGCAGTAGGTGTGAAACATTATACATGGGAATGACTATTAGAATACTTTTGGAGCATATGAGAGAACATATTTATTATATTAGAAGTAAAAATGAAAAAAGTGCTCCATACAAACACTCCATTGAATGTGTAAAGTTAAAAAAAATTATTTTCAGTGTTAGAAGTAGTGCAAGGTGATTTGAGGGGTGGAGATTAAAAATAATTATTAGAGCAAAGGGAGACTTTTTGGCAAGTGAGTTCAGAAGCGTATAGAAAGCCAGGGCTCAAAGATAGTATCAATATCAAGTGCTTTCTTAAAAGTAGGAAATTGAAGGTTAAAATGTATTAAAAAATACTGAATTCATTGTGTTTTTTAACTGCTTTTATTTATGCTGTGTGTTTAATATTATACATTTTACATTTGTCTTATAAAGTTTCCTTTTAGTATTGTAAGGGTTAACGAAATGGGAGGGTAGGTAATTAATTAATTGAGTAATTGATGGTGTTTTTATCAATTAATTGTTGAGTATATACTGGCTTAGTTTTCTGTTATTATTTTTTTCTGATGAAGTCTTCCTGATGAAAGCGTGCATTAAAGTTTTTGTACGCTGAACCTGCTTCTCCGACTTTTATTGACCATCAGGTATCCTTGCTTTTTGGAGTTTGGTTTAATACTGGCTGGACATGCTCTTTTCTGTTTTTGGTGTTTGCTTCATGCTTGACTCCTGATGGCCGAAGTGGAGAATGATCCTTTATTGGAACTTTCAATGCATTCTATACCTTCTGTGGGAGAAACTGGCCTATTAAGACTTTTGATAGCTACCATGATGGACATTCAGAAATCTTTGAGTATGCTACTTACCAAACAAAATTATATAGCGGATGGGAATCACAGTTTTGAGGATGAGCAGACAACGGCTGTGGATTTAAACATCACCGACTTACCCAGCGGTAACAACAACATGAACAATGAATTAAATGGTGGTTCTATGCAATTTAACAGCATTCGGTCGGTTTTGGACTGTCAGTATGACCCTTTTGTTCAAGCAAACTATAAAACCACCAAGGTAAAAATAGATGAATATCACAATAAATGTGAAGTTTTATGTACAGTATTAAAAAAACACAGGTCACTGGACTTAGAAAACAAGTATTTTGATAGATGCATAGAACAAGCAGTGGTACCTAAGGGTCTATGGTTTATTAAATGTCACTATAGCATCACCTCTGAAGACCCTTTTGTTCAGGAGTTGATCACTTTTTTTCAATAATGCTGGTCTTTAGTTAATCAAATTACTAAGATAGAACAATGTGAAAAAACGGAGGCTCTGAAAGTAGATATTTGAAGGGCTGATAATGAAGTCAATGTATTGGCAAAAGACTTTAATGATGGGGCATAGGAAATTGTATTAGAAGAAGTGGAACACAATGAAAATGAAATTATAGCACATAAGCACAATAAGCTACTGAGAGACACAGCATATGAAAACAGTACAGCTTATGAATCATTTGACCCTTTGTATCAGAGATTCAACAAAAACAATAACTTTAACCCTTCTTGGGGTTCGACTAAATTTTCTATATAACTATGCAGCTTTAAATAAAGTAAATAGGTCGAATGTAACTGGGAACTGCCAGAGATATAACAACCAATCAAAAGCCACGGCAGTGGTCACAAGGTTTTATAACAGCAGCAGGGTTGACTTGGTTCTGTTATTGAAGAGAACCCCATGGTAGACGAATAACAAACCAGCAACATTATTGATATTTCTGTAAAAAACAGGTGATTTGGATTCTAATGATGCTAGACCGAAAGTTTTTTTTACCAAAAAGAGAAACAAGGGCGACAAGGGGGAGAACCGTGAGAGCAAGAGAACAGATGACATCCAAGATGTCTACAGACAACCAGTAAACAACAGAACTGGTAACTTTGATTTAATAAATTTGTCAGACACTGTGTTTACTGAAGCACAGACAAAAGTATTAAAATATGGCTTTTGCTTTGTCCCTACAAGAAGGGTAAGGTATGATGATAAAACTGTTATGATAAAACTGTTATTGACTTTAAACAATACACAAGGAAGTTAAATTTGCAATACTTCTTTAAAAATGTTTGTGAGGTATCAGTAAACTTTAAGAAACTTTTGTGTTTTACTCCCAACTTGTGTCATACGATAAATGTGTTTGAGGAAATGTGATTGCATGATTTTAAAAAGTGCCTAAACAATGGTCATAGAAAATGGTATGATAATTTATCCACCAGTGAACGTAAAGCATTAAATGAGCTAAAAAGCTTTAGTAACCTGAGATATATGAAGAGTGGTAAGGGGCTTATATGTTAAAACAATAAACCTGTTTTGAAAAAAAAAAAAGAGTGATAAGGGGGGCAACATGTTTATAATGAATGTAGAACAATATATTAAAAGTATGTTAAAATTGTTAACTATCAAAGATGATTATGTTCAGGTTAATATACAAACTACTGAGCAGAGTTATAAATACATTCATTCATTTCTTTATGATCTCTTAATGAACCAATTGATAGATTTGGAGATGTACAATTTTTGTGTGATAGAAAAACCGAATGTAGGAGTGCTGCTCGGCATCCCGAAAATACATAAAAACCCTGAGGATCCTCCTTTTAAACTGATAGTCTCTTCTCCACAAGCTGTTACTGAGGGTATTTCTATTGTCATTGATGCAGTCTTAAATCCTGTAGTGGTGAGGTTAAAGTCCTTTCTAAAAGACTCATGAGATTTTTTAGATAAAATAAAATGCTTTTCACAAAGTTTTATATTTGATACAAACAAGCATTTATTGTTGGCCATTGATGTAGTTTCGTTATTTACGTGTATTCCGCATGCAGATGGTGTAGTAGCGGTTATAATGTTTTTAGGTAAAAATACATTCCTTGGACAGACTAATATTAATTTACTTTGTAAGTTAATTGAGTTGATATTGGACAACAATTTCTTCTCATTTAACAGTTGTTATTATAAACAAATAAAGGGGGTAGCTATGAGGTCTCTGGCTGCCCCAGTATATGCTAACATTGTAATGGCCTTTTGGGAAACTGCTAAATTGATGCATTTATATGCTAAATATAAACTTTTCTATTACTCTAGGTTGTAGATGATCTGTTTTTTATTTTAGAAGCTAGCCATGTAGAAGTGGATAATTTGATTGTAGACATTAATAGTGTGTCAGATTATCTTAAGTTTGTGAAGGGAGATTGTGGCTTGAGCATTCATTTTTTAGATGTTAATTTAATATGGAACTAAGTAGAAAATGTATTTGATAGCAAAATATTTAGAAAAGATACATTCACTTACATACATTACCAGAGTAATCATCCAGCATTTATTAAGAAAAATTTCCCCAGAGGCCAATATATTCGGGCTAGCCGGATGACTACCCAAGACACTTATGTTAGTATTCAGTTTGAATTCATTAAAGAGTTATTTTTAGCTAGGGGTTATGATAGTGATTATTTAATGTCTATAAAGGAAGTCGTTTTAATGAAAAGAAATGATGTCTATCCACCTATTCTTAGAAAGTCTCGGTGAAAAATAAGCTCCCAATACAGTGGTAAAACATTTGGTCCTTTTTGGTATGGACATGACCACAGACTGTAAACTTATAAGGGATATAGTTTATAATAATTGGAAGATCTTGGAAGGGAATAAAGATCTTTTGGAAATCATAGGGACTAAACCAGGTTTTGTCTATCGAAATACCTGCAATTTTAAGATATTGTTGGAGACGGATGATACTAAAAGAAGTATTAAGTCTCAACAGAATGTTCACAAAATGTTTAAATGTGGCAATTGCAATTTATGTAGGTTAATTTGGAAGGTCCCTACATTATGATTTCACATTTAGAATGAACTTTTGAAGTTCCTGGGTATTGTACTTGTAAATCTAAGGGAATTGTTTATATTGGTTTATGCAGTGGGTGTGATGCATATTACGTGTGAATGACTACTAGAACACTTTTGGAGTGTATGAGAGAACATATTATATTAGAACTAAAAATGAAAAAGTGCTATATACAAACACTCCATTGAATGTGTTAAGTTTAAAACATTTTTATTTTCAGTGTTAGAAGTAGTGCAAGGTGATTTGAGGGGTGGAGATTATAAAAATGTTTTAGAGCAAAGGGAGACTTTTTGGCAAGTGAGGTTAGAGGTGGACTGAAAGCCAGGGCTCAACGGTAGTATCAATATCAAGTGCTTTCTTAAAAGTAGGAAACTGAAGGTTAAAAAGTATTAAAAAATACTGAATTAATTGTGTTTTTTAACTGCTTTTATTTATTCAGTGTGTTTAATATTATACAGTTTACATTTTGGTAGCATTGTCACCTCACAGCAAGACGTTGTCCCGTTTGATTCTCAGCTAGAGCATCTTCTGTGTGGAGGCATGCATGAATGGGCGTGCCTTCGTTGAAGGTTGTGCACCAGGGCTGGTAATTTGGCATGTAAAAATCCACTACCAAACATTAGCGGACCGGAGTTCTGCTGTGGCGACCCCTAACCGGCATAAGCCGAAAGACACAACAACAACATAAAGTTTCCTTTTAGTATTGTAAGCGTTAATGAAATGGGAGGTTTGTGTAATTAATTAATTGAGTAATTGATGGTGTTAATTAGTTTTAGAGTATATAATGACTTAGTTTGCTAGTTTGAATTTTTTCTGATGAAGTTTTCCTGACGAAAGTGTGTATTAAAGTTTTTGCACTCTAAACCTGCTTTTCCAGCTTTTATTGACCATCAGGTATCCTTGCTTTTTGGAGTTTGGTTTTGTATTGGCTGGACACATTCTTTTCAGTTTATGCTGTCAGGGGTTGTTATGTAGTGGTCTGTGAGTATCTCATGCTGCCATTACTGCCATCAGTCTACTACTGTTGTGGTCTCCACACATATTGTGGGGTTGGATCCATATATGTGTGGGCTTCATCTACACAATACATGTGTGCCCTTATGCACTGCAGAGGCCAGTGTATGTAACAGTGGTATATGGCTCTGTATGTCAGTCTATGGGGGGATGCACTATAACTAAACTAGGCTGTTACAACATGTGGGGGTATCAGAGGTAAGCTGCCTTACGGTATCTGGATGTACATTACCATACAATGCACCTTGGGTAAATGCAGGCCTGCTGCTTCCTGCCATACAGACTGTTCTGTTTGTCAGTCTGATTGTGATGGTGTCAGTTTTGCCTTGTTATGTAACAGATACATCCCCAATGTGTCAACTGAGGTCTTTACCCCCTAGGGATTGTGTACAGATTGTAGATAGAGGCTGCTGGACTATACATCTGCATTACTTACTGTTGATTGATTGTTATCCTGTGACCCAGTCTGTCATTACTATTGTACTTCTTGAAGGCCTTGGCCTGGACAGCAACATATGTAATCCTTTCCAGACTACTGTATTAATATAACTGTTTCACAGTTGCATTAGTCTGTTTATATGTATGTCAGAGTCTAAACAGCTATATTACATGGCATATACAACTGTAATAGTACACAAATAAAGCTATCCCATGTATGCAAACCTGTGTGTGATGTTATATCCATAGATCTCTCTGTGGGTATATGTTGCAGGCAACAATTGTTATTTGTATGGGTGGCTCACACAGTCTCCAGCTGGTAAGGTTGCAACTGTAGGCATGGTGGGTATTCCATATTGTGTGCACCTTCTACATATGTATCTTCCTATACATATCTCTGTGTTTGTATGTGTAGTTACATATATATATATATATATATATATATATATATATATATATATATATATATATATACACACACACACACACACACACACACACACACACATATATATATATATATATATATATATATATATATATATATATATGTATGTATATAGAGCTGAATATATGTATCTGTGTATATGTATCTTAGGAATGTTGATTGCTTCCACATTGTACATTCCCTATGGTAGCCAGACTGTCCTGCATAATATCTTACTTATACAAGCCTGACATCGTACAGGTGGGATGGAGTACTGTTATCTTATCCCCATATTGTGTCAGGTCCTGGTTATGAGATTTGCAACAGCTGGTATTGTATTGCAGGGCAAATGTGTTTGTCTGTGGGGGGATATCTATACTTACAAGACGTATATTGTTTGGGCCCCCTCGCCCCCATTAACGGTGCAAATGGACATATATGTTTTTGTTATGTTCTCTAATATATATCTATAGATATATGTCTGTATATACATATATAGATATATTTATGTTTACATCTATCTATCTATCTATATATATATATATATATATATATATATATATATATATATATATATATATATATATATATATAGATATATATATATATATATATATATATATATATATATGTTATATATGCATATATACATATATAGATATGTTGTATTTATTTCGATATAAATATATATACAGACACACATACATCTACATGTTTAAATGCATTTTGTGTACTGTTGAATGAATGTTCTGGATGATATGTTTGTGAAAACATTAGGGTAATGTATATCTGGCATGGCTTAGTGGTAAATCACTGTGGCTATGGTGTACAGAGTCAGGGGTTTGAACCTTCCACAGGCTGTTTATTTTGTTGCTGGGCAGAATAAGGACTGCTGGATACAGAGTGATTAAGGCGCTTTTAAGCAGTTGTAAGTGGGTTTGCATGGATTTGCGTGGAGGTAAGCACTGCAAATGTCCGATTACAATTTCTTATACTGATTTAGCTTCTCAATTGCTTAGCATGTGTAGGCATTGCTTACCCACATGCAAACAGGTTTAAACCCGCTTACTGCTGCTTAAAAGTGCTTACTCCCACTTACCTCCTTTCTAATTTCTTTAAAAGAGAAGAAAAAAGGGCTGATAGGAAAGTGGTAAAAAAGGGGCACAACGAGGGAAAGAGAGTAGAGAAAGTAATGGGATGTGCAGGAAGGGTATAGGGAAGGTCCATTGTTACCCATTTCTTCTACAGGAACAGCTGTGCATATACAATGAATTTGGAGGTAGATTTGTACACAAACCCCTGAGAGAGGGGTGAGGCAACAATAATATGTTGTAATGCCATTTAGACCAGATTACATGCATCCAGTGGACATGCGTGAAAAGTGGACAGCTATGTATGGGGAGCGATTTTTTGGGGGGACAGATTGCCCTTTTTTTCAGTTGAGAGTGAGATGTTGGGGAGGGATAATAGGAATATTTGGGGAGGTAGGTTGGGTAGGTTAACAGACAAGACAGACAAGACACATACAGGGGTGGTATATGACACATGTGGAGGCAAACACTTTGATGGGCAGGGGTGTTGGGAAATTGAAAGCCCATGAGCCCCCTTGTGGAAACAGTGGGACTGAGGTCCTCACCCATGGGCAATCAACACTGCACCTTCACAGCCCCGAAGGTGGTTGTGTTGGGTGCTGAATCTGAGTCAGGCTTACCCTCTAGTCACTACATGTGGACCTTGAGCTGGTGTAGCAGATCTCTGACCTCCCTGCTGAGCTCGCTACACACCATGACTCGAACTTGGTGATGGGTGACAGGTTCCTCTACACGCCCGCTCCCATGGGGGGGAAAGCCCCATCCCTTAAGGCGGTTCCACCTGAAGGTGGTGCAGGACCAATGGATGAGGAGGGCCCAGGTTGGCCAAAGACGTGCTGGTGCCCAGTGCCACGGCCAGCTGAGGTGGGACAAGTAGGTCCACTGAGACCCGCATTCCCAGACGTGCTATGGTGTTTATGTTTTATCAACATATGTGGATTAGTAATAGTCAACACATTCCAGGATTAGGTATAACAGCATGCATAGATATTCCCATTAACCCAGACACCAGATATGGAACAGTTGCATAGAAAACAGAACACATGCATATATGGGACCACAGTGGTAATTTCAACAGCATGCAGGTACATTGATGCACCAGGCCACCAATATTGGAGTATTTCAACATAGCACATTCATAGAGACAGACTTAAATAATTATCAAACAATAGGACATATGTCCCAACATTACAGTGAAGTCATCACATTCCAATTGAGTTGAGTATTTAGTGTATTGTTGGAGATATTGTGTGTGTGGGGGGGGATGTCAATTAACAACTAGTATATTCCTGTAGTTTGCATTACTTTCCTAATCAGTGCTATCTGTACCTTACAAGTATTACTACACTACCCTATTTCCTTAGTTTGGACAGTGATATGGCTGTCAACATCTATATACATGAAGTGGTTTTACCTGCAGTATACACCTCTTACCTGTGGAGGAATTGCTTGTTAACACTGACTAACTGTTTCTACACATGCTCCCAGATTCCAGGTTGATGTTATGCACATACATGTCCATCTCTTTAGCACGGACTCTGGCCATGTCTTGACCTCATGCAGGTGAACCAGGACATATGTAGATTATTGCCCTCTTCAACCTTTAGTGACTTACAACAGTCATATACAGGATTTCCTAGACAGTTAGATTATGTAGCACAGTGTGGGTGACAGTGATGAGTAATACCTTATTATTCAGAGCAACTGCAACACTAACAATGCCATACAATACCAAAGTAAACAGTACTATGCACTTACATCTCACTCTGTTACTGTACACACTCTGGTTACAGCTTGATAACATGGGGGTGTAGATGGGACATACTTGGCTTATTACTCTCATAACAGTTTGGGGAGTTGCTAGAGTGACAGGTTTGTTCTTATAGATGTGTGACAATCAGTTGTATTTCTTGTTTGCAGCCTATACATCTGGGATTATCCCACTGATTTCACAGGAGGACACAGTGACAGGCAGCAGATATGGGCCAATTTACTGTACATTCATAGGTTCATAGGTTGGTACTAGGCTATCGGCCCTAAGGCCTATGCAAGCCTAGCCATAACAATTCCCTGGAAATTTCTTCCCACAATATTTACTTCTCTGGGCCCCTGTCTAGCAGGATGACTGACATGATCCCCGGGGTGAAGTTCCTATCTCCCATCCAATCATCAAGGTTCTTTTTAAAGAGGGCCAATGAGGCACTCTGCTTGACATGTATGGGCAGTCTTTTCCAGAGTATGGGGAGTCTCTGGGTCAGGAACCTATCCCTCCAGCATTGTTTTGTTCATTGTGATGATAAGGTTTAGATCCCTGGAGTGTGAGGCTCTGAGGGATTGGGATTTCTTTAAGTGGAGCATGTCCAACAGCTCAGGGTTTGTCATGACCTTGTATGTTAAGCAGAGATCACCTCTGAGTAGACGATATGCCACAGAGTATAGCTGGAGTTTTTTTAGACGGTCAGCATATGGCATCTGCTTTAGGCTTGTGATTCTTTTAGTGAGGTATTTCTGTGGCCTTTCCAGCTGTTGCAGATGTCTTGTGAGGTACATACCAAATGGGGCATTATACTCTATAATGGGTCTAATGAGGGATGAGTACAGTGGGACAATGACCTCCTTTTTTCTGGATGAAAAGCCCTTAGTGATGAGGTGTGCCACATAGAAGGATTCCCTGACTGTTGTGATGATGTGGTTATCGAAAGTGAGACCACTGTCCACTTGTGTCCCTAAGTCTGTCATCACACTTTCAATGTTTAGTGTCCTGCCACCTATGTGGTAGTTCATGGGTACATGTTTTTTTCCAAAGAGGATAACTATACATTTCCTGGCATTAAGCTTGAGCCCATGGCTCTGGCACCAGGCATCTATTTCTGTAAGGCCTTTTTGTAGAATATCCACATCATTTGGGGATTCAATAATGGCTCCCAGTTTGCAGTCATCTGCAAACTTTGTTAGCCAGAGTCCCTTAGTGTTGGCCTGTACTTCAGAGAAGTAGATGCCAAACAAGAGTGGTCCCAGGACTGAACCCTGAGGTACTCCACTTGTCACTTGTCTGGAGATGGATTTGGAGTCGGCTACTTTTACAGTATGAGTTCTGTCAGTAAGCCAGTTGGCAACCCATCGAGTGACGTAGGGATTTATGCCCAGCTTAGTAAGTTTATCTATGATTCCAGAGTGGGGGATGGTGTTGAAGGCCTTGGCAAGGTCCAGATAGGCTGTGCGGACCGCCTTACCCTCATCCACAGCTCTGGAGACCGATTTGAAGAAGTCAATCAGATTCAAGAGACAAGATCAGCCCTTCACAAACCCAAACTGGGTGGGGTCTAGTGTTTAAGGGTTGCCAATGTCTTTGTTTATAAGTTCCATGATAATGTGTTCCATGCCCTTGCAGATCAGGCTTGTCAGACTGATAGGACGGTAGTTCCTGGAATCCAAGGTGGATCCTCCCTTGTGGAGGAGGATAGGTGTAGCTGCGGGCCACTCAGTGGGCACAAAGCCTGAGGTGAGGCTATGATTAAACATGACACTTAGGTGGGGTGCCAGTTCATTTTGTAGTTCATCTAGTACACAGCCTGGGATGTCATCTGGTCCCATGGATGCTGTATTCATAGCTTTGGAGAGTGCTGTTTCTACCTATGTGGCTGTAATTATCAGAATTTGGCAATCTTTTGGTATTGAGATGGGCCCTTTAGAGGGTGAGAGGGTGGAGAATTTGGCACTAAATCAATCTGCCAGGATATTGGCAATATCCTTGGGATCAGTATATTTAATGCCATTCTGTTGTAGCTCAGAGCAGATCTGAGCATTGCCATTTAGATTCTTGACATAACTATAGAATGCCTTGAGGTTATCTTTGGAATCTTTCGCAATTTTATTTTCATAACTAGCTTTTGAGGATTTTATGAGGGATCTCAGCTTCTTACTGAGGCTGGTGAGGGAGTTTTTTGCATCCTGAGATTTTCCTCTTTTCTGCAACAGTTTCCTTCTTCTGTTGTATAGTTTGTTTATAGCAGGGGACCACCAGATTGGCTTCCTTTTTTTGAAGAAGAGCATCTTGGTTCTATTTGAGATGGCACGATTCATGGACGAGTGGATGTGCTCATACAGTGCCTTAGTGTAGGATTCTGCAGTCGAACTTCCAGATCCCGTCTGCATGGGTGTTGTGAAGTTTGTCACTTCTGACTTCAGTAGCATGAAGTTAGTTTTGGAGAAGTTTTTTAAGGAGGTTTCCTTACTGGGGGTGGGGGTGGGATGTGGATGTCAAGGGTGATTTGCTTATGGTCAGACCTGACCAATGAGGGGGTGACCACTGGTGTGAAGCATCTATCTCCCATGTTGGTAATGACCAGGTCTAGGATATTGGAGCCCCTGGTGGGACAATGGATTAGTTGATCCAGGGCGTTGGAATTTATGAATTGCAAGAACTGTTGGGAAAAGGAGTTGGTACCTGAGTAGTTTTCCCAATTAATGGCAGAGTAGTTGAAATCACCCAGTATTAGGGTGTTTGGTTGTATCTTAATATTTTCCAGTATGTTTAGGAAAGTGTAGTAAGAATCTTGGGGTATGGTGGTGGATCTGTAGCAAGCTACAATTTGGATTGCAGTCTTACCTAGTGTTAGTTGCACCTGGAAAATTTCAGATGCATTGTGTTGGGCAACTAGCCTGGAGGTGTGAATATCCTTGGTGAATATGGACACTCCTCCACCTTTAGTGAATTGGTCTTGGTTTTGTGGCCGAAAAGTGTGGTAAGAATTGTAGCCTGATATTGCAGGGGTGCTCTCTGGAGCCTTGAACCAGGTCTCAGTCACTGCACAGATATCGATGTTCTCCATTTTTAGGAGTGCCTCGAGAGAGTGCATTTTGAGGTTTAGACTTCTAGCACTGAGTGGCATTACCTTCAGATTTTGCATGCTTGTATCTGTTACGGTGGTGGTTTTATCCTTTGAACCTTGCCTAAAAAAGACACTATAGGGTTGGCAAGAGCTTTAGCCAGTAACCTGAATCCCAGGGGTGACAGGTGCAGACCATCTCTGGCAAAGCATCGTGGTTTGTCGATCATGTCTTCCCAGGCAGACAAATACTGGATCCCCTTTGAATGACACCAGAAGCTTAGCCAATTGTTGAAGTCAATCATTTTGTCCTTATACTGTGGTATCATTCTGGGTGAAGGCAGAATGCTACTCAGGGCTAGGGTCATACCTGCCTGGGTCACATGATCCAAGAGCTCTTCCATGTCTCTTTTCATGTAGTCCAGGGAGGTAAGTCTCAAGTCATTCACTCCAGCATGGACAATGACAGAGTCATATTTGTACTTGTTGTGGAGTGACTTGAGTGCATGCGTTATGTGGCGGATCCTGGCACCCAACAGGCAGCTGACTGTAATTTTCTCCTTGTTCAGCCTGGTGAGTGGGACATCAGTGTGCCTGATTAAAGAGTCACCTATGACTAAAATGTTGGGTACATTGTCTTGCCTTAGGGGCTGTTGTTGGGTGGCACACTGGTGTTGTGAGCTATGTGTCACTTTGGTTGTGAATGGTGTTTGTTTGCTTTCTTGGAGGTCCTTGTTGCTTGGGCAGGTTAATGTTAAGGGCCTCCGCATATGTGGGTTTAGTGTTGCTATGTATGGGTGTTGATGGTGTGGGTTTTGAAGGGCTATGAGTTGTTAGAGGTGTAATGCAGGTGTTAGCCTTCTCCTCTTGACTGTCTAGCACAATATTGACTGGAGAGAGCTTTGCTTCCAGTTTGACTATGTAGGTGCATCTCTCTCAGGTTGTAGTGTTGGGTGGTAGGAGGAGAGTATTGTCTGTGTACATGAGGCAGTTGCCGCATTGCCCCAGTATGCCCAGATTCACCAGGTGGACAGGAGAAATCACCAGAAGCTGACCCTTGGACATGCCTGTTTAGGTGCTTTTTTGTAAAGTTTAAGAGCTTTTTCCCCTTACTTTTGCAAGGTACTTTGCAATTATAAGGCTGTTTAGTGCCTATGATTAATTTCTCCTTATTGACTAGGAGAGCTGAGTGCTTGTATCATTTTCAGGCTTCCTAGTGCTTTCCAGCAGGTTCTAGAGCAAGTGCTAGTCACAGGGGCTCAGATTTTAGTGCTACTACTGAGAAACCAGCTAGTTTTAAGGGAAAATTTGAAGAGCAGACTTTCTGGCACCTGGAATAGTTTAACTGTAGCCTCTTAGTGCTGCACAATGTGAAAAATGTGCACACACGTTTTTAAGCCAGAAAGTTGAAAGGGATAGAGATCAGCTCATAAAGGCTAATAAAATTTCAATTTCAGAGCTGGAAACCACTCCTCTTGCATTAGACAGGCAGTACAATCCTCACCAGTCCCACTGGAAGGCACTAGGACTTCCCTCTACCACAGCAAGGTCTGGATAGCTCTGAGCACAGAAAATAAAGTCCTGAGATAAGCTAAGCCTGAGATATGGACTGGCTAGAAAAGGTGGGAAACGAGCAAACAAGATAGTATATATATATATATATATATATATATATATATATATATATATATATATATATATATATATATATATATGTTTTTGTTGAAACAGGCTAAACAATGCAGTAATACAGTAAATAAACACAGAAAAGGCTAACACACTTGAGTGTGTAGTCCTAAACAGTAACTTCAATTAAAACTCTACAAAATTAGCAATTTAAAACTTTTTAAATGAAGCAAGGCAAGTGCACAACTGAAAAACGAATTAAGAGGCAGTAACACAGCAGAATAAGTAGCTAGTCTACATATACAGAGAAGTCTATATATACAGAAAAGCAGCTAAAACACACAAACACTTCAGATGCAGTGCAACCTAGAGCACTTGAGTTGTAGCAATATTAAGGCAATTACAGTTATAATAAATGCTCTAAAATATACTCTATATTTCCAAAATGTTTGAGAAGCACAGCCAGAACATATGGAAATTCAGGCAAATTTTTTTTTTTTTTTGAAAGGGAAAAAGGAGAAACAGAAGGCCTTATCAAATGTTCTCTCTGTATTAGGTAGAATGAGCTAATGACACTAGACTGGGAGAAGTGTCCCAGATCAGATTTACAGTAGGGGCGGACAACTGCAAAGCCACCAAGTATAATAGCAAGACACCAACAGGGAGGGGTGGGGACACTAAAGCTATTAGCCTACAAAGCACTGCAGAAAGCCACAAAATGAAAGTTTTTAAACAGATAAAGATTTGTAAAGATACAGAATGCTTTTAACAAGTCAGTTACCCGTGCAGATTACAATAAAAGTGCTATATATAAATTGCTAGAAACAATAAACTGTATAAATAATCGAAAAAAAAAAAACAGGATACTTATATATCTCAGCTAAGAGCTGGAGTCAACACCTCTCATCCACTCTGCTCAGTGTGTATAGACAGAAACTCTGTCAAAGTTAGGGCTTAAATACCAGAAGAACAACTTTTTTTTTTTTTTTTTTTACAAAAACACAAAAGAACCAGTCCCCACTAGCCTGCAGCCAATTAATACAATCTAGCCAAGGTAAAGAAATGCTTCAGCTAATTCAAGGTGGCCTGTTCATGTGCTTTGAACAATCCCTGTATAAACAAACAAACAAGCCCAGAGCCAACAATTCTGAACTAGGACAAATACTAAAGCTATTAGCCTACAAAGCCCTACAGACTGCCACAAAATGAACGTTTTTAAACAGATAAAGATTTGTAAAGATACAGAATGCTTTTAACTGCAGACAAGTCAGTTACCCGTGCAGATTACAATAAAAGTGCTATATATAAATTGCTAGAAACAATAAACTGTATAAATAATCGAAAAAGAAAACATATCTCAGCTAAGAGTTGGAGTCAACACCTCTCATCAACTCTGCTCAGAGTGTATCTGGACAGTTGTCGGGTATGACTCTGTATAAAGACTACTACTACTACCAGGATTCGAACCATGGCTGTGTGTGCTAAAGATACAACAGTTCACGTCTCAGTTGTGTGTGCTATTTGGATTTTGTTGTCTGTTGTTTCACTGTTTTCTGTTTATGTCTCTCTCAGTTGTACTAGCTGACTTCTGGGGATTACACCAGTCATATACAGACATTCCTACACATTTTTTCTTTATGTTGCACAGTGTGGGTAATAGTGCTTAATACAACAGCACTATTAAGTGATCGCAAATCTACATTACCATATGATACCAGAGTAAACACATGCAGTATAGCAGTTAGACCTTCATTGTCAGGCTATTATGTTTTTACTTACATGCAACCTATATGAGACTCTTCCTGCCATATTCTTTGGTGTATGCAGTACTTCCCTTAAACAATACAAGTTTTATACAGGCAATTAACTTACTAATACTGTTAGATTTATTTCCTATGAAAGTACATGCAAGAGTATTATTAACCTGCCTCACGTTGCAACCTCTACAAGCAACATCCATGGGCCTCCTGGTTCACAGCCTGCTCACTTGCCACTATGAAGGACATAAGAGGAATATTTAGCCATACCTATCCATAATATACATGAGCTGGCAATTATTAAACAGGTAGTGGAGTGATACTTACACACTACTGGGACCTCCCCTGTCATCCTAGCCTCTTGGATCCACTGATCCATGAGATCCCCCTTTGCTGCTTCAGGTTGGCATAGTGATGACTGACCTGCTCACCAATTTGGGGTATGCCAGTGGCACTGATGAGGTTATGGCTAGACAGTCCTTGGCTTCTGCTTTATATTGGGAACCCTGGTACAGGCTCTGCAGCAGTCTCTGCTCATGGTCTTTCATAACAAGTCCTATCATGACTCTGGACTCCTGGATGCCCCAGCACTGTGCCCAAAAGCGTACTCCCTCTCCCATTCCAGACATGGTACCTGCAAGGGGAAGCTAAAACCAGTTATGAGATGTATCCCCACCTGTTGGGTTTAAATGGGGATGATTTCCCACACTTTGCCATGATTGGATGGTTTTGAAAAGGCTGAGCTATGGGCAGTTGCTTACCTAAGGTTGGCATTGTTTAAAGTGGTTTACCAATGTGCAACTTGAGTTAGCTGGCATACATATTGCTTACACTTACTAAGCTGGCCTGTGCAATGCTTAGCATCGGTTAATATTTACTTTGCATTATATTTGCTTTTTGGCATTGATTTATTATTCATTACATGTTATATATATATATATATATATATATATATATATATATATATATATATATATATATATATATGTCTGGTATCCATGATTCATGTGTACGTACACTGTATGGGGTCATTGTGTTTATTAGGGAACTTCAACACTTTATTACAATTACATCTCACATCTGGGCTTACTGCAGTACTCCAGTTCACATATTTATGTTATGTAGTAGGTTATAGAACATACAACTGTATATAGATTCCTTTCACATGTTCAGTTTGATTTTACTATAGTGAGGATTTGTTTAGTGATACCTCAATGTTGCGTACTGCTGTGATGGCTTAGTGTTTCACTGCTGTGACTTTAGTGTACAGGGTCCTGGGTTCACGACCTGCAAAGGCTGTTTATTTTGTTTCTGGCCAGAATACTGGCTGTTGCATACAGAGTGATTAAGGCACTTTTAAGCTCTTGTAAGTGGGTTTGCACAGGTTTGCACGAAGGTAAGCATTGTTAACCTCAGGTGGCATATGCCTGTAGAGATTTAGCTTCAATATTGCTTAACCTGTGTGCACATTGCTTACCCCCACACAAACAGGCTTAAACCCTCATAATAGTGCTTATATATGCTTACTCCCACTTACTACTGCTTAATAGTGCTTACTCCTGCTTGCCATTGCACTAATTTAGACAGTAATGTCTAATGGTTCTTGGGAAGGTGGGGGATTTGGAAGCTGTATGGAGTTATCATTCATTACACATTTTACCTTACATTTGTATCCCTGATTCCTGTGTACATATACTGTATGGGGCACATGTGATTATCTGTGGACATTGCAATATTATGACACTGACACCTCACATCTGCATTCAATGCAGTACTCCAGTTCACAAATATATATTTTATAGGTTATGCAACTAAAAATATTGGTCATAAAGTGATTTGACATGGAAAATGGAATGTGCTGCAGTGGGACTTGAACCGGGAGTGACTGCTCATAAGGCGAACGCTATAGCCACTACACTATTGCTGTCCTGCTTCATTTGCATATATCTTGCTTTTTATTCTCTTGTGCCATTTATGCTGCATTAACTGTAGCTAAGCAATGGGCAAACCCATGTACCTATAGTTGAATTTCATCTGTTTCATAAAAAAACTTTATATTTCTTGTTTTAACTATTGCTCTTGTACACGTGGGGAGATGTATGAACTGTCTCGCTCATTCTTTTTGGACTTGTCTGCTGTTCTTCATTGCAGCGGTGTGTATATTCTGAGAATTCTGGTCTCAGGCACGCCTCCTGCACTCTTACATGCTCCTTGTAAGATTAAGAGCTCAGGCAGTGCGCTTTCATTAATATGCATGGCATGCTGCTGTCATGCTCCTAAACTGCCACTTCCATGCAGAGCTAATCTAGTCCTGCACATTAGGATAATAAATCCAGGGGTAAGTTTTTCTAATTTTCTCATTAATGCATTGTATCTAACAGTGCCAAATGCCTTTCTAATGTTTAAGTATACTATACCTGCAACCCTTTTCTGATACATTAAGCTATCATGAATCAGGTAAGTATTTATTTAAAATTTCACTTTAAGGAGAAATAATTTCAGAATTATGTATTTCAGAGTTATGAAAGTGTTTATTTCATTATTTCTTCTCCAAAATGCTGTTTATTTAATTTCTTGCAATGATACATTCGTCAGGTGGAAAAGTAAATATTTGTAACAGAAGAAGATATGTTATTTTTAATTATGATACTACGTATCTCTTGGGACTAAATAATGAGTTCATTTTAACAAGCCACCTGTGATTTGTGTGCTTGATGAAGACTTGAAGTGTATATTAATTCATTGACCGATTGCTGTCTATAGAGCTCTAATCACTTAAAGTCTGTTATTGATTGCCTTACTTAAACTTGTAATGGTTATAAATGACAACACTGTATGAACTGCATTACTTCTTGAAGGATGGTTGGGCCAAAGTGCTAAAGAAAAGAAACTGCATTTTGAAGAAGAAATAATGACTTTAAACATATTTAGAAAATCACGCTCATCTGATTTGTTTTTGTCCAAACTAAATTTCTGAAGAGCTTCCTCCCTGTTTAGTAATGTTTTCTAGCCTTTTGTAGAAGACAAGATTAGAAGAGAGAACGGAGAGCTTGATTCATTTACTTTTCATGGTTTAACTGCTGTAAATACATGCTGCCTTAGGGATATTTGGCCCGTTTTCTTGCAGTTGTACTGGTGCTTACTTTCTTTCCTTCAGCACTGAATCCATGATTTTCCTACATCTTAGGTTACAAAGGAGCAGCTGATAGATTCTATTCACTCTCTTAATCCCACTGTTGTGAAAATGGACTTCATCTACCATTTGTGTCTTCAGAAACCTTAGCCTCACCCATAACTTGCTACAAGATAATGGTGATAGCAGATGGTCATTAAGATCATCACTGCGACAGGAATTCATACTTAATCATGGGAGTAATTCCTCTGGAATGATCTTCATCAGTAACTAAATATCCCCATAGGAACAGTACACCATACATATTATAAATAGCCCAGCTCTAAATCACATGCCTAAATCAGCTAGTTTTTTGCCACTGAAGTGAAAAGTCTCTTTTCTCCAGGTCAAAAGTGGAAGCATTTTGAGGAACACTTGGTTTGAAGAATTCTACCCATTTTGATGGCACTAGAAATTATTTAATAAATGATAACATCATGTATGGACATTTCTATTAGAATCATTAGAGTAACTTATCAGTGAGTGGTCAAGCAAGCATCAAAGAATTTCCTTAGGACATTTCCAAACTATTAATTGTGCAAATTGTTCAATTTAAAAAAATGGCTGTTAGCAGAGGGAGTTGGGAATTTATTTTTTTAAGTATTGAAGGTGTCTGCATGTAATTCCT
Organism: Protopterus annectens; assembly: GCF_019279795.1. NCBI lineage: Eukaryota > Metazoa > Chordata > Ceratodontiformes > Protopteridae > Protopterus > Protopterus annectens. The sequence continues at coordinate 1,670,664,402 of NC_056743.1, read as the reverse complement.
GTTCATTCCTCTTTGTTTACCCCTCACTCTGTTGGTAACATTTTCTGAACAGAAGAAGAAATGGAGGGGGCAGGGGAAGTGAAAAGTTGAATAGTTAAATATGATGGGTATTCCTTAAAGCACCACATAAGAACAAGCAGCTATAACTGTGAAGTCCACACCTATCAGGTCAGACATGTGAGTCAGTCATCCAGCAGCTGGTGTGCAGATTACTTTGATAATCTGCCGGTAGGTTTCTGCTCAAGGTTTCCTCTCCTCCCTATCAGCTCAATGCTTGTACAGGAGTTCCAACAAAGATAAGACGTAAATGATTTGGCTGCTTCAAACATGAAATTGGGGGTGAAAATTATATCAGAAGGCTGCCAACTCTCTGTTATAAGTAGATAATGGCCTGCAGTGACCCAGCCTTCATCAAGCCAACTTGCTAGGAACTAGAAGCAGCGAGCAAGATGATGTGGGAGTGAGATGAATAAACCTGGGAAAGTAAGGTGGTTTGAGTGGCTGTATCCAAGGCAGACGAATAATCCAGCATCATACAGGGTCCACTGCATGTGGTTTATTACAGCAAGCCACTTATGTGCATTATAATCCTAACTGCCACGTAGCACAACAATAAAGCTCACAACAATATACAACTTTGACTGTGAATCAATATGTAAAAAACAGAAATCAAAAACAATTAACAACATAAGGATACTATATTAACTTGAGATTTCTAAACTGTCTTAATTTTTGCAGAATGTCCAGATGTTTGTCTCATATTTTTGTACTGCTCCTGATAAAAGTTTTGGTTTTCTGGTAAATTATCTGGGACTGAAATCACTATATAATGGCATACATTTGTGTTTCAGACTTTATAACTTTCAGAAAATGCATGCAAACCAAAACTTTTTATTATAGCAACTTTCTAAGCACAATATATCAAAGCTATCACTATTTTGCCCAGATATTTTGTGCTAAAAGGCCGAGAGGTATGCCTGCAAATAAATTCCCAAACA
>NC_056743.1:1670608404-1670660904 GCF_019279795.1 Protopterus annectens | reverse complement strand
ATTATATAGAAAATATTTGATTTATTGTATTTATAAAAAAAAAAAAGTATTGTGATGCTTAAACCCTGGTATCTTATATAGAAACCATACATAACATACCAGGCAAAGAAGATGGTTTCATAATAGTGTGCAGGAGACAGAAAATGAAATGCTTCATAAATTCATCTAACAAGAAAGATGGTAAACATGCCCTGGTTAGCATCTCAGTAATCTCTCCTTTAAAGATGAAATTTAAGTGACCTCCTAAAAGAACCTTCAGATCAGTTGTCCCACTCAAGGATGATTGCTGATTCCATTACACTTGGGCAAGTTTCCAAAAGAAAGCCTGTCCAATGTTTTTAAATCTCACCCATGGAACAATCTGCAACCAATCTTACTAGATTATAGAGTCTTAACAACTCCTTAAGGTAAGTACCATCCAAACTGTGAAGACCATAGTGGGCAAGGTCAAAACTTTGAAGACACATTTGTCAGTGAGTAGAATCCAGTGGAAATCACACAAAACTGAAACTATTTGAGTGGTCTGAGAAGTACATGTCAATAATGTGGCTAAAGAATTTTTTATCCACAACAGTTATGCCAAATGGTCATTAACAAATTCAACACATAGGTTATTAAAATAGTCCAGGTATAAGGTAACCAGCACATTTACTACTGCAGCTAGGGTTGATAATTATATGACATGCATGAGCCAGGAAATTATTATTGTAATGGAAATTAATTTTTCCAAGACTATTGAGACTAGGTCACACACTTTAATAGCCGATATTGTATCTTAATAGGTTCATAGATTGGCACTAGGCTAACTACTTAAACCTAGCCAAATACCCTGTATGAGAAATGAACACTGCACCTTGTGCTTGTAAGGTAAGCACCTTAACCATTATGCCAACATTTCTGGCTCTATAAAGTAAAAGTGAAGAGTAAGGCAGAGGTGCTCAGTAACATCAAACTGTATCATTAGAAATTCTAGTGGAAGCTTAACATGGTCTTTCATCAGCAATAGGTCAGTCAGTGTGTGGATGGCAGGGGTGGGAGGTTGCCTGTTGATGATCTATTGCTATTACTCAAACATACACAAACCACAATACCAATGCTCTGGATGTACTGATTGAGATGAGGTTCAGTTATAGGGTTAATACTTGGAAGCTGCTGTTTCTTTCTGGCAACTTTGCACCTGCCCTGACATTTACAGTTCAATAAGAATTTAAATGGAACTCACCATTTATTGGATACTAAGGTATAAACTTGAGCCTTACTTTAGAGTCTACTGGGGACATAATTCTAGATTATATTAAGCTAAGGGGTAAACTTGATTAGAGGCTATTGAGTATGCAATTGTGGACACTATCCAGCAAAATTTGCAGACTGGGTTAGTCAACTGAGTAATGTGGGACTTTCCAATGGAGTTTATACTGATCTTGTTTAAAATTGTTACCTACCCAAAGGCTCAGATTTTTTTATAGAGCTTAGCAGTAAAAATAATCTATTGATAACTTAGGATCTGGGATAGGTTGGCAATGGCTTTTCTTTGAGTACCATTAAAACATTGACAGAGACTGGATAAGTGTCCCAGGATAAAAGTAAGATGAGTTATTCATTCTTTTTAGTATTGTATTAATAGGCAAAGACTGGGCATATTGGACTTCATCTTATTAAGCCCATGGTAACAATAGTTGGACTATACTCTCAAATCAGAGATGCATGACCTTGATGCTGTTTTTAAGGATAATAATCATTGGAGGTTGGTTTATGCAGTAAGGTATGGCTAAATTAACAAAATTAAAGGGAAGAAGAGAAATCCAAAGCAAAAACTAGCATTTTTTTATTAAGGCACATAAAAGTTTGTTGTTGTGGTTAAGAAAATACAACTGAAGTCAGCAGCAACAATCCACAGGAAAGGCAAGTAGGGACTTCAGGTTGCACAAATGATTACATTTTTGTGCATTTCCTATGTAAGAAACCCTTGATTTCTCTATATTTTAACTGCATTTCATGTGGCAAATGCAGCAAAATGATCACTTGAGCCATTAGAGAGGATATCAACATAGTATATGGCTTCTGCAGTGTCAGTGGAGCACACTTATCTTTGGTGCAGAATGCTGTGAGTTCTATTTCCACACAAGGTAGGTCAAGTGCTGCCACTGCAGTGCAATAAAATGGGAGTACTGCACTTCTGAATGTGCCTTTCTTTGTATAACATGTTAGTATGAACCTATGAACCTATGAACCTAATACAATGGGAGTACTGCACTTCTGAATGTGCCTTTCTTTGTATAACATGTTAATACAATGGGAGTGCTGCACTTCTGAAAGTGTCTTCCTTTGTATAACATGATAATATAATGGGAGTGCTGCACTCCTGAATGTGCCTTCTTTTGTATAAGATGTTAAGACAATGGGAGTGCTGCACTCCTGAATGTGCCTTCCTTTGTTTAAGATATTAATACAACGGGAGTGCTGCACTCCTGAATGCACCTTCCTTCACATAAGATGTTAATACAAAGGGGGTGCTGCACTCCTGAATGCGCCTTCCTTTGTATAAGATGTTAATACAATGGGAGTGCTGCACTCCTGAATGCGCCTTCCTTTGTATAAGATGTTAATACAATGGGAGTGCTGCACTCCTGAATGTGCCTTCCTTTGTTTAAGATATTAATAAAATGGGAGTGCTGCACTCCTGAATGTGCCTTCCTTCACATAAGATGTTAATACAAAGGGGGTGCTGCATTCCTGAATGCACCTTCCTTTGTATAAGATGTTAATACAACGGGAGTGCTGCACTCCTGAATGTGCCTTCCTTTGTATAAGATGTTAATACAATGGGAGTGCTGCACTCCTGAATGTGCCTTCCTTCACATAAGATGTTAATACAATGGGAGTGCTGCACTCCTGAATGTGCCTTCCTTTGTATAAGATGTTAATACAATGGGAGTGCTGCACTCCTGAATGCGCCTTCCTTCACATAAGATGTTAATACAAAGGGGGTGCTGCATTCCTGAATGCGCCTTCCTTTGTGTAAGATGTTAATACAATGGGAGTGCTACACTCCTGAATGCACATTCCTTTGTATAAGATGTTAAAACAATGGGAGTGCAGCACTCCTGAATGTGCCTTCCTTTGTATAACATGTTAATGCAGTGGGAGCGCTGCACTCCTGAATGCGCTTTCGTTTGTATAAAATGTTAATAGAATGGGAGTGCTACACTCCTGAATGCACCTTCCTTTCAATAAGATGTTAATACAAGTGGAGTGTTGCACTCCTCAATGCGCCTTTCTTTGTATAAGATGTTAATACAGCGGGAGTACTGCACCCCTAAATATGCCTTCCTTTGTTTAAGATGTTAATACAGGCAGAGTGCTGCACTTCTGAATGCACCTTCCTTTGTATAAGATATTAACACAATGGGAGTGCTGCACTCCTGAATGCGCCTTCCTTTGTATAAGATGTTAAACTGAGGCTCCATCTGCTTGAGTTGATGGTAGCCCAGATGGAAATGAAAGATCCCAGGGAAACTAATGAAGAGAGTAGAGGAAGCTCCCCACTGTCCTGGCCAAATTTCCCTTAGTAGTATAAATACTACCTTGGGTCTCTCTGAAAAGAGGCTTCTAGGCTAGAGGGACTATCCCAGTCAATACTGGATAAACCAAATGCTGTCTGGCTGTACTGCACTGTGAGACCCTGCCTCGGGGGAATGCTAAAGTGCTTTCAGCTAAACTAGTCCCAATCAGCAAAAGTTTTCTTCTGTGTTCTGGCCATCCTCCAATAAACCAAAGGCTGTCTGGTTGCCCTGCACTTTGAGACCCTGTGTCGGTGGAACGCTAAAGTGCTTTCAGCTAAACTAGTGCATGTTAGAGTAGTATTTAATCTGTCCTCTAAACTGTTTTACTGTAAGCGTGCACACTACTGCCCCCCCTCTTTTCTCTTTCTATTGTATGCCTAGCTCACTTACTTAAAAGTACTTTTTTTCTCTTGGAAAATGGTTTCCCTTTGTTTCTGCAGCCCATACTTGTATTATTGTTCCCTATAGAAGTGGTGGGCCTTTTCACCACATTGTACTACATTAGTAGCACAAGATTTCAAGTTATTAGGACTATACTGTGACACACTGAACTGGAATTGACTGAGCTTGGTTTTCCTGATTGTTTTCTTGGAAGGCAGCCCGATCCAGTTTTCTGGCTCACAAACTTGCATTACTTTGTGTCTATCCCCCTCCCCCACCTTGAACCTGCACTCCTCCCTTCTAATCCTGCTCCATTATAGAGGTATAAAAAAACCTGTCATAGAACGCCACCATCTTTGACTTAACTTTCCTGCCCTTGCTTCATAGGAATCCCCAGTAGTGTGCTCACATGTAAGTACTACCTGGTATTGTTTGTGATTCTTATTGCTATTTTTGCGTAGTTTCACACATGGTCTGTTTTTTTCTCATGCATATTTTTAGTCAGTGACAGCTCTATATGGTCACTTCTTTTTCTGGACCTATATTTCAGAAGTGTTTTTGTTATTTTTCTTTACTCTGCTTGCCATGCATATGAGTATTTTGTTATGCCATTATGGAATTATACTCTTAGCATATTGTAGCTTTAAGTACTGCAGCAGGTACAATGCTGCTTTATTCACTAATGTGAATATTGTTGCCTGCTATCTGTACTTTTAGATTAGTAAACTGTTTGGTAATTAGAATAGAAATTAATGTAACCTCCGAGTGATACAAGCAACTCTGTGTTTCAGTATAATATCACTGTTGTTATTCCTGACTTTTAGTGGATAATGCTAAATTGTGTGTAGCATGTTAGGAGTTACTGTTTTTTTTTTCATAACCTTTATAACAATACATAATAGTTTAGTGTATGTTATAATCGCTTGGTATCAACTGCGGTTACCTTTTGTTTTTTTTTTTCTCTGCTTTCCTTCCATATAGTAACAGCTACACAGTAATAGCTATAAATTGTATATTCCTGAAAAGCTTAAGATGGCCTGAGCTCCTCCGCATGATTAAAATATCACAACTACAAACACATAGCATCCTAAATAGCCCCAACTCCTGCCCTGGCCTTGCATTCCATAATTACACCCTACAGACCCAATCGTGACTTTAGAAGCACACAACAAAACCTTGTGCAGGTGACCAAACCAAACACAAATATTGGAAAAATACTTTACAGTCATTCAATTGCATACTCAGAGAACAAACTTCCATTGTCCCTTCGCTCCACTACCAAAAGTAGCGAATTCAGAAAGCAACTAAAAATTAATTTCCAACATGCATGGATATGTACTTGTCAGGAAATTACCTAAGGATTTTTTCTTCTTCTCTCAATTAACATATCTGCCTGGTATCTGCCTAAACTGTCTACATGTGTTACTCTCTCTGCAGTTAGTACCTATGCTATTAAATGCATCTTTGTTGTACTATTTCATGGTGTTACTCTGATTTTTTTTAATTTTAGGCATTGCTACATTCCTTGTAAATAACTTAATGCTAACCAAATTTCTCAAACATATTGTTACTGCAGTCTCAAAATACTGTACTTTTGCCTTGTATATATTTGTATTGTATGTTTCTCACTGTTTTTGTACTGTTAAGTATCTTACAACTTGAATTATTATTTTTTTTTTATTTTTTAATTACTTTCCTGGAGCTTTTCTCCCCAGTTCATCACTGAAAAAGAGCTCTTTGGGCCCAGTCAGACTAACCCGGTTAACAAATGTAAAAATAAAAATAAATAAATAAAAATAAAATAATACAATTTAGAGGTTGAAGAAATAAGGATCAAATTAAATGTGATCTCTTTAGTTTTCAAATTACCTATGCAGGTTTCAGATGAATGATCTGAGTCAGGATCTGAGTGTAGTCACAATTGTACTAATGGATGACTAAAGACATTAATGGACAGCTGCCAGTCCTTATTGAAATCATCTAGTATAACTAGGTCATATTCATTGTGGGAATAGATCCAATGTAATGCCTCCTCAACAATGCCTACTGATTTGCCTGAATGCTATGCACAAGTATGTAACAGCTAGTGGCTTAGCTTCAGCAACTCTGATATTATCCAAGACTGCATTATGATGTTGTACCAAGGTATGTGGATTTGAAACAGGTAGTAAATAATGTTGTTATTATTGTATGTGGTGGCAACTTTTCTTGCATTTTTATTATATCCACCTGTCCTGGCTTACCTAGATGGGAGAACACTATTGTACCCATTGGTTAATCCATTTATACTTTACTGCAATGTTTTTTAGGCTACTGAGCCAATATCTTGTTGTGCTGAATCAGTGGTGTTATTCAGTGAAGCTATGAACTGTAAGTGTATAACTTCTCAACACGAGCAGGTCAAGACAGAGAGCACAGGCTAATTACAGTCCAATGGAGAATGTAATAGGAATTCATTCCATGTCCTTATCTAGAAGACCCTATAAGCAAAAGTAGAGGAATGTCCATATGGCAACTTCATCCCGGATGGGACCCTTGGGTCCATAAGTGCCAACATGTTACTGATAAAGATCGGAGAAAAGTATGAATAGTGCTAGAGATTTTGGTATTAACAGTGGTGGTGTGGTGGTCTAAACTGAGGCTTAGATGAATAAATCATATAATTTTTTTTTTTGTAGTCTGGCACATTTTTGAGATGAAAGTAACACAGTCAGTCATAGATCATATTCCAATCTATGTAGTAGCATCCCGGGTGCTATAACTCTTCTGGCTTGAGTATAGGAGATTTGAGAATTTTATATACAACTTTTACCAGCTTTAGAACAAGTTGATCTTATTTTATGAATGTAAAAGTAAGGCAAGACTTGGATAAATAATTAGACCAAACATATCTGGTGGGGTACCATTGTTAAACTGTCTCTGTCCGGGCCTGTAAGAGAAAGTAGTGGAGTTACCTATTTTGTTATGAATCACAAAATAATTTTAAAGTAGATATTTGGGTACTTAGTGTATAGCAACCATCTCTGCAGTGAAAAGAAATAATTTTGTAGTCCCAGGTTAACTTCATTGGCACAATTATCACATATGATTACTGTAATGCCATCTATAAATAGTACACAGTTTACATCTTGAAGGTTCCAAAGGACATCATTATTAAAAAAAGAATAAAATAACAATAGACAAAGAACTGACTCTTGAAAAACAGCTGTAGATAGACTGGTTGTTTGAGTTTTAGTCCATTTGCAGAAATAACATATGTTTTATTTTGCAGATAATTTTCAAAACAAGTCAGACCTTCATAGAAAACACACAGTGTTTGAGTTTTTCTTTTTAAATTTCTCCAAATCTTTTGGCTTTCTAACACCATGATGGGAATGGACCCCATTCCTAAGTCAAGGTATAATTAAAGTTCATGAAATTAGTATTGTTTCAATCTTTGATATCAGTTAGAAGTGCTCTTCGCAGCACCTGCAATGTGCCAAGAAATTTTACATTCTTTAATTTGTAATGAGTTACTTTTTTATAAGATCCATTGGTCCTACTACTACTGGAATTGTCTGGGTATCTTTCTTCCACATTGCCCTCATTTCTGCCTGCAAATCCTGGTATTTTATGACTTTGTGTCTTTCTGTATGTGAGACACTATAGTCACTGGATGTAGCAATTTCAATAATCAATGCTACTTTTGCTTTTTTTTCATAGACCACTATATCTTGTTTTCTTGCATCTATTTTTTGAACTGTTGCTAATGAATGATCCCATGTGATATGAACTTCATCATTTTCTGTGATAATTTGTGACTCATATTTCCAGTGCTTTTCAGCTGCTTCATTATTATAACATTTGTACAATCCCCAATGCAACAGTCTTGCCACATTATTATGCATTTCAGTATACAGGCCTTCTGCCATCAATATATCACAACCAGCAACAGGATGCACAACTGCTACCAATTCTGTTTTACAAAACCTACATTTGTCTGTTTCTCCCACATGTTCAATGGACTTTGTAAACCAACGTGTACGTAGCCCACCATCTTGGGCTGCCAATATTAACCTTTCATCTTTTGGTTTAAATTCAGCTCTGCTTAACTATTACTGTGTCTGATCCTGATCAACATGAGGTTGTTGCAGGAGTTTTCTATATTTGCAACTATATTTATGCATTTTCCACATTTCTTGCCTTCTTATTTGATCCTTCACCTTATATTCTTTCTTCTGTTTTTTGGCACATTCAGTTGCTGACTGATTTTTATTTACTTCTGGTTTGATTTCTGTTCCTGCTTGACACCAATATGCTTCTGCTAAACTAAGTAGGGAAGTCATCTTAGACGTATTCTCCTCATGTTTCTAAACTTTCACTACATTTGGATCTTGTGAGGACAGCAGATATGTATGCAGTCCCACTATTGCAGGTCTACACATGTAGTCAATTTTGAGGAGGTCCATACCTCCTTCAGAATGGGGAATATATAGTCTTGGTATGCACTGATCTTTAAAATTATTTGATGAGCATGAAGCAGCCTTCTTGTTTTCTTGTCTATCCAACACCTTTTGGGGCCAGTCAATCACTCCAAAACTGTAAGTTAGGACAGGATGAGCAAATTGGTTTATAGCTTGGACTTTGTTTCTAGATTTCAGTGCTGTTTTTAGTATTAATTTAAGTCTTCTAAACTATTCCTTACTGAGTTTTATTCACATTTATTCATGTTTTATTACTGAGCCTTCATCAGTTCCCAAATATCTATACACTCCCTCTTGCTCAAGTTCTTTTATACCACATTCCTGTCCTAAATTGATGTTTTCTTGGTGGTGCAACTTTCCTGCTATAAAGGTTGCTTTTCCACATTTATTAAGACATAATTACATTCTTATATCACCTGAAAAAGTTTTGGTCACTTGTCTTTACACTGTGTTGTTTTCTGGGAGCCAAATTATAGCCATGAACTAATTTGTTAAGCAGACAGCTTAATGGGTTAAGGGCAAGACAAAAGAGCAGCAGTGACAGAGTGACCCTTGAATATCCCCCCTTTGAATTGTTTTTATCCCTGAGATAATAATTTGTCCTTTATCATGGCTTAACTGTAAAGTGGTTTGCCACTGTTTCATGGTTGCTGTAATGCAATCCATCAGTGTAGAGTGTATCTTATACATTTTTAATCACTCTTTTATCACTGAACGTGGGATACTATCAAATGCATTTTTGTAGTCCAGCCATGCCATACTTAGATTATTTCACTTGTTGCAGTTCTCCATTGTGACTTTATTAAAATCCAGATGATCCTTTGTTCCATATGATTTTCTTTTACTACCTTTTTGTTCTATTGTCATGATTGAGTTTTCTTCTAAATGACTATAAACACTGTCGGCATCAATTCCAGTGTATAGTTTGTATGTAGTTGGAAGGCAAGTTATTGGTCCATCGTTTTTAGGATGGTTTGCAGGTTCACTCTTAAGTAGGAGTGCTGTTTTTCCTAATGTTAGCCAGTCCTGTGTCTGTTCTTACTCATGGCTAAATCTTCATGTAAAGATGTTAATACTTTTAAACAGAAGTTAGGTACAACATCTGGGCCTGGGGGTTTCAAGTTAGTCCCATTGCATATCCTGCACATTTGAACTTCTTATTCTTTCTTTTACTTCTTCTATCCATTTAGCATCTTTGTTATGTTCTACAGGATCTTCATAGATATTTCTCCAAAATGTATCTATTATTTTCTTTTTTGGTTGTGTTTCAATTATTTTGCCTTGTTTCCCAATTCTCTATAAAACTTTTTGGTCATCAATAAATTGTTTGTTGTGTACTTTTCCTTTATATGTATCTGTGTATCTTCTAAGTTTTTTTGCCTGTGATGATATTTTTAGTTTATTATTTGCAATAGTGCACGATAACGCCTGATCTGTCCTGATACTGTGCATTGCTTTTATTATGTCTATTTTTCTTGATCTGTTTCCTCTTCTATACTCTTCTAACAGTGACACTTCTTGTCTTAATTGCTTTATAATTTTCTCAGTTCGATACTTCCATGATGGCATTCAATTTCTCCCCTTCCTTTCCCTTACTGCCGTGTGTTTTTGTGGTAAGAATGTCTTACCCAAATTTGTGCTGGCTCTTTTCTCAAGAAGGAAACATCTTTTAATTTCATGGTTGCAGTCACTGTCTGCTCAAAGCTTTGACCCTAGGAAAATATATGTTACTAATTCATGGTATGAAACGTTGTTTCTATTTGTCTGTTGTTATCTTTGTGTAATTTATCACCTGTAGTTTTTCATGAGGATGTTATTTTATATACTTTTATGTAGATGGCTGCAAAGTACTGATGTAAACAGGATGCACTCTGATGTTAATTTACAGTTCTACCGAGTTTATATAAATGGATGCCTGTGTGTCCTGACTTGAAATATTGTTAGATTTTTTAGTCTAAATTAAAGGGATATGCCTGAGTGGTATACATCTCGATGTCTTTCAAGAACTGTGGACAAAGCAAAAAAAAAATGGGATCAAAGACCCAACATTGGGAGCTTTTTAAATATTACTCTCATTCCCTTAAAATATAAATAGAACAACAGGTTTTGCATCAACATGCCTTCTCTAAACAATATAAAATATGAAACTCTAATGTCTGACATTCCTCACTGACTATACTCCTTAGTGATTTACCAGAAAATCTGGAATTTTATGAGAGACAGAGCAACAATATGAGGCAAAATCAAGAAAGTTCTGAAAAATCAGCGCCAGCTGAGGAGTATGCTAACTGGTAATAGGTACTGTAATTCCTCCTAGTGTGTTGCTCATCACTTGCAGTTTTCTGACTTGTGTTGCTCACAAATTCCAGGTGTCAGGTGCCTTTTACTGGTTCTTTACAGGTACTGCTATAACACTATAATAAAGGTTCCCTAGTTCATAGATTCATAGGCATATACTAGGCTAATGACCATCGGGGTGGTTATAACCTTAGCCACACAACCCAGTTCAACTGTGTCCCTATGTATGATTGGCATTTATTAGGAGGGGTTATGTTAATTAGGAAGTTTCTAAAGGTTATGTGGAGGGTTATTTAATTTGGGCATTGTTAGTGTCTGCCTCTCTCTATCAGAGACATGGGGGCCAGACCCAGGACAAATTTCTGATTTCCCATCAATTGCTCAAGGTTATGCTTAAATAGGGTTAGGGATGGACTCTGCTTGACATGGATAGGGATCTTCATGAACATTTCCTGTTTATGTTACAAATAAAATTGAAATCCTTGGATCTAGTTGTTTGGTGCTGTTAATGTTGCAGATGTGCAAAAGGTCCATCAGAGCTGGATCCCAGGATGTCTTGTGTGCCAGGCATAGATTGCTTCCCTTAACTTCTTGGAGACCAATTATAGAGATAGGGCTTTAAGGCAATCTGCTTAGGATGATGTTTTACACCATGACTTCTCCTGGTAATGAACATTTGGAATAAATTCTAGGTTATCAATCTACATATTGTTACAAGTCTAACCAATGGACAGAGGTCAGAATCAAACCCTGTACCTTATATCTGTGAGGTTAAGACCTTAACCATTAGATCAGCCCTCCCCTGAAAAATGAATGTAATCACCTGATGTAGAATAGAGCCTATACCCTTCTGATCTACCAGCACCAAAGGCAAGTGTGTCCCTGCTGAGCTACTTGTCCTAAGGTTGAGTAGCACCATATGTTTACAATGAACCTTACTTATTGTTTTCCCACTAAACATGTAGGTATATACGTTTTATTTTCCTCTACACTGCTATACAACCTCTGCTCACTCAGTTGTGCATATGTGTGTACTGATTAGCAAATACTTACACTGCATGGGGTTACTGGCTCAAGGCTATCACCATTTGAGATTACTTTGTATTTAATTTTAAAAGCACTATGACTGTTTGCACTCTGCTGTGAAATGCAGCAAGCTTCTACCATGTTACTACCACATTTCCCTAGGCTACAGACAAAGTTTAAGATCTGGTGATGGAGTATTAATATTAAAGTATAAAAAATGCTAATCTGTCTCCTAAGCTCATTGTCTGTTGTATAGAACTTAATAGAGATATTACTAGTTAATAACACTAAAATCTGGATTGTTTGTATCTACATTCACTTCTAAATCTATTGAATACTGTAGAATAATTTCTGGAGGCTCTTTCTAAGCCTATAATGCCACCAATTAGTGTACCAGTCAATATTAACCTGGATTGCAATAGTCAGACAAAATCCAAGCCTAACAGGCTGCTACATAACTTTAACCTAAGATAAGTGGTCCAGAAGGGTTCTAGAAAACAGTGCAATAGTAATACCTAGTCAACATGGAATGTATTAATAACTACAGTGGATACATTTCTTAACAACTTTACCCATTTCATTAAATGACCATAACTCTTTTTCTCTCAACATGGTCTTTTAAAATCTTTTCTCTTCCACTTTTATTTATGAAAATGATAAAAATAATTGTATTCTCTGAGGCTATTCTTTACTCTAAATTGAATATGACTGACAGGTTCCCCTGTGAATATCCAAATGGCACCTCTATTGTTATAAATGCTCTAATGAATATATTAACTACAGTTAAACACAAACTTTCCTCACTAATAAACAAGAGACTCAAGAGACAAGACAGCCAGCATGACTCTCTACATAATGTGGAACAAATAAAACAAATGGATAATGCCTGGAAAGAAGACCCCACTAATTCAAGCAAATAACTTACAAAACTGTAGAAGATACACAAGAATCAATATCAACACAAGAAAAGGTATTAGCAAAGTCAAGGTAGCATATTGTAGATCAGCATAGTTGACATCTATTAGCCAATGACTCAAATGTTTTCTACCTAATTATATCCCAAACCCAACTGAACTAGTAAAATTGCAATGGACATGTTAGAAAAATCAATCAAAACATCACAAATCCTCCAAAAATATTTAATAAACTCTGCAGTCACTCCAATATTCCCATCAGTTCACCTCTCTAACCTTCATTTTAACTTCAGAACTATAATAAGAAAGGAGGTGAGAAATATTCCAGATGACATTCAAAATAACTGTAATACAAATTATCATCAAATCTCCCATCAAATAAACAGACTTTGAGATCACATTCTCTGTTAGCCCATAACAGATTTCTTTAATTTTTCTCTTACTTCAAAAATTGTCCCCCACTATTTCAAGCATGCTATAATTCACCCCTTCCTAAAATGTCTGCACATAAAACAGCAAGTAGCTTCAGGCCTATTACAAAAATGGACCCAGTAGCTAGGCTACTTTAGAAAATTATATATATATAATCAAGTATTAGAACATACTAAAAATGATAGTCACATACAAGAACAGCATGGTTTCAGGCATAAATAAAGCACATTAACTATATTATATTATTTTACTAATTAAAATGGACCCAGTAGCTAGGCTACTTTAGAAAATTATATATATATAATGAAGTATTAGAACATATTAAAAATGATAGTCACATACAAGAACAGCACGGTTTCAGACATAAAGAAAGCACACTAACTATATTACATTATTTTACTAATTAGCTATTAGATATACATACAAATGGCTTAAAAAGCCTTTGAAACCATGAATCATTCTACTTTAATAAAATAGGGGTCTGAATGGAAAAATGATAAAATCAGCAAGCAAAAGAGAGTATTTTTACTGAAACTGAATTCATCCTCAAGTGTTGGTAAGTACATTTATGAGGTGGACCCTGTTTTTTTTACAAAATCTCACCAAGATGATACAGACTGTATTTTATATAGCATATATCATGGACAGAAGTAGGTTAAGAAATAAATAAGATAGCTGAGTGCACAAGACCCAGGATAAAAAAGTGCCCAATCCTGGTAGGCGCACTGGTGCCAGGACTGGAGAAAAAATGACAGTGTAGATTCCTCAGGACATAGAAACATTCCTACAATGGGGCTAGGCTAGGCCCAGGGGGTGGATAGTCCCTCTGTTATAGAAGGAAGCAGCAGTCCACAAAAAAGCACAAAAACTGATAGGCCAAAAAGAGCCATAAAAATTATAGACTGGAGAACAAAGGAGTTATATATTGTTACTATTATGTAAGAAGCCCAAAATTGCCAGACAGAAAATATACAGAAAGATTAAGAGAGAAATTAGAGGAAAAAATACTTCCAAAAGAAAACTGTCAGAAGCTTCAAATAAAAATCTATGTTCATTAATACAACAGATTTTTGAAAAACATTATATAAACCAAGAAACCTTGGTCAGTTTGGGAAAAGCAGTAACTGAGGAAGTGTGAAAATATAAAGATCAAAAATCTAGATAATTTTGAAAGGTATAAATAAAAAATATGGACATGGGAAAGAAAGAGAGATTTGATATGGTGCAATATTTATGCAAAGGAGAAAACCAAATTAATCAGCACAAAAAAGGCAGCCATAAAGATATTTGAAGAGAAATACAGGCAAATGTATCCAGATATGGAAAATTTCACAATAGAAAAATTAAGATAAAAAAGAGGGAACATAGAACAGAAGATTAGTAAAGTAGAAGTTAAAAAAATAGATGATGAAGTTATGGAATACTTGCAAAGTGAAGGATTTAGTGTAGAATGTCTAACACTGGTTACATCACAGTATGATGGACTAATGAGTCCACAAAGTAAGGAGAAACAGGAGGATCAGGAGACATCTGAAGAAGAAATACAGTCATGGGAAAGAAAA
Organism: Protopterus annectens; assembly: GCF_019279795.1. Taxonomy (NCBI): domain Eukaryota; kingdom Metazoa; phylum Chordata; order Ceratodontiformes; family Protopteridae; genus Protopterus; species Protopterus annectens. The sequence goes on along the minus strand of NC_056743.1, from coordinate 1,670,646,265 downwards.
GGAGATTTAATATGATGTAATATGTATGCAAAGGAGAAAGCAAAACTAATTAATGCAAAAAAGAGCAGCAACAAAAATATGTGAAGAGACCTATAGGCAAAGACATACACTCATGGACAATTTTACAATTAAACAAATAAAAAAACAAAGAAGAAAAGTAGAAAAGATTATTAAATATGGATAAATGAAAGAAATAGAAACTAAAATTATGGATTATTTGCAAAGTGAAGGATTAGTGTAGAAAATCTAACTCAGAAAACAACACAAAACAATAGAGCAATGGATCCCCAATTTATGGCAAAACCAGTGGAGTGGGAAATATCTGATCAGTTTTCAGATGAAGATACTTTAGCGCTTTTCATAGGAAACCAATACAAACTTTCAGTTGGAGTTGCACAGCAAGGGGGGGGGGCAGGAAACTGTGGCAACTCTGATGCAGCCAATGCTGTGGGGTGATAGGCCTTTGAGTACCCACATGGAAGAACAATGGACAACACAGGATAAAACTTGAAGAGAATGTGGTACAGGAAAATTCCGTGGAACTATCTATAGAATGCTCACCGGAAATTGGAAACAAAAAATATGCATTCAGTGTAGAAGAAAATGATCTAAGAGAAGAGTTGTTGGATTTAATAGTGATGAACAGACATATTAAGATTAATAAAAGAAATCAATAAAGCCCAAAAAGTTAGAAGTTTGATAAAACAAATGAACACAGTAATTAGGACTGTCCATAGAGATTCATGCACTATAACAGAAGTAAATAGGATATATTACTGTATAGCTAAGGCCTATATAATCAAATATAGGGTTTATCCAGTAATAACATACATGCCTGAGGGAGCTGGAAATTAAGTAAGACTGACTTCCAGAATATTATTGAATTGAACTGTGGTGTTGGAGATATTATCTGAGAATGCCATAGATTGAAAGAAGATTAAATCTGACAAATAAAGAATGAATCCAGACTGAGTGCCAGGTCTGATATAAACCTAAGACTCAGATAATATGGCCACATAATGTAATGTCAGGATGCTGCAAGTGAAGGTCAAAGGCAAAGGAAAATGTAAAAGAAAATGGTGGTGGCAGATAAGACTGACTACTACAATTACTAAAATACTGAATATGAATGTACAACAATGAACCTGACACAGAAAGCAGGTGCTTTTAAAAACAACTCGGAAAACAAAAAACCAAGAACTCAACATGTACAACCAGCAGTGTTCATTCTACAATAAAAATGTTAAGCGATTTACTTCACAAAATAAAAGGACTTCATCAGAATGTTTAAATTCACTTGTAACTCATTTATATACAAAAACCCAACCACATGACAACCCATTAATTGATATGTAAAAGGTACATTTATCTATTTTAAAGGTACATGTATCCATTTTTTCCTTTTATACAAAATTAATTAATTTAACATGCATTAGATTACAATGTAAGCCCCCTTAACTTCTCATTTTTTTTACTTAATTCTTGCCTTCAGTCCTCTCTTATATCTTTCCTTCTTCTCTGAAATATCTTTTCTTCTTCTCTGAATATTTCTCCTACCTATGATATATGTCACTGTTATTAATGTTCTTTGACTACTCTCAGTTGGATTGAAGCATGTTTACTGTTCTAATGTTTATTATTCTTCTGTGATTGAAATTATATTTTAAATATTTTATATGCATCTCTTCAACTTTGTATTTGCTTTTTGTATTTGTTCCTGTATAATAATTGTGCAATATATTGTTTGTTCAATATATTGTTTCTAACCCAGTGGACTTTCCTGGTCAACAGATGTCAATAAATAATAAATAAATAAATGGATTTAATCTGACACATTAAAATTCACTAAAAACACAGTTTATGACCTGTCATGTATATAATTTGCTTTACGCTGCTTAAATAATTCTACAGCTTAAGTTACATCAATTTGAGAGCACTACCTATAGAAATTGCTGGTTTAGATGCACTATATATTGAATATACAAAACTTACACAATTGGGTTACAAAGACATGCATCCGGTGCATTTCTCCCGCTGAAAATTGGCTTCGTTCCAAGTCAGACTTTCCTGGTTAACAAATGTTAAACAAATAAATAAATAAATAAAAATAAAAAATATATATGTTATATTAAATCAGTTCAATTGAGTTATGGTAATATCTCAGGTGAGAGCATAGTATGTAGTGCAAACCATGGAAATGAACAAAAAGATCAAGTGAGTTTAACTTACAAGCACTGTCTCAATGAACAGTGAGTATCAACTATTAGAAGGTATGCAATTCTGTACTGTTATATGAAATTTATACACACAGTTAGATTTTATTAAGGAGGCCATAGGTAACTGAGTAGTAGTTGTTTACTTTTCACAATGCACTGTTTACTGGTATGTTTATTAAAATAAACCATAGGTAACTAGTATTGACCTGGATGGAGTACAGAATACCATTTTGTGTGCTCTTGCTCTGCTTTCTGCATCACTTGCCCTATTGTTGATGGTGTTAATGTACTGAGACAAAGATTATGATGTATTATACACTCTTTCCTTACTGGGTCAGAAATGCAATATGTTCACAGTTCTATTGAACTGCAGGCTGCATGAGTTGCCAAGCTGTGTGGCATGCCATGATGTACCTTCCCTACTATGGTGTCATGCTGCTTCTCAACCAGGAGTTTTAAGTGCACTGATCAAAAGCAATACATAATGAGATCATGTACAGTACACTGTACATTATATCTTGCAGCCCATGGAAGTTAATTGACATGCCATTCTGTTTGTGGACCTCTCATATGTCAGTCCAGCAGTTGAAACAGCATCTGCCTTATGACCATACAGGGCATGGTTGGATTCTATAAACTGGGCCACCTCTCCCTGCTTGAGGTTAAACCACACAAACATAAGGTTCAGAAGGAAAGGTGTTCATTACTGCATAACACTTGAATATAAAATGGTTCCTTTATTGCAAAAAAAAACATGTAGTAGCAGTCAACAGAAGAGCTAATAGCATTGAAACTATAGCAGCATTGATAAGGTATAGATCCACAGTGTTCCAGAGTCACAACATTCTCCCAGAATGCCATTTCACCCCCCCCTAAAAATGTGCATGTCATATCTGTACACACACACACATACACACACACACACACACACACACACACACACACACACACACACACACACACACACACACACACACACACACACACACACACACACACGTGTGTGTGTGTGTGTGTGTGTGTGTGTGTGTGTGTGTGTGTGTGTGTGTGTGTGTATGTGTATATGCAAGGTTTTCTTATTTGTAAAACTAGACTGAATATGTGTATCTCTTGATGCATTTTTATTAATTAATGCTTTAGTTGTGCTAATCTTTAGATGCATTTTTTGACTGGTCTATATTTTAGTTCAGCTACTAAAAATAGATTTTGACAGAAAAACTTTTCTGAGATATGCTTAACTTTGTGATATAGTGATAGAAAGCCATCTAGATTACTTCACTTCAAATACTTTGCTTTTGGAAGAATCTGATGAGGAGGGAGGGGTGTGAGAGTGAGCATCTGATGCTGGCTTGCCCATCCCTGTGAGACAGAGTTCTGGAAGGTTGATCACCACCATGCACCTGGAAGCTTGTACAGCACCACAAGTTCATAGATACTTAGTAGGCTCTCAATCATTGGGGATCTTTAAAAGCCTAACCATGCACTCCCATGGCATTTTTAGCCCTAACATTTAAGCATGAGCAATTCAAAGATGAGAAGAACATTTACATGTTGTCCCTATCCATTTGGACAAGGAGTCAATTTGAGTTTACCCATCCATTTGTAAATACATATAAATACAGTTATAGAAATACATTGCTCTATGTGTACGATTCCTACGGAGTGATATTTTCTACAATGCATATCTATTCTGGCAAAATGTTCTGTTTATGTTGCAAAAGATATTTATATCTCTTAGGCTGGTGCTTATGCTCCCACTGTCCTTGCAAATGTGCAATAGGTCTGGTAGTATAAGGACTGCTGAGTCTCTGTAAAACAGATAGAGATTGCCCCTCTGTAGCCTATATAATATGCATGGTAGGGTGGTATAATGTTTAAGGTGTTTACCTTGCAAACACTTTGATTCTTATATGGGTTAATTAGAGAGGCTTAAATGGCCCAGAAATGCAGCTAGCCTAGTGCTAATCTATGAAACTATGACACTGAGAAGAGGGACAAGCCTTTGAGACAATTAACATAGCTTTTATGAATTGGTCCCTTGATTTTCTAGTAAGAAAAATTTGTGGCATTAGAGTTGTGTCAAATGTTTGAACGGGTACATACTGAAGAGAGCATTATACTCAAAGACTGGCCTGATAAGCACAGAATATAATGGAATGAGAACATCCCTGGACCTGGACATCATACCCTTAATAATAAGCTTAGCAATGAAAATCACTTCTTTCCAATAATGGATATGCGGTGATCAAAGGAAAGTTCTTTGTCTCTAGAGCATGCTAGGCTCTAGCTATAACTACTTGTTCAATTTTCAGGGTGGTATTGTCAATGTGATGATTAAAGAGGCTTCTTGCCTGCCAAATGAAACTGTTATACATCCAATTGTTTCACCAAGCCTAAGGTGAGAACTTCCTGTAGAGGTTCTTCCAAATTGTTCTGCATTACTTCTGCATGTATTCTAAGCCCAGGTAAAGTCACAATAACTTTGACATGTTTGCCTAAATCATTAAAAAGACTCACTGGGATATAAAAGTACTTCTTGAGAACCATAAGCTAGCATAAAAGGAAAAAAAACACATAGATTATGAAATAAAAATTCATCACAAAAAAAGTTTGATAAGAGAAGCTTCATTTTATGGAGAAAATCTTAAACTATAGAAAGAAACCTGAAAGTCTCTCAAATGGAGAAAAGTATCAGCAAAACAGTTTCAGCTCCTCTGCCTGCTTACATGCCACATTGCATCACCTGAAGCAGAGATACAGATTATCATTGCATACCTTTAGAACAGAAGGTACAGGGTCTGGTTTTGGTGTAGCAGCTGTTTAACTAGGATGGAAGGGTAATGAGAAAAAAAAATAGTTAAAAAATGTGCCATTTACTTAGAACCATGTTACCACTTTAACTAAGAGGATAAATTGTGCATTTTTGTTAAGTTTAACAGTTATTGCAGATGTTTAGAGCTGTGAGCTATTTATGAGCTGTAGTCCAGGGTTTGATTCCCTCCTTCACTCTCCTATTGTATGATCTTGACCAAGTCATATAATTGTAGAGTGCTTTGGGGGCAATTGTGGAATCTGAGTACGATCCTTAGTCATCTTTTGGAATGCATGCTTAGTAGCTACCTATGAACTTACAGCAGTAACATAGTTAAAAACAGTGTCCTAAGAGTAATTTCACTTCATTAAGTGCCAGTCTCACAATTTAAGGGTCTTCAGCAGAAGTAAAGCCCAATTCTTTCATAAGCTCTGCTGCTGATCACAAAATAAGTTAATATTCTCACATGGAATTAGCTCTTAGAAAGGTGCTTGGTGTGACATCTGGAAAGAGGAAGGAGGACAAAGAGACCTGGTGGTGGAATGAAGAAGTACATGAGAGTATACAGAGGAAGAGGCTGGTGAAGAAGAAGTGGGATTGTCAGAGAGATGAAGAAAGTAGACAAGAGTATAAGGAGATGAGGTGCATGGCAAAGAGAGAGGTGGCAAAGGCTAAGGATAAGGCGTATGAAGAGTTGTATAAAAGGATGGACACTAAGGAGGGAGAAAAGGACCTGTAGTGATTGGCTAGACAAAGAGACCGAGCTAGTAAAGATGTGCAGCAGCTAAGGGTGATAAAGGATAATGTGGGAAACGTACTCACAATCAAGGAGAGTAAGGGTGATAAAGGATAATGTGGGAAACGTACTTACAAGCAAGGAGAGTGTGTTGAGCCAATGGAAAGAGTACTTTGAGGGGCTGATGAATGAAGAGAATGAGAGGGAGAGAAGGTTGGATGATGTGCGGATAGTGAATCATGAAATGCAGTGGATTAGCAAGGAGGATATAAGGATAGCTATGAAGAGGATGAAGAATGGAAAGGCTGTTGGTCCAGATGACATTCCTGTGGAAGCATGGAGGTGTTTACATGAAATGGCAGTGGGGGTTTTAACTAGATTGTTTAATGAAATCTTGGAAAGTGAGTGGATGCCTGAGGAATGGAGAAGAAGTGTTTTGGTACCGATTTTTAAGAATAAGGGTGATGTGCAGTGCTGTAGTAACTACAGAGGGATTAAATTGATCAGTCACAGCATGAAGTTATGGGAAAGAGTAGTGGAAGCTAGGTTAAGAAGGGAGATGATGATTAGTGATCAGCAGTATGGTTTTATGCCAGGAAAGAGCACTACAGATGCAATGTTTGCTCAGAGTGTGTTGATGGAGAAGTACAGAGAAGGTCAGAAGGAGTTGCATTGTGTCTTTGTGGATTTAGAGAAAGCATATGACAGGGTGCCTAGAGAGGAGTTGTGGTATTGTATGAGGAAGCCGGGAGTGTCAGAGAAGTATGTAAGAGTGGTACAGGATATGTACGAGGGTAGTGTGACAGTGGTGAGGTCTGAGGTGGGAGTGATGGATGTGTTTAAGGTGGAGGTGGGATTACATGAAGGATCAGCTCTGAGCCCTTTCTTATTTGCAATGGTGATGGACAGGTTGACAGACAAGATCAGACAAAAGTCGCCGTGGACTATGATGTTTGCAGATGACATTGTGATCTGTAGTGAGAGTAAGGTACAGGTGAAGGAGACCCTGGAGAGGTGGAGATATGCTTTAGAGAGAAGAGGAATGAAGGTTAGCAGGACTAAGAAAGAATATATGTGTGTGAATAAGAGGGAGGATAGAGGAATAGTGAGGATGCAGGGAGTAGAGGTGGCAAAGGTGGATGAGTTTAAATACTTCAGATCAACAGTTCAGAGTAATGGTGAGTGTGGAAGAGAGGTGAAGAAGTGAGTACAGGCAGGATGGAGTGGGTGGAGAAGAGTGTCAGGAGTGATTTGTGACAGACGAGTACTAGTAAGAGTGAAAGGGAAAGTCTACAAGAGGGTAGTGAGACCAGCTATGTTATATGGGTTGGAGACAGTGGCACTGACAAAAAGGCAGGAGTCAGAGCTTGACGTGGCAGAGTTGAAGATGTTAAGATTTGCACTGGGTGTGATGAGGATGGACAGGATTAGGAATAAGTATATTTGAGGGTCAGCCTAGGTTGGAAGGTTTGAAGACAAAGCCAGAGAGGCAAGACTATTTTGGTTTGGACATGTGCTGAAGAGGGATGAAGAGTATATTGGGAATAAGATGCTAAGGATGAACCTGCCAGGTAACAGGAAAAGAGGAAGGCCTAAGATAAGGTTTATGGATGTGGTGAGAGAGGACATGCAGGTGGTTGGTGTGACAGAGCAAAATGCAGAGGACAGGAAGAAATGGAAACCGTTGATCTGCTGTGGCGAAACCTAACGGGAGCAGCCGAAAGAAGAAGAAGATGCTGCTTCTCTGCAGATATAGTTTCTTCTATGCAAGAAATTCAGAGGACTTTGAAGCATTCACCAAACCAACATATGATGCTTTGAATAGGAAACATGTGTCTACATACACCACCCAAACAGAGTTCTAACAACAGAATTGATTATGCAGTGTTTCTTTCAATCCTATCTGCTAAAGAAAGGCTTTCTACTATCAGTGTATTACTTACAACTCTGAATTCCTTTAGAATGCCTACAGGTAAATGACAGTGTTCCATGCTGTCCTGGCAAGCCATAAAAATATTCACCTTGATATACTTAAGGCTATGAGTTGTTAATAAGGCTGCTTCCTTCTTGTCCATGCTTTGTCATCTGCCTGCTGTGTGACTCTGACCAAGTCATCTAACTACTCTGGGGCAATTGTAAAAATTGGGCTAGATTCTTCAATAGTCTCCTGAACCCACATGTTTACTATCTACCTATGAACCTATTAACTCCAACAAGAACTTTCAAGTGATGCATCATTATGCACTCAACAGTTTTTGAAAAGGTATCTTCCCTAAGGTGGTAATATGACAAAGTTACTAACCTTCATTTTTGTTTTCATCACTCTGTTTTGCTTCATGAATGTTCTGTACAGTGACCGTTATCAAGCTAAATGTCAAACACTACATCAAGTTTGCTCTTACTGATAGCTTTGACTCAGTGAAGCAACTTTTGTATTGCTGGGAAGGTCATAGCGCTCAACCTTCCATCTCTAAAATGAGGAACACTAGCCCTCATAATGTGGAACAAATGGGCAAAATGTGGAACACATACTAGTGGCTTACTAACATCTTCAACTAGGAAGGTTATAGGATGGTTAAAATATGCTGGCTTTACTTATAAAGAAAATATTTTAATGAATTAATATGGTTAATTTCTATTTACAATGGATTTCACTAAAAAAAATCCTAACACTGAATGTGTGACAAGAGTCTTTCAATGTGGAACTTTTGAAGAACTTCGAGGAACATGAACTTTTTAACACCCCAAATGAGGTACGTTCCTCGTAATGAGGTACACTTGAGGGGAATGGGGAAGGTACTCACGCTGGAAGCAGTCAGGATGAGGGGCATGATATTTGAACTGCCAAGCCAGTTACTATAGGCTTTGCTATGATTTGTCTGGTAGCACTCGCATGCATGGGAAAGTTATAGCAAGCCAAATGTTGATGTTGGTACACACATCAGCACCCTGTGGGAGAGATAATAGCATTAGTAGGTAATACATAACTGTCATTATTAATAGGTTCTTAGGTTCATTGGTACTTAGTAGACTATTGGTCCATGAGGATCTTAGGAAGCCTAGCCTGACATTCTCATGACAATTTGTACTGCCTGTATTCAGCATTCATATAACCCAAAGATGGGCCAAGCAAGGATATGCTGGGACATTTACATGTTTTCCCTTTCCACCATCCATGAGGGACAGGGGTGCTAATCAGAGTAATTTGTGGTTAGCTATCCAGTCATGCAAATGACATTTTAAAAGAGAAAGAAAAAATAAATACTTTGATTTATGTGGAGTGGAAGACAGTCCTACAGAAGCAGTATTCTCTCTGATACAAACCTATCCCTCTGACATGTTCTATTGATTTTTCCGAAGAGACTGAAATTCCTAGAGTGGGTATGTATGGTACTAACTTGTGAATGTCTAATAGTTACAGAATAGGGTGTATTGAAGCTCTACATGCAAAACAGAGAATGCTTCTCAGTAGCCTGTATGGTACTGAGAAAAGATACAAGACTTTGAGATGTTTGTGTAGTTTTTATGATTTAGGCCCTTGACTTTTTAGTGAGAAGCTTGGTCTTTCCAGTTGTGACAAGTGTTTGGCCAAGTATATAACAAAGGGGGCATTACCCACAATGACCAGCATAATGAGTGACCAGTACAGTGGACACAATACCTTTAGATATAAGCTGCGCAATGAAAAGCGTTTCCTTATAACAGTGGATACAGTGTGATGAGATGACAGTTCATTGTCAGTATTCGTTCACAGACCCCTAACTATGAGATCAGTTTTCAAGGTTTAGATGACAATGTGATAGTTACAAGGGCAGCCATGCTCACCAAAGGATATACTTATAGACTTCTTGGCATTTAGATTTAGTCAATGGCTTTTACATCAGATATTTTCTGGGGACAGGCCCTCTTGGAGGATTTTGGTGTCTTCTGGTGAGTTTATGATTGCACCAAGTATGCAGTCATTTGCAAAGCTGGTCATCCGCAAAAACCTTAACATTAACTTTGACCTCCTAGAAGTAAATGCCAAAGAGGAATGGGCCATGGACTTTACCTTTGGGTACACTGCTAGTGACATATCCTTTGGAAGAGGTATACTCTGACATCCTAACTTCCTGGGTTATATTTGTAAACTAATTTGCTTTCCAATAAGTTACACAGGAATTGGCATTTAGTTGAGAGTTTATCCATGATTCCAGAATGTGGGATGGTGTATATAGTGTGTATCCGCTTACCCTCATACTGTGCTTCAGTAACTTTTTTGAGACAGTCAACTAGGTTAAGAAGGCAGGATCTGACATTGATGAATCCAAACTGGACTGGGCCAAGAATCTGTAGCTTATCTATATCCATATATATGTAGGCATCACATGTATTACCTGACATCACGGATGTAATGTTATTGGCCTTTGATAGCACCTTGATAACTTGTTCTTGGGTGATTTGATAGGAGGTTGTATGTGTGGGTATGTGATCTGAGAACACTGGAAGGAAGGGAGGTGAAATTTGGGCTAAACTGCTTCCACTAGTAGAGGAGAGCTCTTGTATGTGATATCAGTTAAAACAAACCCTGCACAATTCTTGCCATTGTTTCTGACATTTGTAACATAAATAAAGAAGGTTTTGAGCTTGTCCTTCAACTGGGTAGCTATTTTCATGGTACAGGTTAGTTGTTTAGATTAGCAAGTGTGTTTGTTGGCATCTTGAAAGTTAGATTTATTTTGTATGCAATATTTTTTTCTTTCTCAAATTATAGAGCCTGTTTAAATTTGGATTCTACCATAGGGGGTTGCTTTTTGAATTTGACACTGTATTTATTTTTGGGGGGAGGGAGCAGAAGTGTCTATGCAGTTATTTAAATATCCCTAAAGTCTGAAAGTAAAGGAATCTGCATAAGCAATGGAGTCCTAGAGTTAGCTATGCTGTGATGTTAACAATGGTTTCTTTGTGGCCTACAGGCAGGTCAGTGGATTGGTAGTGGTGGGGGAAGCTGAGAACCATTCATTTGACTACGAAGCTCAGGAGAGGTTCAGTGGCTATATCAGGCCTCTCCTGTTTGTCCTTGGTCTGACAGCCAAGATGGCCTCCTGCATAGTACTAGCAAGACATACAACAGCGGACAACAGTATTCTCTGAATAGTTGGATTAAAGCAACATTCGTGCCTGCCTGAAAGATGGTTCCCTCTAGCTGGATTTTGTCCAATTCAATGGACACATTGTCACTGACAGTGAACAAACAGGAGCAACCCATAAAGGAATATCGATCCTTAGTAGGTGAAGAGGAAAAAATACAGAGAGAAATATATATTTTTAGAGATCAAAGCAGAGACAATGAGATAAACGTTAAAATAAGCAGAGTGCACTTGTTGGATACCAGAATCAAAACACTTCTGTACTGTGTATTCTTTTATTTTAATGTTTCAGAAATTTGTTCCAATTTTGTGAACTTTTGATAACTTCAGTAATGCTGTCATGCCAGAACCTCTTCCATCAACATGAACCTGACAGATGCAAATCAATTTATTTAAGACAGAATGAGAGAGGAAGAGTGACACTACTCTGATCCAAAGGTGGAGTCTGTGTATTATTACTCAGCACAGAAAATATGCAGAAAATGAGCCATAAATATCTGTTTCAATATTTAGTTAATATTTTGAGTTATACGCTACTCCATTTTACACTAATTGTGTAGACATGACTCAGAAATCATAATATTATGAGTACAATGCTGGGGTTACAAAATAAATCGATCACAGAAATCATAATATTATGAATACATTTTTGGGGTCACAAAATAAAATAGTCTGGAAGCAACGACATCCACCATTCGGTTACAAATTTTATAAATGCAGATTTTATTACAAATAGACAAAATCCAGCATAATCAACAGAGCAGAAAGCATTTGAATGGATCTCCTTAAAAGGAATACAGAGTGAGATAATCAATAAAATGGAGGCTTCAGCAGTCATGTACATACTGCTGAGGAATAAATATAATTAAAATAAAATTATTCCATTGTTGATAGACTGCAAAGTGAAAAGGTTAACCAGAATGCAAAACACGGCATTCAGCAAGGAAAGAAAAAGAATAAGTAATTACAGCAAAGGAAGTTATTGCAGTAAGTGCACATTTAAAGAAATTGAGCATCCAATTAGGAAATGGAAAAAAATAAGCTGCTACAGTCAGGAAGAGTAAGGATAAATTAATTATAATGTATACATATCAGTTTTAAAAGAGGAGTTAGTGTAAAGCAAATAAAAATGAATAGCAGTTTTAACATAATTTGTCAAGTACTTTAATGGACTGAAACTGTGTATCACTAAATCTGCTCTCAGTATTAGGTATACAAACCATTCAATTGCAAATCTGTTATGTATTGTTTTCATTGGCTAAATAGAACAATCACTCCTCACTAAGAAACAGACTTCACTCTAGTAAACATAAGACAGGGGCATACTTGTTTTACAAGGTTTCTGTGGCACTGATATCCTCACCAGCAGGCTTATTGCTGTACTCATCCTAAGGAAAAATAAAAAAGAAAATTAATAAGAGACAGCAATCTCATTTTTATCCACAGGATAACGTCTTCCCTTTCAGCTACAGCTTTTATTTCAGAATGGTGAAAAGGACCGTTATGTTCAGAAAGTCTGAACTTACTGATGTCTTAATACATCCATGGTGTTGTCCATCTGAGAGATGGAACAACATATATATAAATTACTAATGGCCAGAGAGAAAAATCATAATTGCTGTCATATATAACTGAACATTGTGGATGTTTTTTGATTGATTTACAGAGACTAACAGGGATGTTTGTTACATTCATTGTGCTTGTGCTACTAAGGCAGGAATCCTTTGTGTCCTGAAGACAGATTATTCAGTCGCAGATAGTACATAGACAGCCATACAATATAGTGATTGGCACTACTACTACATTAAGAACTGCTGTCTGTCAGATTTCATTTGCTGTTAAACAGTTCTCCCTGTCTCAATGTACAAAACATGCATAAGCATTATGAAGTTACCAATTTCCATGACCTTCTTTTAGAAACGGGAACATTAATGTTACATAACATGTCCTGTCTCTACCCTTCTTACTCTTGTATTCTTATTATATGCATATTTTAACCCAGAACTGTCTTTACATTGGAGACGATGAATAATCAATCAGCACCTCTGGGATTCAAACAGCAAATTATCTAGTCATCGTTTTTGACTGAGTTTGACTAGACCTACAGGCAGTCATTTGTACAGATAAATGTTCTGATAAAATTCTCTACACCACTAGTAAGTGTAGTTGACATTCCTGAAGGTAGTAGGCATTTTCTGTTATCGTTTGCCAATCACAGGTATTAGTCTACTGGGTTTACTATGAAAGTTTCCATTTTTTTCCTAAAAAATATTTAGCAATTGAACTGTCTCTATATCCCATGACAAAAAATTGATAGCCATCTTGATATATCTTCATGGATTATAGAAAAGGAACATGCAGGTCAATCCTTTACAAACTATCTTCTTAATCTGTATGAATTATGTGCATTTTTAAAATATCAAGAAAAGCCTTTAAGGCAAGAGCTGTTTCACAGAAATACTGTGACAACAACAGTGTTGAGAAAATGTTTCAATCAGCGCTTTCACATAAATACTCCTAACATCCCACCCTGCAAGGTATTACCTCTGCACTTGTAGATGTCTCTTGGAAAGCATCTCTGGGGACTTGACAAATGACCCAGGGCCACTGTCTGTTTCAGGGGAACTGTTGATGCTATCTATCTGACCCTGGTGTTATAATTTTCCTATCTACTTTCACTCACTTTGCATCAAATTCCATGAATGTAAAACTACAGGTAAGTGGCTATTTGTTTCAATTTTTACTGCAGTTATCTCAAATAATTTGTATTTTGTCTTACAATATCAATGTTTTTTCTCTGTTTACGTGCACATTTGCATAAGAGGACTAATCATTTTTCACTGCCTCAAGCTATTGGCTGACATATTTTCCCTATTATTTTTCATACTCTATAACTGATACCTACTGGCATTCCTTGTGGTCCATTCTACCTGCAGTAACATAAGTACTGATGTTTGGCATGAGTGTAAGACAACCATTTACTTCTGCTTAACACCCTACACTATCATGACCACAGGTGCCATTTTAGACCTCCTGATGGTATGAAAAGAATAGGTTTTGTCTCAATCAACCTAAGTAATCAGAATTACAGTAATGAAATTTATCCATGAGCAAGTCAACAAAAATGATTTAGGATAACTGTTTATTAACACTTAATAATTCCATTTACAGACTTAGGTAGGGGGAACAAATGTATTAGATTTAAAAGAAGAGGGACTACAGTGCCCCATTTATGGACTATTTTCATTCCTGATGAATCCTCTATTAACTTGATACCAGATACACAGAATTTGGGGGACTAGTCAATATCATCCTGCTTATCCCGAATTTCTTAGAATCTCTGCTTTAGTGAACTAATTTCAGTATGGCAGCTGAGATCTGAGTGACGCTATTTAGTTATGCCTGTGCTTTGTGCATGCTTTTAGAATAAAAATTAAATGAGACTGATTGTCCCTCCAACCCGCTGAGTAATCTCTCTTTACCATGTACACATCCCTCACTCCTTTTCACATGTCCCCCAATTCTGAGATAATGTCTCAGATTTCTAGACCCAGAATAACCAGGGGTGAACAATAGAGCACAAGTACAATCAACACTAGAGTAGGGGACATTCAGGGATCTTTTTTCTTTGACTTGGCCTTCCATGATATCATTCAGGGACTTCTGTGTATTCCCTTCATTGCTGCTACACTTAAGATGTAGTAACATGATTTTCAGTTTGCTACCTACTACTTTTGCCAGTGTGTCATACTACTATGCAAGGACGCTTACCCTCAAGGCACTGTGACAAAAATATGCAGACCCATCTATCATGAACAGGAACTCAGTTTCTGACTCTGTAATCGAATTAGGATCAATGGAAGGTTAATCAGTGACAAACCATATTATATCAGTAGGCCAGCCCTAGAACATTAAAGATCTAATCTGCAGCATAGTAGCATACAGACTTAGATGAACAGGGAGTGCAAATAGCATATAATGGTGGAGACATTCTAAACAGAGCTTTAGAAGCTAGTGCTAGAAAGGGGAACATTTTTTTACTTGCTAATTTAGTCTGTTGTTCAGTTTTTTTAAACATGATCTGATAAAGTCAGCAGGAAGAGCACGGGTTTAGTTATGTTAAACTGCTAAAAGAGTTGGCCAACATGATATGTTTAGTGAGAGAAGGAAACCTAACTAGAAATGAGGATGCTAAAATACTTTTTACCTCCCATTTTAAAACATACTTGTTTCTCCAAGACATTTTACATATGTTTTAAATGTTCTTTTAGGGCATTTTTCACACTCTTTCTCCTGGAGCACTTAAAATTATTTAACAGCTAGTAGATACTCTCATTTACTGCAGTGTAGTTTGTTTGGGACAGTGTTAGCATCTCAACAAGTAGCACACTCATCTTTGATGCTGTAAAAATCAGAAAGCAGTGTGTTCAAAACCCTCACTAAGTGATTTAATTCATACAACTGTCATTGCATTGAACGTAGGGTACTCCGCTCCTGAAATCGCTGCAAATCAAATTAGCTGTAAACTTCAGTTCCAGTGCACCTTAGCAAAAAGCAGTAGGGGAATTTCCCCCACATTTGAACTAAATTACTTGCTGTAGAAAAGAGAATCATTTTAGGTCTTTCCTGAAATGAAACCATTACCCTAGTCTGACAAACATCTGACAAACATCAACTAATTAAGTAACTAAGTAAGTGAAAAAGTAAATAAATAAATAAATTGCATGAATACCTTCTCTTTTCCATCTGACGTATTCAGAATGACTAAGTTATCATCTGATTTCTAAATGTTGAAGTTCAAATTTTCATTTCCATTTCCTAATTGGCTGTTCATATTTATTAGCTGTGCACTTGCAGCAATAACATCCTTTACCATAATTACTTTTTCTTTCTTTGCCGAATACCTTATTTTGTATTCTTATTAACCTTTTCATTTTGCAGTGAGCTCATCGACAATGGAATAATTTAATTTTAATTATATTTGTTCCTCAGTGGCATGTACAGATTTGCTGAAGTCTCCATTTTATTGATCAATTCAATCTGTACACCATCTGAGAGCCTCCATTTAAGGGCCTCCTGCATGAAAAGTGTATTAGTTCTTGATTCATAGTAATGAAATCTGCATTTATAAGATCTGTAAGTCTGGACAATGCCTTTCTAACTAGCCTTTTAGTTTTACATTGTGGGCCTAATAATATATTCATAATAGTATTGTGACCCCAGTTTCCATTCTGCGCTACTGCTTTGCATTTTTATATTACATTACTCAGGATGGCAAAGTAAAATAAGAAACATTTTTTCGGCAGATGAATATTACTTTGGATACCTTGTCATCTTGTTTTCCAGCATAGACAAATACGTACAGAGTGTCATTCAGCTGTAGAATTTACTTTATGCTGTACATTCCAGAATGACTGTAGCCTTATAGGGAACAGTCCCTTATAATAAGTTGTTGAAACAAATTGTCATTACCTTATTAATGAGGTCAGGAGAAATGTGGAACACTGTAATAAATTCCTGAATCAGTGAAATGCATAACAGTAATTATTTATTTATTTTATTTATTATACATTTGTTTATTGGGAAAGTCCAACTGGACAAAATGTCCTTTTTTTTAGCAGAGGTCCGGGGAGAAAAGCTCCACATTTGTAAACAAAAGTATGATTCATGTACAACGTATAGATACAGATGCTGATTCAGTGTCAGATACAAGAATAAAATGAAAAATACATGTCACACATTTCACAAATACAATCATATAGTCTAAGTAGAAATAAAAGTACTGTGATTGAAGGTAAAAAATTAAACAAGCAAGTTAAATATACATATGCTTAGTAGGGTATACTGCTAAAAATACCACAAATAACAGGTTGTGTTCCTTTAGCTGCCCTAAGACATCTATTTCCTGACCAGGGTTTCTGCAACAGCAGGTATAGAATTCGGACAGGTGTGATTTGAGAAGATTTTTAAAGTTGGAAGTGTTAGTAGTTGTTATATTTAATGACAGGGAAATCCAAGTTTTGGCTATGCAGTTTGAGTAAAGTGAAACTTCGGATACATTGTTAGGTTTGGATATATTTAAGAAGGATCTGTTAGTGGAATGCAATACCCTGTTATTGAAGTAGTGTATTAGTAGAGTTTAAAGTACTGGTGTTTTTTTTCTGGCTGATTTAATAATTGATGGGCAAAGGTTTGTTGATTATAAGCAAGTAGATTTGGTAGTTGGAGCCAAGATAGTTGTTTTAAAGTCAAACAATGAAGGAATCTGAAATTTGATTCTGTAGCAAACTTTGTGATTTTATTATAGCAAATTTTGAGTTTTGCTAGGTCAGATTTCTTAATATTTGTGAGAATTTTTGAGGCATGTAGTAGCGTAGAGATAAGATGGGTTCTTACTATAGATGCCATTGAAGACTTGTTTAAAAGTTCTGATTTCTGTACAGGGCTCCTAGTTTTTGTGAACATTTTTTATTGTCATTGATATGTATATGTCAAATTTCATATTTTGGTCAATGACTACTCCAACTAATTTTGTTTGGGAAACCAGAGAACAAATTATATGGTTTGATGATGATATATTGAACTGTGTTTGGGGGTCTGCAGCTCTAGTTAGATAGAAGAGGATAAGTTTTGTTTTGTTAGGGTTAAGTATAAGTTGTGCATTGTTGCCAAGATTCCACTGCATTGAATTACTGTTGGGTGATTTTTTGGAGTTTTTGTAGTGTTGCGGCTGTACAAATCTGGGTAGAATCGTCTACATATTGAACTATGGAGGCAAGGGGGTTGCAGTATAAAGATCATTAGCAAAGATAATAAAAAGGAGATGACCCAGAATAGATCCTTTGGCACTCCAAAGGTTACAAGCAGAAGAGAGATTTTTTGCCATTTTACAGCTTGCTGGTGACCAATTAGATATTGCTGGAGCCAAGTAATTGCAGAATGGCTAAGTTTAAGTTCCAAGAGTGTAGTTAACAGTTTAGAATGAGAGACAGTATCAAAAGCTTTGGAGAGATCAAGAAAGATGGATGAAACTAAATTGCCATCATTGCTATGATGGTTAATAATGTTAGTGAAGTTAACAACGGTGGTGGTAGTGCTATGATTAGGACTGAAACCATGCTGAGTGTTGGCTAGAAGATTGTTGGTTATTAGATAGTTTACAATTTGTGACTGGATGCACCTCTCAAGTATTTTAGATAATGCTGATAGTAAGGCCAGTAATTTGATAAGTCTGTCGTGTTTCAAACCTTTATGTAGAGGGATGATATATAATACTTTCCAAGTTTTAGGGACTTGTTGTTCTAAAATGGATTGATTTATTAATATGGATACTGGATAGGATATTGCTTCTGCAGCAATTATTAGATATTCAGCAGGTAGATAGTTGGTTCATAGGTTCATAGGTAGGTACTAGGCTATTGGCCCAAGGGCCTACGTAAGCCTAGCCAACACGGTTCCCTGGCTTACACCACACAAGAAAGTAATTTTCCTGTGCCACTGTCGAGCAGTGACACAGAGGTGATCCCCAGGGTGTATTTCCT
Organism: Protopterus annectens; assembly: GCF_019279795.1. NCBI lineage: Eukaryota > Metazoa > Chordata > Ceratodontiformes > Protopteridae > Protopterus > Protopterus annectens. Next base: position 1,670,627,831 of record NC_056743.1, on the reverse strand, counting down.
ATTTCCCATCCACTCATCAAGATTTTCCTTGAAGAGTGCTAATGAAGAACTTTGCTTGACATAGATGGGTAGCCTGTCCCAGAGTATGGGATGTCTCTGGGATAGGAATCTATCCCTCCAGCATGTCCTGTTTATTGTGGTGACAAGGTTTAGGTCCCTAGAACGTGTAGCTCGGAGGGATTGGGATTTCTTTAGGTGTAGCATGTCCATCAGCTCTGGGTTTGACATAGCTTTATATGTTAGGCAGAGATCACTTCAGAGTAGGCAATATGCTACGGAGTAAAGCTGGAGTTTTTTGAGATGGTCAGTGTAGGGCATTTGTTTGAGGTTACTAATCCTTTTTGTGAGGTACTTCTGTGGCCTTTCCAGCTGCTGCAGATGTCTTGTGAGGTACATTCCACAAGGGGTGTTGTACTCTATAATGGGTGTAATGAGTGTCGAATAGAGGGGAAGAATGACCTCAGCAAGTGTAGAAAGTCTAGCAAGTGGCAGCAAGTATAGTAGGCTTAAGCCTTTTAATATATTTAACTATGGTGTTTATTGGGACAGGTTGGAAAGAGCAGTTATTGGGATCAAGCATGGGTACTATGTGAGTCTGGGCAGGGGAAGTCCAATTATTTGTGAGGGCTAGTATGGATTCAGTGAAGTATCTGTTAAATTGTGAGGCTATGCTATCTTTAGTATAGGTGAGTGTTGGGGAGGGAGTACTAGTTTGTCCTGGCTGTAGGATTTCTTTTTGAGGGCAGCACAGAATATTTGCGGGTTTATTTGATTTTTTGATTGAATACTGCTATAGTAATTTATTTTTTCCAGTCTAATGTTTTTTTAGATTTATTTTGTAGTTCTAGATATGTTTGTTTGTTAATTGTAGTTTTGTCATTGAGACATTTAACCAGGCCTTATCTCTAGTTTTTAACAAAGATCTTGTTTCTTTGGTTAGCCAGGAGGCATAATTGGATTTTATTCTTATTGTTTTGGGGGAGCAAGATGTTTTGGATATTGAGGGAGGTTGAGTTATAGTATTTAACTTCACTATCTAAAGGGAGATTTTTGAGTAGTGCCCAGCTGCATTTTTTCAAACTAGTTATGATGTCTTTTGGATAAATGTTTTCTTATCTGGGATTTGGTGATATGTGGTAAATTTTTGTGGATTTATTCAGTGTCGGAGAACTTAAGTTTGAATATGCTCATTAAGGTTGCCTAGGAAACAGCCAGAGTGTAGGGATAAACTTGACCTGTTTGCAAGGATCCAGTCCAGGATTAAATGTTTGTTTGATGTTTGGTCTACTCTACTTTGGATTGTTTGTGAGAAGCCATGCAAGTTAATGGGGTCACATGGATTTTGAGAGCTACAGGAGAGCCAGTCCACATTAAAATCACCCATTATAATTGTTTCCTGAGGGGGGGGGGGTGTTGCTGTCCAATTTAGGCTGTGTTCTAGAGTAGTCAGATTGTTTCTAGGTGGGATGTTGGCTCCCACTATGTTCAGATGGATATATTGTTAGTTTAGTAAACAGTATTTCAGTGTTGTTAAAGTTCGGGATGTTTAGGTCTAAAGTTTCTAAATTGAGATTGTTTTTCTATAGAAACACAATGCCGCCACCTCTTTTCTGTTGTGTATATAGCCTATGTATATCGTATCCTGGGGAAGTATTTTGTTGCTAGAGATGCCTGCTTTTAGCCAAGTTTCTGATATAAGGGCTATATCTGAAGTATACAGAGCAAAGGTGGCATGCAAATCTTGATCTTTGTCCATGATGCTCCTGACATTTATATTAAGTATTAGTAAATAAGTACCTTTTCTGGGGACAGTTAATAATTATTGGGGCTGGGTTGATGTGTGAAGACCTAGATGGGTTGGATTAGTTTGGGAGCCAGGGTTGGGGTGAATATCCTCAATAAGGATGAGTTGTGTTGCAATGTCAGCTATAAATTTTAAGTACACCAATAACCAAAAAAATAAGTGGTGTTAACAAACAGTACCTCCAGAAAAAAGTCAAATTTTAGAAGTAGGTAAAGGAGCCACCAGACCACGGCTGTATAAAACATAAAATGATTTAATAAACAAATCAACACCAGGTGAGTGCTTTCATGGCCCAAGTCACTTCATCAGACAACTCAAAAAACAACCCACCAAAATTTATACCTAGCACTCCAATTAATTATGCTAATACACTATACTTTCTTCTAGATTTAAAGTCATATTACATTCAACATAATAAAATAACCATACTAAAACATTAATTTACTAGACTAAGGTCATACTCATAAGCATTCAATATATAAAAACATTATATAAATAACATACATCATATCCACAAAATAAACCAAGAACAATAAAAATAAAAATAAAAATAGAGGTGGAAAATATAATAAATAAAATGTTATATTGATGCATTCTTCACCGGTGAACTTACATGCTAATAAACTGGGGGCACAGTACTACACAGGAGCATAATATAGAGCTCTGTCAACTAATAGTTGACAATTCTACTTCTGTAAATCCCTACCCAACAGGATAGGCTTGATGTTAAGTTTGTCATTTAAACCTTTTCCCATGTTCGCCCGAAGTCTTACAATCCACTCCAGCTCCTTAGTCTCTGTCTTTATTTTTGCATCTCCCCCTCTACTATTAATGACAATCTTATCTATCACCAGAAAACTAAATGTATGTGTAACACCAAACCTCCCAACATGTCTTGCCAGAGCACTGGTTTCTGCCTTTCTTTCAATGTCATACAGGTGCTCCCTCATCCAGTCCCTCAGCCTCCATGTTGTCATGCCAACATAGAAGCAGGTACAAACTAAGCAGTACGCTAAATAGACAATGTTCATGCTGTTACAATTAGCGACCATATTGAACCTGAATACCCTGTTCATATCTGGATATTGTCTGGTTCACGTACTGTTGATCAGCACCCAGTTAACTCAGCTAATGCGGTTAGTCCCTCGGTGAGTGATGGGATGGAAATTATAAGTGCGGCAGTTGAAGTACATCTACGCCCCCTCCTGATCAGTTGGAGAGCAGCATGAAAGAGGTTACCAATGTATGTTTGGAGAAAGGAGCATGCAGTAAACATGGCGGCCAAGGTGTACATATCGTAGATGTACACACTCGAGGGGATGATAATCATTCAATGACCATTGTATCTTCAAGTGCGAATTTAACTACACCTTATCCGATTCAATCTGCACATTTTCGGGATCGATCACAGAACAGGGTCAGATGAAACAGAAGGCATTGCTGGAGGAAGAACAGTCCATGACCATCAAGAACATGTCGCAGCAGGGGAATGGACGTTAATATGGAATATTTCCCATCGGGTTCTAACGGAAGATGAGGCCAGAGTGTTGGATAAAGGTATGTCATTTATACCAGCGAGCAAAATGACAGACAATATATTTGAACTCGAAATGTTTACACGTAATTTAATGTTGAGAGTGTAATTTTGTAATGTCAATGGGAATGCTGTTTCTAAAAGTGATTATAGGAAACCTAGCAGTTATATGCCGGTGAACAATGCTGCAGTTGAAACCTTTTCTGAAAGCAGGTATAAAAGAGATCTATAGTATGCATGATAGGAACACTTCTAGGAAATGTTTTAAGAACTTGAATAAAGAGGAGAGGCAGCCTTGGATTTTCAGTGAGGCCAGTGGATAATGTGCCAATGGCTAAGCCAACATCGTTATGGCCATGTGGGAGAAGAAACACCTGTTGGGTGAGATGCAGGGGTCCTTGAGATTCTACAAGAGATTTGTGGACAACCTCTTTATCCTCTGGGAAGGTAATGATTTGTTATATGCCCCTTTCTTCTCTAGTTTGAATGAGAGTACTAGCTTCCTTAGATTTTCTATGAAAAGCTCGTATGATGCTATTGATTTTCGGGATGTTAAAGTTATCCAGATGACATGAAGGAGATTTTGAGACAGAAGTATTTAGGAAAGAGTGCTATAGAAATAGCTACCTCCACAGACATAGTATGCATCCCCAGCACATTTTCGAAAATATAGTGAGACGACAGGGACTAAGAACATCAAGATTGTCAGCTAATTGTAGGAAGTTTGAGGGAGAACTCAGTGAGATGAAGAGGAGATTTTGTAGCGAGGATATGGAGAAGATGAGGTTAAAAGAGCCTTGGTTTAAGTCTCTGGAAGGAGGAATGAAGAAAGTAAACCGTACTTCTCCGAAGGGGTCACCTCATCAGAATTGGTGGACAATGCCTGGAAACCTGTGAGACTGCCAGTGACTTATTCTAGTAATTTAGGAACTGGAACATACTTTGTGCTGATGATCATGTGAGACAACTGGTAGGGGAAGTTCTGAGATATACATTTAAAGATAAGAAGAATTTGAAAAGGTTGCTGTGTGGACCCCGGCCTTCATCGGGGATTGCACAGGTTGTGAATACAGGCAAGTGTGGCACATTCCCATGTGGGAAATGTAATTTTTGTATGTTTGTGGATTCCAAAGGTGAATTCCCACATTCAGATATGAACAGGGTATTCAGGTTCTATCTGGTAGCTAATTGTAACAGCACGAACATTGTCTATTTAGCGTACTGCTTAGTTTTTACCTGCTTCTATATTGGCGTGACAACACGGAGGCTGAGGGACTGGATGAGGGAGCACTATTAGTTGGCAGAGCTTTATATTATGCTCCTGTGAAGTACTGTGCCCCGGTTTATTAGCATGTAAGTTTACAGGTGAAGAATACATCAATATAAATTTTTTATTTATTATATTTTCCACCTCTATTTTTATTTTTATTGTTCTTGGTTTATTTTGTGGATATGATGTATGTTATTTATATAATGTTTTTATATATTGAATGCTTATGAGTATGACCTTAGTCTAGTAAATTAATGTTTTAGCATGGTTATTTTATTATGTTGAATGTAATATGACTTTAAATCTAGAAGGAAGGATAATGTATTAGCATAATTAATTAGAGTGTTAGGTATACATTTTGGAGGATTGTTTTTTGAGTTGTCTGATGAAGTCACTTGGGCCACGAAAGCACTCACCTGGTGTTTTATTTGTTTTATTAAATCATTTTATGTTTTATACAGCCATGGACTGGTGCCTCCTTTACCTATTTCTATACATTTTAAGTATTTTGAAATAAAATTACTAACATTAGGATAAGATTCTTGTGTGAGTAAGATAAATGGTACATGGTTTATGCTTATGGGATTATAGATAGCTCGTGCTATTATTAAATTTGCATGCTTTAATTGTAGTGGGTCTGGGAGGAGGATAGTGTACGTAGATTGCATGTTACATTCTGTATGACAAGATATTATGTGAGCTGTAAAAGACAGAAATAGCAGGAATAATGAGTATAAAACTATTGTATTGCTTACTACTCCTGTTTCTTAAAGTAATAATGTTATAAGTGGGTAGTAAGAATTGTTAGTTGCAACTGAGTGTTGATATGTGGAGGATTTAAAATTATTATTTTATCTGGTTATGACTTATTACCTTAAAAGACATAAGTATCGGGTAGTTAAGTAAGAGGAGTGTGGTATATGGGAGTTAGTACGATACAATGTAATTAGATATTGGAATGATATCAAAATAAGTAACGATGAAATCCATTGTTTATGTCATGCAAGAAGTGTAACTGGTATGAAAAGAACTATGAATGCAAAAACATGGGATTCATCTGGCCTAGCTATAACAACTCATTAAAAGACAGGCCAACAATGGGGACTTTCAAGATAGTACCAGGAAGCTTCTATTAGCAAAGCTGACAAAAGCATTAAATATTTTGTACAATTGCTCAGTTTGGATTTTGCTGTCTAATGTTTTCACTTTGCCTTGGATATTTGGCCTCAAGCATAGTTACTATGACAAAAGTAAAGGCTATGTCTCGCATAGATATTTAGTAGAGCAAGCAGAGCAAATATCTCAGATCACCCGATTTTTTTGCCAATAGGAAGACTACCAAAAATGAAGAATGGGATGAAAGGTGCTCTCAAGAGTGATACATAATATAAATCCAGATAAATGATTTTAAAATGTATTTTCTTTCAACAGTATCATGCATGAGACCCATACTGACTTGAAGGTTCTCCTAGGCCTAATGATAACCACAAAAACTGTAGCCCTCATTAGGTATTAGCTGCCACAATTGCTTTAACCATTAATGACAAAAAAATTGAACCAGTTTATTTTACTCTTAAATCACTTCAGTTAGACGTTACAAATAAATGTTAATTTTTTGCATCTAGAAATGCTAAAGCAGGACCTTATTAAGCAATTTCCACAAACTAACATAGAAAAACCTATTATTACTCGCAATAAGTTTTTTTGTAAACTAGGAAGGAAAGTCAAGAAAAGGAAACATAACTATTACAGGTCAGAAGATTTTCCTTCAGATACATTCCAAGTTGTAAGAGAAATGTATAAACTGGCCAGTCTTCCAAAATAATTTTTATACATATATAATTAACATACTCCATAACACATTTCACTCCCTACTCCTTATGGTGGCCTTTGCGGATATTGTATTTTAGACTGGTATGGTTGAATCATTTCAGATGTTTCAGGCAGCAAAAAAGAGAAACCTGCCTAGGCTTGGTTATCCGTCTGCCATTAGGCCATAAGCTTGTTAGTGAATATGTGAAAATATGGAATGTGAAACCCAAGCAAAGTAGCAGAGATTACTATAGAGAGCCACTTTTATACCTCAAGGTTAATGGTGTTTTTGCCTGTTACATAATATGGGTAAGTGGAATTAGACCACTACTCAAAACAAGCATCTGCAGAAATTAATAAGGATATTGCAGTCCATATTATTTGGCACAAGCTGACATCAGTGAGTGGACTGCCATCAGAGACAAATGCCGGTCATAAAGTAAATAGCTTCCATTCCCACTTAACACTGATTCCTCACCACTAGCTGCCTCCAGTTGTCCACTGCTCCACCACATTTTATGACATGGTAGAACTCAGCTCATACCCTCATCACATTCTGCCTGCCTATCTGTGGTTTCTCAACTTTCATCCCCTTCCAAGACATGACACTGGTACTGGAGATAGCAGGTTATATATGTCGAGAATCTACCTCCCAACCTCTAAACATTTTTTTATCATTGCCTTGATTGTCTATCAGCATATAATGCATTATTTGGTTGGCAGATTTAAATATCAGAAATGAGTAATGTGTGTAAAAGAAATGAGATGTTTATCAGTTGCTAAATGAGATATGCATGTTTCTGTATAGACTATAGTTTTATTAGTTTCATTCCGTGTTGCACTGAAACTGCTTCCCTTCAATTATTGTGAGGATGAATTCATATGTTTGAATTAGAACATGTGCACCTTATTTCAGACTCTGAGGGCATTGACACATATATACAGGTTACAGTAGTAGTAGTAGTCCACAAAAATCACAAAAACTGACAATAGAGACTATTGAGGATAAGAAAGAAATTATGCATTGCTACTATTATGCAGGAAGCCAGAATTTCTAGACAGAATATATACTAAAAGATTAAGAGAGAAATTAAAGGAAAAAAAATACTTCCACAAGAAAAATTGTCAGAAGCTTCAAATAAAAATTTGAGTTCATTAATACAACAAATTTGTGAAAAACATTATATAGACCAAGAAACCTTGGGCTGTCTGGAAAAAAAAGTGACTGAGGAAGTGCAGAAATATAAAGAACAAAATCTAGAGACTATTGAAAGGTATAAAAAAGAAATATGGACACATGAAAGAAAGGCAGACTTGATATGGTATGATATTTATCCAAAGTAGAAACCAAATTAATCATTACAAAAAAGGCAGCCTCAAAGACATTCAAAGAAAAAATATAGGCCAAGGCATCCAGATATGGAAAATTTCACAAAAAAAAAAATAAAAATCGTAAAGAGGGAACACAGAACAGAAGGTTAGTAAAGTAGAAGTTAAAAAATATATATATAAGTTGAAGTTATGGAATACCTGCGAAGTGAACGATGTAGTGTTGAAAGTCTAACACAGGTTCTATCACAGCAGAATGGAACAATGCATCCCCCAAGTAAGGAGAAACATGAGGAGCAGAAGATATGTGAAGAAGATATAGGGACATGGGAAAGAAAAAAAATGTAATATGATGTAATATTTATGCAAAGGAGGAAACAAATCTAATCAATACAAAAAGAGCAGCACCAAAGATATTTGAAGACAAATACAGCAAAGTTATTCAGACATGGAAAATTTTACAATACAAAAAATAAGAAAACAAAGAGGAAAAGTAGAAAAGATAACTAGTAATGGGGAAGTTAAAGAAATAAAAACTGAGGTTATGAATTACTGTGAAGTGAAGGATTTAATATAGAAAATCTAACTCTGATAACATCACAGCAGGATAGAGCAATGTATCAACAAATTAAGGAGAAGCCACTGGAGTGGGATTGGTTGCCATATGAAGACACTTTGGAGCCTTCCATAGGAAGCCAGTTCAAACATTCAGTTGGAATTGTACAGCAAGGAGACTGTGGCAACTCTAATGCAATCAATGTGGAGTGATAGGCCAGTAAGTTCCCATGTGAAAGAGCAACGGATGACACAGGATGAAACTGAAGAAAATTTGACACAGGAAGATCTTCTGGAACTTTCTGTAGAATTCACACAGGAAATGGAGAACAATGAATGTGCTCTCAGTTTAGAAGGAACTCAAGAGTTTCTTGATTCAATAGAGATGGACAGACATATTAAGATCAATGAAAGAAATAGAATACAGAAAGTCAATAAAACCCAAAAAGTTAGAAGTTTGATAAAACAAATAAACAGTAATTAGGACTGTCCATATTGATTCATACAATACAGATAATATAAATAAATAGGATATATTACTGTGCAACTAAATTAATAACAGATAAAGTCTTACTACAAAAACACGGGGCAATAAGAGAAAGGAAGGGGAGAACTCAAATGCTGTCACGGAAATATTAAATAGAAAACACTATAAAACAATTAAAAAAAGAAGTGTCACTGTTAGAAGACTACAGAAGAGGGAAGAGATCAGAAATAATACTCATATAGATAGACATGAGTAAAGCAATGTGCAGTATCAGAACAGATCAGGATCTATCATGCACTATTGCAAATAATAAAAAGTATCAGCACAGGCAGAAAAACGTAGCAGATATACAGATAAATATAAAGGAAAAGTACAAAATAAGCAATGTATTGAAGTCTCAAAAACATTTTATAGAGAATTGGGAAACAAGGCAAAAGGAATGTAAACACCACCAAAAAGGGAATAAATAGACCCTGGGATTCATGAATGTTGCGCCAGGCGGACGCATAGCGTAGGCGTTACAACGCCAAATATGGCCGCCGAGCGATTCAGGTACGATCCAATCCCACGTGCACTACCGGCATGCGCCGGATCTGCGCCACCCCCAGCGTAGGTATGCTAAACACCCCATGTGCAGTGTTGCACCATGCAAATGAAGGCATATAGCGATCCACGAAGTGGCGCAGGCGTAGCATAAGGGCACGGCAATGTAAACCAAAAAAAACGGTTTACATTTACCCAAACATAACATAGGAGTAACGGAAGGCTGTCAACGTCAGGTATCACACTGTTGCCATATGCCAATGGCGAAAGACACAGAGAATGTCAAAAGAAAACATGCACAACATGTAAATAATAACATAAATGGTATGTCCACAGAAACTCATAGCAGAACCACAGGACATGTCTGCGGAAGGTGCTAAACAATGAAATAATATGACAATGTCATAAAACAGCAGTGTAATACACATCAGCTTCACAGCCACAATACACCATGGTATGCATGGAAAGCCACATCCACGGTGCAAGGGTTGCCAAGGATTCGCGGCAGTGTTCGGCATGGTAACTATGAATTAGTAGTCAATGCCATGCAAATGAGGCAGATAATACTGAATCGCAAAACCCCCGCCGGCGTAAGGCTGTACCAAACGGCGCAGCGGTAATACACCGAGGAGTGGCTCAGAGGGAATACATGTCACCTGCAGAGGGGTGTGCCACTGTAGGAGGAAGCACATTGGAGCTCAGCAAACCTGGGCTGTACATTGCACATCACAGCTGCAGGACCGGCGTATGGGGAAATAGTTGAGCTGAGAGCACACAATGCGCTGAGAGGTGCATGTGCACGAGGATGACTATGTTCCCTTAACCCAGTCATGTGGCCGCCCGCAAATAACATCGGATACAGGAAGGTGATGTTGAGAATATGAGGAAATGCGGAAGCAGTGTAATTGGAGTAGTAATGAGCAATCAACAGTAATCAACCCACGAAGGCCAATCGGCAGCTGACAACTCTGCATGCAGAAACCTGCAAAACGGGATAGGGAGGCATATGGATGCAAAGAAAGTAGGGAGGTAGCAGATTGCAAAGAGTGAAGACCTGACACAGCAGAGCCAAGTAGACAGGCAGCATAATGGCGGCACACAAACGCACGATATGCCATGTCCCAGAAACTACACATGACAGGGCTCTGCAGGATGCATGCCAGGAAATAGTAGGTGCAACGTGCAGAAACAGTAAGGGAAGGTCGAAAGGTAATCCATTGCAGGCAAGAGTAATGCAACACCAAAGGCAACAGCGTTGCAGTGCCAACGGTAAAACACGGAAGATAATCCTCAGATACGGCCGCAGACACACCCTATGACATCACCGGGTGTACAGCACAACAGTATAAAGTGTGAATGCACACAACACACAGCCGTGTATTCCCAAACGCCGCACCATAGGTGTAAACACACGGGGAACTTTTAAAATGTACATGTTGGGTGCCGCCATGGCCGTGATCCATCAGCATGTGTTAGAGACAGACGGAGTTGTGGAGGAGGGTGCCGACAACTACCATAGGCCTCAGAGGAGAAGGAGAGTGTTCAGACCAAGGGTAACCTACCAGGGGCTACAAGACCTAGAGATGGTAGAGTGTTACAGGGTGGATAGGGACACGTTACAGCAAATAGTGGAGCTGTGCCGGCCATGCCTGAGAACAAGAAACAACAGAGGGGAGCCCATCCCAGTGGACACAAAGGTATGTGTAAGCTTGCGAATACTGGCCATAGATACCTTTCAAAGGCCAACTGGGGATATAATGGGTATCTCACAGGCATCAGCATCCAGGGTACTACACCAGTTTCTGGATGCCATGTTACCACATGCCAATGAGCATATATACTTCCCCAGATCTCAGGAGGAGTTGGCTAGCAATATGTGCCACTTCCACCGTGTGGCACAATACCCGGAGGTACTGGGTGCGATAGACTGTATGCACATACAAATCAAGTCACCACCTGGGGAGCAGGGTAGACGCTACATAAACCGCAAGGGATTCCCCTCCATCAATTGCCAGGTCGTGTGCAATGCGCAGGGCATTATCATGGATGTGTGTGCTGGCAGCCCTGGAAGCTACCACGACTCCCATATCTGGCATGCCTCACAGCTGTACCAGGTATTCGCCAGGGGGGACATCCCACAAGGCCACCTTGTGGGGGATGCTGGCTATGCACTGGAGCCGTGGATGATGACTCCCATCAGAAATGCACACACACACATGAAAGAACGCCATAATGAGGCACATGCACAAACCAGAATAATCATAGAGCGTGTGTTTGGGATGCTGAAATCTCGGTTCCGGTGCTTGGAAACATCCGGTGGAGCCCTGCAGTACTCTCCAGGCACATGTGCCCACATATTCATAGTATGTGCCATGCTACATAATATGATCCTGTGGAAGCAGCTGCTGCAGGGACATAATGGTGAAGGGCCACAAAGCCCACCACAACTGCCAAGGCCAGTCCAGGCACAGAGGGTTCAGGACCATGAACACACTGTGCCAGCCCCAGTAGGCAGATGGAGGCGTACCCAATATGCCTATGCCCTGGCAAAGAGGGAACGTATTGCACATACTCTGACAGCATAGGCCCCATGGACTGACACCTCCCTACCTGCACACACCGTGAAATGGACGGCACAGAAACATGACCACCCGTAAAGTGTACCGTACGGGTGGCCCCATGTGTGACTCCAACATAGGCAGCACCCAAACACTGCACACCCAACAGCCAGTGGAGCATGGAACGCCAACACCTGAACCGTACGCGGGTCCTACAGCAGACGGCGTTGCTGTATAATGCCACGTTCGCCGCAAGGTGTATACATATAGACATGTAGATATGTGCATATAACGATATGTAGATAGATATAATCACATGTATAGAAATATATGTACACATATACATTTATTTTATTTATTTTATTTATTTTATTTTTATTTTACATTTGTTGACCGGGCTAGTCCAACTGGATATATGTCCATTTTCAGTAGAGGCCCGGGGAGAAAAGCTCCATATGTTGTACAAGTTCACAAAAAGGCATGAAAATATTACATGAGACACAAAGCAATTTAAACATATGATTTAAAAAGATAAAATAAGATACTAGAATTTAAAAATTTTTTTTTTTTTTTTTTTTTTATAGTGAGCATTAGTCTGGATTAGTGCAGGAGCAGAGTGAGCATTAGTCTGGATTAGTGCAGGAGCAAAGCCAGTGTTTATTGAGATGAGTCTTTAGTTGATTTTTAAAAATTTGGAAAGAGGTTAAAGAAGTGATATGTGGAATAACATGTGTAGGCATACAGTACACTAGCCACAGGCATATGTACACCAGTAGTCCCAAAGTACATATAAGTACTACAGGTAAGACAGGGAATCAGAGGGATGTAAGGTGACAGAGATGTAACACGCGATATCTGTACATAGTATACATAGTGAAAGACAACCTGAGCATCCGGGAGGTTTAACAGAAGAGGAAACCCCCACCCATGGAAAGGTCAACATATCGAAATGCATAACTGCGAGTCGGAATGATCGCCAGGCCACAGTACAGTAACAGTACATGCGTGGGTAATACTATGATGATATGAGGGAGGAGGTAGACACTGCTGCCGGTGATGCGGCCCACACAGGTACTGTGTGCAACCGTCCCCGTGACTGCCGCAGTATGTGTATGTGTGCGGTGAGGGTGCCGTGGGTTTCGCTGTGCGAGTGTAATGTGCGTGCCTCTGTAAAATGTGTATGTTGGTGCCATGTTAGAGGCAGAGTGGAATAACATGTGTAGGCATACAGTACACTAGCCACAGGCATATGTACACCAGTAGTCCCAAAGTAGTACTGAGAGCCCCACCCTGGCTAGGCGTGTGGCGACGTATAATGATGCAAAGTGACAATGTCCCAGAATGTAGCACAGGAATATACCCCACATGAAATGGAAAGGACGTATGTACTAATCATGACCGTATGTATGACACCGATATGCTAATTGCAAAACGATACATCAGCAAAGTCACACAGCAATAGGTATGTACCACGGAAATACGCATGTGCTACCCCGGTACTGACCTTGGCCACGTATCGGCCTGTAAACACCGCTGTGTGTTCTACAAGTGTCAAACAAGCAATCGCCACCTGAATAGGTGGCAACCACTGGCAAACAGGCCATCCCAAGTACAGGACCACAATGACTGTAAATATCTGGGACAGAATGACAAGGGATAGTCATCACGTACAAACAACCGCAGATATACCACCGATGTGACGGAGGAATACATGCAGGAAGCACACATTCAGGCGATACCAACACCACTTGACAACAACACAACCGACACTCCCAGAACAACAGACAATTAACTGTCAACTCCCCAGGCAGGGATGGAGCACACAGACAAGCATACCGTGTATGTAGAGATGCAAGGCCCACAACCCGTATCCGTCACCTACAACCTCCGATATTCCCCATCGTACATATTAAAGGGATACAAGCCGTAATAGCAGCACAAACATACAGGCAGTCAATGACAGCTGCATAACCGCAACATCTCTCGTGGGAAACACTATCAACAGCGGATGCATACTTGCATCCGTTGTTTAAAGGAATCCAACAGCTATGTTACACATCCGAATGCAAAACGCCATCAACAGACTCTGTCAGGACAGGGACACCCACATGTCGAACATAATACTATACCCAACACACACAATCCACGGCTAACACCACTGCGAAATGTACCTGTCGCCACACATAGCGGTTGCAGTTACACATAACATAACACAATACAGACCATCTCCACGAAGGTAGGGCAAATAGCCAACGCCCAGGTGAGGAATGCAACCATACCCTAGTTACGATGCGTAATGTACGAATGGAGTAGATGCACAGGTGATATGCGCACAAGTACACACCGAGGAACAGCAATTGGTGTGATGAACCCACATGTTGCAGGTATCGACGGATATAAGGATGACTCCCAGGATATTCAAACCGTATGCTCATACCGAACCAGCAGTGTACAACGGAAAGAGTAACAAATAGGAATACCGATACACGTAACGAAAAAGGGAATGAAACACTGACAAGGTATGTAGAACCCACGATATGTTCGGGTGTGTAACGCATGATGTGTATGACAAAGCTGTACTGTATGTGAATGGTGTTTGTAAGTAATAATACTTGTCCATAATGCAGAGAGTGGTGAAAGGTGTTTATGTAGTGCTATCCTGCTGAGCATACCAACGACTGTGGACACCGTGTGCACAGCAGTGGGACATCATGTACACAGCCGGGATAACACAAGGGCTGCCACAGGGGGGCATAACAGAGAACAATGCCACACCACACGCCAATGCTGGCAGTGGATGTCCAACAAGGAAGTGCCATAGCAGGGGATAGGACATGTATGTATACTGTCACAGCACACATGTGTATGGGCATATACCATCGATGTCATACGTAATATGCGCCCAACATGCATGTATGCCTTGCAGTAGGGGATACTATGTCAACTATTTGTAATGTAAAGCTGTCATGGTGGATATGACAGACATCATACACAGTATCACAGGCATATCATGCATAAAGGAGTTATTGCCTATTGGTATGTACAATAACAGGATACATATGGCTGTAGATATGGGACAGAGTAGTAGCATAATAGCCATCCGAAATGGAAGGAACGCCAAGTAACCATGCCCATACGATCTGTAGCAGGTGCAATGTGGGCAACAATGAAGTCTGGCAGGTCCATGTGTAAACACATGTGCAGTGTACACAGTAGTGTCACCTCCCCATGGTAGTGTTCAGTGAACAGCAGAGGTGGGTGTCAACTGCATGTTTACACAGTACTGCTGCTGTGGTGGTACCATGACTATGTGTCACTCAAACAGCAAGGGATCTATCACATGAACAGTGCCACTGTGTGTCCCTGTGGGATGTGCACAGGACCTATGTTCCACAGCATGGTGTGTGTTGTGTCTGCAGAAGTAACACAGAAGCCCAGCCCATGCAATGTGACATGTGTGCACATATCCATGAGTGGTCCGTTCACACTGCCCACTGCAATTGTCATGTATGAGTAGGACATGCATCAGTAATGCGGAGGACATGGTCCATGTCAGAGCAGAAGACACCCCTGTGTATGTGGTATGCAGATGTGTACAGATGTGTTTTCCATCTGTCAGCCACATATGTGAACTGTCTGAGCCTGGTACACATCATGGCATGACAATGCTGTGCCATGTAAATTCGTAGCCATTGTGGAAGGTACACCACGAATGTGGTATTGTAACCTTGACCGTGTGTAGATGTGTGTATGCCACAGGTACAATGGCTACCTATGTACCAGCATCACACACAGTACAGATAGGTGTGGCCCTGCAGAAATGTATCCATGCCACAGTGGAATATGGTAACCACAGGACCATGTGGGGCATTTGTGTGTACAGCAACCATGTACAATTTGATATGCATGTACGGGGCCAGTATCCATGTAATAGTCAGTGGATGAATGTTGCTATGCAAAGGTGATGTGCATGCACCATGTGTCATGCATCCTGATGCCATGACACCCACATGATGTATCTGCCACACCGACACCCGTATGGTTGTTATCAGTATGAGCTGGTGGAGCTATAATGGTGCCAGGTATGTAGATGTGGGATATCTAGGCATGGACAGTACTCTGTGACAGCATGTTGTGTATGTAAGCAAATAGTGAACATGAGGGGCCCCATGACTGTGGACTGTGTAATGCCATATGTACCTGACATGTAGTAGGCAGCATGATATGCTTGCACCACTGTGTGTCCTGTCCAGGAGTCATATAGCCTAACATCCTGAGACACAGGGTATGATGTGCAGGTGGATGTGTACGTTGCCAATACCAGAATGTGGAATGGTGCTGTAGGGCAATGTGAGGACAATATCTGATTTGTTGCCCTCTGTACCACATCAACCACCCATGCAATGGTATGACAGGTGGCCAGCATGTGTATGTGGCATGCTGTGGCACACAGAAGGCCAACAAGGGTGCCAGTAAAGGCATGGAGGTCATCAATGAGTGCGTGAATCACGTTTGTGAGGATGTGCCCCAGTGCCATACAGAATGGTCCAGTCATGGGTGTACGAATGCAGTCCCACACGTGCAATGCAGTGCCACCCATGTGTAGTGCAATAGATGCAGCAGTGTGACGGTCAAGGTACACAATTTCCGACAACATGCTAGCAGTGAATTCAGTGGGCTGGTGTGGAGACACATACCAAACAGGTTGGCGGGACATAACAGCTAGGGAGATCAGAAGGTGACATTGGGACAGTGTCTTAGGACATAACGTGTGCATGGCAGTACCATGTATGTGTCCACAGGGACACTACGATGTCCATGTATGGATTGCAACCCTGTAGTGAGTGAGAGTGTGTATTGTTGGTAAGTACACCATTGCCTGGCATGTTGCCAACATTATCTCAGTCTGCAATGCCTGGGTGACTGTTGTATGCGACATTGAATGTGGATGTAGCCAAACAACACAGACATACCACCACACTGCCTGAGGACCCACACTGCAATGTGCGTCAGTCATGCGTAGGTAGCTAGCCTTGGAGCATGTGATGGACCACGAGGACCCACCATGGCTGACAAGTGATGCACCCCACACATGTGAATATACACCACCGTGCAACAACCTGCACATGTGCCCATACAGCAGATGTGCATGGAACATGACCACCACCGTGGCGTCTGTGAAAAGGTCAGTACCGCCATGTCTCTGTGTGGAATAGCATGGTCCCAACCATTGTGTACATGCTACGGAAGTGCACTGTGGTATGTGTCAGCATAGTGATGTACACTGTCCATCTGCTGGGGTGTCATGCCATTAACAACTCCTGTCAGCAGACGTCAGTAGTACTGGCTGTAGAACACATGTTCCATGTATGCTGCGATGGGTGTGTCCAGGGTGTGGCTAGCAGGGCCGTGAAGCATATATGTTCATCTACCAAAGGGGGGATAACCCCAGGTTTAACACACCAGACACATGGATGTATCATGCATGCTGAGGGTAGTGTAGGTATGGTATGTGTTGTGTAATGTGTCACCCAGCTGGGTGGAGTGCATGCCTCAAGCATGTGTGGGTACATGGGTGTCCATTCTAGGGAAGTGTGGGTTGCTGTCAGCACATGGCAGTATCAGCTGCCTGAGGCCCAATGTACTGTATGACAACACAGACAGCATGTAACCTGTGGTGTACAATGTAAGCTCTGTTGCGTGTTACAATGTGTCTAGCGGTCACAAACATGGGTATCTGCACATGGAGCACCTACGATGCATTGGGTTTGGCAAATATCCAGTATGTGTGCAAAACACTGTGTGATGTGGGATCCCCGCACCTGTGTGTGTTGCAGTCCAGGTATGTGCCTGGGAGGTATGATCCGTGTACAATCTGTACTTGCAGGTGTGCTGTGCAGAGCATGGAGGCAGGCCCAGGCACTGCAGATAAATTTGAGTGGTGCACTAGTGTGTGTGCCTTGCTTGTGTGCAGCACAGTGGAAGGTGCAAGCATTGCCCCACATGACCCCATGCCGTGCCTGCCTGTTACAGCCCTGCCGGAGACAGTCATGTGACACCACCACAGAGGCAGTATAGCATGTGAAGATGTACATGTGTGCTCCACACCCCAGGCAGATGTCCGCAGGTCATGTGTGCCACAGCAGTGTGGTCGACCAGGACTGTCATAGTGGTCAGATACCACATGCCTGTATAAGTACAGTATGAGCATAGGCAACAGTTGCAGTGACACAGTAGGTCAATGTACAGTGTCCCTGTGTTCAGACCACTGCCTACTGTACACTTGGCTAGACACACACCCAGAGGGTGAATATACCGGTGAGCCATCACATGTCCCAGTACACGTAGCCTGTGTAATGCCATCACAGGGTGGTCACAATAACATGTTGTATGACAGATATGTTGTACCAGGTGATGTGTCATGTGTGCATATGTTGAGTTGCACAGCTGTTCACACGTCCGCAACATATCAGTGCATGATGCCTAGTGTAACATGATGTGTGGAACTGCACTGTGATCCACAACAGGGTCATCTGAGACAGTGTGAATGGTGTAACCCATGGTTCCACGGGATATACACTGGTGCTGTTGGCTGCCATGCTGGGGGCCACCAGTGGTGCCTGCAGTGGTCATACAGACATACTGCACACATTGTTCTGGCAGGAATGTCCATTGTTGTAGATGATGTGTTACTACGTGAAGGTAGGTGTGTGTTGTGAATGTTACCCATCCAGATGTGACCATCAGGTGCAGTCATGGTTGTCGACAGCATCACACCCATCCACAGCTGTCAGAACCCTGTCCCCAGAATGGGTGTCAGCCGCCCTTGTACTGTGTGACCTATGTGCAGATGGCGGAACACCTACTACTGGCTGGCTAACAGTGTCATCTAGGAAGGCTATGTGATGGCTGGAATACGCTGTTATAATGTATAATGATGGTATCCCAATGAAGTACATGGAATCACACACAGTAAGCCATGGCTGGCATGTAAACCATGTACAACAATGACTGTGTGACAGACACAAACAATGTGGAGCCATGTTGAACATGCACCCATGAGAACACCAAATGAGGTATGTTGCACATATCGATGTACAACTGCTAGCTATGGGCACAGCATGGATGCAGACGCATATCCCCCACAGGCAGTACCACGCCATGTAGGTAGGGGGGCATTGCACGACTACATGTGACAGTTGCTGTACCGCCACATGTACTGCATATCTGTCATGTAGGGGTAGCAGTGGTATGTGACTGTTGGACATGCCTGTACATATGACCATGTCCCACAGGATATGTGTTACGTGTGTACAACACGTGTTGTACCGTCATCAAGCTGTGAAGTGTATGGCTGCCAGTGTACCTATGTGACATGTTCTGCAATGGGTGCAAAGGTACGCAGTAGTGCATTGCATGCCCACATGCCCCACACAGGTGCATAGCCTGAACATACCACATGAGGAGATGGGTACGGGTGGCAACCCCAAAAACCCCGTGGGGAATGGGTGTTGACAAAGCACCAAACAAGTCAG
>NC_056743.1:1670561967-1670607904 GCF_019279795.1 Protopterus annectens | reverse complement strand
GACATAGAGGACTTGCATACTTTGCATCCAACTCAGTTTGGCTTGGTCAAAGGCAGATCATGCGTTTTAAACTTGGTTGACTTTTTAGGAACAGTCACCGAGGCCTTTGATGAGGGTCAGGCAGTCCATACAGCCTACCTCGACCTGGCAAAGGCCTTCAACACAATACCCCCCTCAGGTATCATTGATAAAACCATTGGCTTGGATGTGAACCCGTACATCGCAGGATGGGTTGCAAACTGGCTAGGTGACAGAACCCACACGGTCATAGTTGCTGGCACCATGTCAGACTCACAGCCGGTCACAGGCAGTGTCCCACGGGGCTCAGTCCTGGGTCCACTCTTTTTCAGCATCTACATTTCCAAAGTACAAGCAAACACAGGGGGGTTATGGCTGACAATATTTGCAGATGACTGCGAACTGGGTGCCATATTGGGACGCACATCTGACACAGATATCCTTCAGAAGGGCCTCACAAATATGGATATCTGGTGCCAGGGACATGGCCTACAGCTAAATGCCGGGAAATGCATAGTCATACCCTTCGGGAAGGACAAGGTTACCCCTAGCTGCCATATAGGTGGCAATCCACTGAGCACAGAGGGAGTTACCAGGGATCTGGGGACCCAGGTTGTCAGTAACCGTTCGTTCGACACACACGTTGCTAACGTAGTTAGGTAGACCTTCTACATTGCCCACCTGATCATGCAGGGATTCACATCTAGATCAGGGGAGGTCATCGTCTCCTTGTACTCATCACTCATTAGACCTATGATTGAGTACAATGCCCTGTTCGGAAGGTATCTGACCCGACACCTGCAGCAGCTGGGAAGGCCCCATAAGTTCATCGTCAAACAGATGCAGGGTCTGAGGAATATGTGTTATGCTGCCCGACTGAAAGGACTCCTGCTCCATTCAGTCACATACCACTTGCTCAGTGGTGACCTGTGCCTGACATACAAGGCCGTGTCGACCCATATTTGATGACTATGCTTCACCTAATGAATCTACATCCCTCAGAACCACAGGGGCAGGTGACGTGAACCTTGACACGGTCATTAATAGAATGTGCTGGAGGAACAGATTCATCACCCAGACACTCACTATGCTGTGGAACAACATCCCAGTACATGTGAGGCAGAGCACCTCGCTGGCCTTGTTCGAGGGGGATCTTGACCAATGGATGGGAGATCGCAGATATACCCCAGGGATTACTTCAATGTCACTGCTTGACAGAGGTACAGCAATATAATAGGCATTGTTTCCTTCGAACTGGAGGGGTGGCAAAGTCAACATAACTATGGGCTAGGGTTATAGCTGCCCTTGGGCAGATAGCTTACTATGTACCTATGGACCTATGAACCTATGTTCATAGTGTGTCCCATTCACACTTGTCTATCCCCTGTCCTCATTCGTATGTGTATATTTCTGTGGCACATTATTGAACTATGTATTACCTGCAGGTATGCTGTGTACAGTGCACATACTTCACGGTTGATTACAGTGTATCTGTGTACCTACCTCTGTGATACTGAGGACTACCACACATCCTTCACAGCATTACATGCATATGTCCATACTATTATTCGTTGGCCTGTGGGGGGTTGTTAGGGTAATGGTTACACGTGTCCCTGTTTGTGCACGCATCATGGTGGTCTTTGACCAGCCTCCGTTGCTATCGTGGGATGGACGGTGGTGTTGGTGTGTGTTT
Source organism: Protopterus annectens (assembly GCF_019279795.1). Classification (NCBI taxonomy): domain Eukaryota; kingdom Metazoa; phylum Chordata; order Ceratodontiformes; family Protopteridae; genus Protopterus; species Protopterus annectens. The sequence goes on along the minus strand of NC_056743.1, from coordinate 1,670,606,193 downwards.
GGGTTGTGTTTCCACTGCCGGTACATCTGTGGGGGGTGGGGTTGGCACATGTTCCTCTTTGCAGGGAGCCCCATCCTGGACATTTGTGTCACGCGTCAACACTTGGCACGTGCCATATGTCCTGTGACAGTCGTGTATGCCTTCCTGCATTACTACTGCGTGTTACTGGCAGTTTGTATCTGGTACGCATGGCTATTATGTTGGATAGCTTGGCCTATTCCCATGCTATGACATACCCACTCATCCAGGCATATACATGTTATTCCATCCTTTGCATTGGCCGTGGGTGTTTGGCCATCCGGCAATGCTATTCTCAACGTGTGATGTCCCACCTTCACCTTCTGTGCATGTGGCACCCTGCTGGGGCGTCCTGCTTGGTGGGCGGATGTTCCGCCATATGTGTTGTGTTTGACATGTCTGCATAGCTAATCATCAGTATGGTGGATGAACATACTGCCTTGTCTAGATGTGTACAGTTATGGGCACCGTGGCGTGTGAACACCTATGGGATTTCGACAGGTCCATACCACATGCGGGATGTACACATTCTGCCGACACATTCACATGCAGCCATTTGGATATCAGTACCTGAGGTGAGATGTTGACATGTGGGGTACATATTTGCCCGCGTGGCACTGCCTAGGACAATACTTCATACTACATTTCAGGTATACCCATTGTGTGTAGGTGTGCAGCTGCGCAAGGCTGCTAGCTGGGTTGGGTGCACGGTCGTACATGGGTGCGGGTTACGTGCTATGACGGAGCTGTTGTGTATTACATTTGCATGCATGGGTTCTGCTTCTGGATATTACGCTTCGGCATACGCCGTCCTATGTGTATGCGACGGGCACGTTGCTAGGTGTAGTACATGTTGCTATGCACATGTTTGTCTGTGTTTAGGGTATCTGGTTTCCTTCTGGTTGTTATATCGACACGGCTGCCCGGCTGTGTACTCTCACTACTGCTGGTGACCTTGCCCATGGGGCTACTTGTGTGTTGGTGTGGCGCGCTGACATGCTGCGGTACACCTTCACTGGGTATGCCCACTGACAGTGCATTGCGTGATGGACACGGTATTACGCATATCCTTTGTTCCTTGGACGGGTACAATTTGGACTTCGTGGGTTCATGTTTGGTTCTCCGTTTTGTGTGAACGGGTACTATGTTGCATACTCTGCGTACGTTTCATTATCCACGGACCCTGGCTGGTGCGGTTACTATTGCAGGCGGCCTGTGACTGTCAGCACTTTAGGTTGCTCATCGCCTGCCGGCTTGGCCACGCCTACGGGCGCATCCTACCTGGGCTCGCGCACGTGCCCTCTGCACGTGTCTGTGGTTGCGGCGCGCACTCATTACTATGCATGTGGCACTGCTACGCCGATTATACACTGCACTGCCAGCGCAAGCCTTACACCAGCCTTGCGCCGAGCTTCATGAATCCCGGGGAGATACATTTTGTTCAAATATCTATGAAGATCATGTGGAACATAACAAAGATGTTAAATGGATAGAAGAAGTAAAAGAAAGAATAAGAAGTTAAAATATACAGGATATGAAATGGGATGAAGTAACAGCTAGTGGGCTTGAGACAAAGTTAAGAAAAGCTCCTAATTGGAAAACCCTAGGCCCAGATCCAGTGCCTAACTTCTAGTTAAAAGTACTGACATCTTTACACGAAGATTTAGCCATGGGTAAGAACTGTTTATATGTGCACCCCAAGTAGATACTGGCCTGGTTAACTACAGGAAAATAAGTATTCCTACTTAACAGTGAACCTGCAAGCTACCCTAACAAATGTGGGACAATAACTTGCCTTCTGATGACATATAAACTATACACTGGAACTGATGTCAACAGAGTTTATAGTCATTTAGAAGAAAATTCAATTATGGCAATAGACCAAAAGGATAATAAAAGAAAGTCATATGGAACAAAAGATTATTTGCTCTTAAATAAAGTCTTAATGGAGAACTGTAAAAAGGGGAAGTATCTATGTCTAGCATGGATAAACTACAAAACAGCATTTGACAATATCCCACATTCATGGATAAAAGACTGCTTAAAATGTATAGCATACACCCTACAATGAATGATTACATTACAACTACCATTTAACAGTGGCAATCCACTTTGTAGTTAAGCCATGATAAAGGACAAATTATTATTCCAGGAATAAAAATTCAAAGGGGGATATTCCAGGGTGACTCTCTGTCACCGTTGCTCTTTAGTCTTGCCCATAGCCCACTAAACTGTTTATTTGTAGAAAAGATCATGGCTACAATTTGGTTCCCAGAAATAAATAGTTCTTGTCTTCTTTTTGTAGATGATTTAAAACTGTATAATTCATCAGAAGAAGAACTGCAAGCACAACTGCAAGTGGCCAAATTTTTTAGATGACATAAGAATGTCATTTGGTCTTGATAAATATGTAAAGGCAACCTTTAAAGCAGGAAAGCTGCAGCACCAAGAAAACATCAGTTTGGGACAGGAATTTGATATAACAGAAAATGACCAAGAGGGAGCATATAAATATTTGGGAACTGATGAAGGATCAACAATAAAGCATGAACAAATGTGAATAAAACTTAGCAAGGATTATTTTAGAAGACTAAACTTAATACTGGAAACAGCATTGACATCTAGGAACAAAGTCCAAGCTATAAATCAATTTGGTCTTCCTGTCCTAACTTATTGTTTTGGAGTGACTGACCCCAAAAGGTGTTAGATAGGTTGGAGAGGAAAACATGAAGGATGTTTCATGCTCATCAAATGATTTATAAAAATCAGTGCATACCAAGACTATTCTGGAGGAGGTATGACCTCCTCAAAACTGATTACATGTATAGATCTTCAGTCATGGGACTGCATACATATCTGCTGACCATGCAAGACCCAAACATAGTGAAAGTTTTGAAACATAATGAGAATAAATGTAAGATGACTTCCCTGCTTAGTTTAGCAGAAGCATATTAGCATCAGTTGGGAATAGAAATCAGGCCAGAAGTAGATAAAAATCAGGCAGCAACTGAATGTGTCAACCCCCCCCCCCCCCCAAAAAAAAAAAGAAAGAATATAAGATGAAGGATCAGATGAGAAGGCAAGAAATTTGGAAAATGCATAAATATAGTTGCAAGTATAGAAAACTCTTGGAACAACCTCATGTTGATCAGGATCAAATGCAGGAATGGTAAAGGAGAGGTGAATTTAAACCAAAAGACTTCAATATTGGATGCCCAAGACAGTGGCCTACTTATATGTTGGTTTACAAAGTCTATTGAACATGTGGGAGAAATAGACAAATGTAGGTTTTATAAAACAGAATTGGGAACAGTCACACATTTTGTTGCTGGTTTTGATATACACATGGCAGAAGGACTGTATACTGAAAGGCATAATAACATGGCAAAACTGTTGCATTGGGGATTGTGCAAACATTTTAATATTGAAGTAGCTGGAAAACCCTAGAAACATGAGCCACAAAGTATTATTTAAAATTATGAAGTTAATATCACATGGGATCATTACCACCAGTTCAAATATAGTTGCAAGAAAACCAGATATTGTAGTCCATCAAAAGAAGACAAAAGCAGCACTGATCATTGAAATTGCTACACCCAGTGACTACAGTGTCTTATGTACAGAGAGACACCAAGTCATAAAATATCAGGATTTGCAGGCAGAAATGAGGTCAATGTGGAAGAAGGATACCCAGACAGTTCCAATAGTAGTAGGAGCAACAGTCTTATAAAAAAGAATCTACAATCATATTTAGATATGTTACTTACCAATACATGTAACTGTGTACGAGTTGCAGAAAGAGTCATTACTGGGCACATTGCGGGTACTTTGAAGAGCACTTTTGGCTATCATCAAACATTGAAACAATACTAATTTCATGAACTTTAAGTATACTTTGACTTAGGCATGGAGTCCTTTCCCGTCATGGTATTAGAAACTCAAAGGACTTGGAGAAATTAAAAAAGTGGTTATACTATGTAGCCAGAGTTTGACTGATTGCATTAATTCTTCTGTTTTCCCATATACCTAGATCTGCACATAAGACAACTGATAGCTCTTTCTCCAACATCACAGTAATACACATATCCAAAGCATGCCACAGTGCCTGCAGGGGATGAGTGGGGTTTCTCTGATTGCTCACTGAAAAGAAAAGGAGCTGTTCCACCAGTGGAATGATTTCATATGCCTTGTGCACCAGGAATTTGCAGTGTACACAACTGATTTTGCAGGTGCCCCTCAATGACATATCACTACATGCTAGACAGACTGTCAGTAATATGTCTTCCCCTCTCAATGACATATCACTACATGCTAGGCAGACTGTCAGTAATATGTCTTCTCTCAGTGCATCTAAAATAGAGGTGGGTGTAGCTGGTTGTGAAATGTAATCTCTGTCTACAAAAGACCTCCAAGAATATGGAACCATTATGATTACTATAAACATACAAACAATACTGACAGTTCTTAACTTGTGTTTGTGTACAGGAAAATGAATACTCTGAGAAGCAATGCTTAATTTGTTCTTTACCTCTTTCAAATCCTTTTGCTTTACTCCTCACCAGTGTAAACTATTAATGAGCTCCTTAATTCCTTCCCTTATAGCCTCAAATAATAATTCTAATAATATTTATGTCTTTTCTTTCCTTTCTTTGCTTTATATTATATTTTCATTTTGCACGATGCTGTAAGTTCTATTGTCTTGCTTTCTAGATTAAGATACTTTTTTCTAACACATGGTAAGGCTTTCTTTAAAAGTAACAGTCATGTATGAGATATGTAACAGTTTGGTTTATACTGTACAGGATTCTGTTCTCTGTATTTTAGTCTGTGATAACAGTTTTAATCATGATATTATGGGTAAAATCAAAACTTTTCCCACATTACTAAAATCTACCCACAAGAGACACTGCTGCAATATTTTAGAAGGTAGGTTCTGCAGAAAAGTACATCAACTGAGCAGATTCACTAAAAGTGAACAATTGCCTCTTATATTCCATTTAGGGTATTGGGTCAGATGACTTACTAAGTTCAAGGTATTGTTTGAATGACCATCTACCAGAATTATGGCTGTAATGTCAGATACTTGCTTTTCTAAATGATAATAATATCATTCTTTTATATTTTATCTACTAAACAGTCACACTAGTAATTCAATTTTACATCCCTTCTCCTAAAATCATAATTGTATGCATTATTGAGTTTAAGAAATAACTTAGATGCATGGACAGATAGATAGAAAGATAGATAGATAGATAGATAGATAGATAGATAGATAGATAGATAGATAGATAGATAGATAGATAGATAGATAGATAGAGTTGGGGGTTAGTATAATGGTCAAGGTGTTTACCTCACAGACACAAGGTACAGGGCATAATTCTCATCCTTGAAAGAGACATTGACTAGGCTAAAATGTAAAAATGAAATGAATCCAAAAGGCTACTAGCGGAATCACAAAGGCGCTGGAGACGTGAATAAATTCCACACTTTTAATGAAGGTTTAGCGCTTTCATCTAGTACAACTAGACTTCATCAGAACTCTGCTGTGGTGTCTTGAGTCAATTAAGGTCCCTCTCTAAGGCTTAAAATGTCTCAAATGGGTGGCTAGCTTAGTACTTACCTATGAACTATGAGATAGATGCAGATTATACACACATGCAAACACATAAACACACACGCAAACACACAAAACACACACATACACACACACACACACACACACACACACACACACACACACACACACACACACACACACACACACACACACACATACACACAGAGACGGAGCAAGCCCTGCATGGCATGCAGGACTAGTGCAGGAGCTCCAGCAGGCAATATGTCTGCCGTGCGATCCAGGAATAACCTGTGGAGACATGCATGAGCACTCATGCACTACTCCTGCATGGACTCAGCCCCTGTATGTAAATTATCCCATTTGCAGGAGAAATCCATGCAAATGAGGTGAATTTGTGATCCAGGAAGCTGGAAACTGGCAGTGCAGGACTAGCGTAATCTGCAGAAATGTACTCCGCCAGTAACAAAGTATATTTCTGCAAACTACAAAACGGAGCCATGACAGCTCCAAATAAAGGGTGTATATCATGTAGAAAGCATGCAAATGGCCAACTATAAGGCCATTTGCATGGAAAACGGTTGAAAAAATAAAAAAAATCAACTTTTATTTTTCTTTAGCCGATCTCGGCTGTTTAAGCGTAAGGCAGCAGCTTAGCAGAGTTAAGCACGGGGGGGTGTCTGAGGCTGCCTAGCACTCTTTACATTGCCTAAGTGGGTGTGCACACTGCACATCAGGTTTTAATGGAAAAAAAAAAGTAAATCAGGAAATATCAGCTCTGTGCACATGTGAGCAGCACTGTGTTTGCATGGTGCGACCCCTGGGCTTAAACAGGAAGGCAATGGGAAGGGAAAACAGAAGTTCGAAGGTAATCTAAGAGAACTAGCATAGCTGGCTAGTGAAATGTATCAGAATCAGCCAATTACATAGGCGACAGACCAGCCCAGCCCAGAACACTACTATAAACTATGCAAACACCTTTCTTTCTGTTTTTTTGCCACATACTCTACACCACCAGTATATACAAGCGGGGAACTTTTAACAAACAAAACAACAAAATGATAGAGGCTGCAATAGCTATCATACAACATTTGAAAGAGGCTGAGGGTGGTGAGGATGTGAATTTTGTTGACCAGCCCACAGTGAGTAGATGGGGAAGAGTGTACAGATCCAGGGTAACCTACCAGGGGCTACATGAGCTGGAGATAGTGGAGCACTATAGGGTGGACAGAGACCTCATACAGCAAATTGTTGAGCTGTGCTGGCCATGCCTCACACCCAGAACTAACAGTGAGGGACCCATCCCAGTGGACACCAAGGAATGTGTAGACCTAAAAATACTCACTACAGGTAACTTCCAAAGGCCAACTAGGGATATGATGGGGATCTCACAGGCATCAGCATCCAGGGTACTCCACCAGTTCCTGGATGCCATGTCAGCACATGCCAGTGAGCACGTATATTTCCCTAACACCCATGAAATGTTGGCCAGCAATATGCATCTGTTCCACCAAATAGCAGAATACCCTGAGGTAGTGGGTGCTATAGACTACATGCACATATGCATCAAAGCACCACCTGGTGAGTGGTGTAGGGTCTACATCAACTGCAAGGGCTTCCCCTCCATCAACTGCCAGGTCATGTGCGATGCCTAGGGCATAATAATGAATGTGTGTGCTGGCTCCCCTAGAAGCTGTCACGATTCCCACATCTGGAATCTGATGCAGCTGTGCCAGAGATTTGCTAATAGGGACATCCGTTACGGTCACCTAGTGGGGGATGCTGGTTACACACTGGAGCCATGGCTGATGACACCCATCAGAAATGCACACACACCCGAACAAGAACTCCATAATGAGGCACACACACAGACCAGAATTAAAATAGAACATGTGTTTGGGATGCTCAAGGCACGGTTCTAGAGCCTGGACACATTCGGTGGAGCCTTGCAGTACTCACCAGCTGCATGTACCCAAATTGTCATCATATGTGCCATGCTACACAATATGATCCTGCAGAAACAGCTGCAGCAGGAACAGCATGGGGCAGGGCCACACAGCCCCCCACCATTGCCAAGGCCTGCACAGGCACAGAGTGACTTGGAGGAGGAACAACCTGAGCCTTCCCCAGTAGGCAGAAGGAGGCATGCCCAGTATGCCCTGGCTTTGGCAAAGAGGCAAAGCATATCACATACACTGACACAGGAGGGACCCAGGAAATGACACCTCTCCCTGACTTGCACATACAGTAAAAGGGATGCCAAACATGACACTACCTGTACTCAACCATGTGTAGGGAGAGTACTATGTGCATCTGACATAGGCAGCCCTCCAGCACCATCCTCAATACTGGCACACCCACAAGATAAGTCACTCTCCTTACCAATTGCTGAACAGAGTAGTATGTGTTGTTACCTGCATCTATGGTATGGATGTGAGCATGCAAGGGAATCGGGTGGCTGAATGTGATGCCAGCAGATAGTAGATACCTATAGTGGCATCATGAGATCTGTAACAAATACAGGTGTCACCATAGTAGTCAGTACTACACACGGTAACAAAACCCACTGCAGGAAATGTGCTGGGCCACATGTGTGTCCATACGACACACACATGCCAGTCAGGGAGGTTCACATACCCAACAACAGTCACAGCTAACAGGAAACAGGACAGGTGTAGACAAACACGTTTTGTATCTCCTGTTTTAAATAATGAGGTTGTACATTTGGTTAATTTGCTAAATTTTTCTATTGAATCTGCTTTTAAGGAATATATGAAATATAGATCTAATATACAATATAATCTGTGTTCTAAAGAATGGAAAGCTTTGTTATCATTGAGTAAAAAGGATGAAATTATTTTTAAACCATCTGACAAGGGTAATAAACTTGTTATCATGCATTATTCTCAATATCTTAAAATGTGTAATGACCATTTAGATAATCATGATATTTATGAAAAGGTAGAACAAAACTTGTATAGTACTGTCCTAAGGGAATATAATGAGTTACTCTAGAAAGGTGAGAGGTTAGGATACTTTTCACAATCAGATTTAAAGAATAAATTTAGTATAGAAGGATGCAAAATGGCTACCTTCTATTGTCTCCCTAGAATACATAAAAATTTGAGAACACCATCAGGGAGACCTATTGTCTCTGGTTGTAATTATTTTACATAATTTAGGTATTTTCCTACATAATTTTTTATTAACTAAAGTAAAGACCTTACCATCACATATTACTGATGGTTTTGATTTTTTAGAAAAGATTAAAGATGTTAAGTGGAATGAACGTATGTACTGGGTTACAGTTGATGTTAAAAGCCTTTATACTAATATTAGTCATCAATTTGGTATGGAGGCTTTGAGATTCTTTTTAGGAGAACACCCTGCCTCTGAGTACATTTTAGAGTTAATTTACTTTTCTTTGACTCATAATTTTTTTGAGTTTGATGATTGTTTGTATCGACAAAAACAGGGCACAGCCATGGGGGCAGCTTTTGCCCCCATGTATGCAAATCTTGCCATGGGTCTTTTTGAATCAGAAGTTTTGTATAGAAGTCATTTTTTCACAAACATGTTATCAAGTATTATAGGTTTGTGGATGGCTTGATTTTTTTGATGGAAGTGGTGAAGTTTTGATAGATAATTTTATTTCAGATTTACATAAAAACAGATTTTCTTTAGAGTTTAATGGGCTCAGAAAAGGTACATCCATTCCTTTTCTTGACATTATTTTGAATATTGTCGATGGAAGAAATTTAGTTACATCTGTTAATAGAAAATTTGATGGGGGTGTACAATATGTTCATGGCACTAGTTGCCATCCCCCCCATACTTTGGAAGCTTTGCCGTATGGGGAAATTGTTCGAATTTCCAGATTATGTAATAATGAAGATGTGTTCAACAAGGAATTGAACTTATTGATGAACATGTTTTGTCAGAGGGGTTCCAATGAAGAAGTAGTTCAAAATAGCTATATGAAGTTTTCTAGACATAGATGTAAAAAAGTTGTTAATAAGTTGTATATTAGGCATCCAGTTGAATATGATAAAATTTATGAGTGAAAGGATGATTTATATTTTGTTACAACTTATGGTTGTTTTAGTGTTGAATTGGTTAAGTTAGTTAACCATTATTGGAATTTTTTTAATTCTCTGAATAATGTGTCATCCTGGTTAAATGCCAAATTAAAATTTTCTTATAAAAGAGGTAGGAATATAAAGGGTTTTTTAGTAAAAAGTAGATTTGTTATGCCTATTGCTCATATACATCATAGTTTACTAATAATTGGTACGCATAAATGTGAGAAATGTAAGGTTTGTAGTTTTATAGTTACTAGCTTTCCTTACATTAATAATGTTAGTTTTAATGTATGTAATAATTTTAGTTGTAATTCTGAGGGGGTGATATATGCCCTTAAATGCCCATGTAATAAATTTTACATTGGGGAAACTAAAAGGGCTTTTAAGCTCAGGCTTATGGAACATGTGAGGGACATTATTAATAACAAGGAAGAGAGCTCTGTAGCTGTACATTTTAGGAATTTTCATAATAGTAGAAATGAGGGTCTGCAAGGTACAGTTTTAGAAAAAATAAATTGTTCCTGGCATGATAGTTTGAACATTAAACAGGTTTTATTATGTAAAGAAGCTGTTTACATTTTGAAATTTAATACTATGCATCCAAATGGTCTTAATGAAGAATTAAATTGGAGAGTACTCATTTGATGTAATGTTTGTTTTATATTTAATTGATTTATTGTATAATTGTTTTACTAATTGATATGTATTATATATAATGTGCTTGTGTTTATGAGTTTTTTACTCCTTGAAGGCTACGGTCGAGACGTCAGAGAATTAAATTTGTTTCTTAAGTTGTGGATTTGCCTGTTGTTTTTCTAGTATGTGTTGTTACCTGCATCTATGGTATGGATGTGAGCATGCAAGGGAATCGGGTGGCTGAATGTGATGCCAGCAGATAGAAGATACCTATAGTGGCAGCATGAGATCTGTAACAAATACAGGTGTCACCATAGTAGTCAGTACTACACATGGTAACAAAACCCACTGCAGGAAATGTGCTGGGCCACATGTGTGTCCATACGACACACACATGCCAGTCAGGGAGGTTCACATACCCAACAACAGTCACAGCTAACAGGAAACAGGACAGGTGTAGACAAACACAAACAAAGGCTGTGTTAAGGCCACTGAATGATGCCTATGGGTAACCCCCCCAGGCCTACACAGATAGACTACACCAGGTCAGGCAGTGGGATGTTAGTTCTGAAGGGTCATAAACTAATATGTAGGTCAATGAAACATAAGACCTGTAGTACACTGACATGCCTCTAGTCAGCATAATATGTAAGAAAACAGAATGAAATAGAGTACCTGACATACCAGTACAGTCATAGGAAATGTGTACAAGTGACAGGTGTGCCCCCCCCCAATCCAGTGTAGCAATATAGAAACAGTCAGGTGTGCCCCCCAATTCCATGTAGACATGTAGTAACAGTCAGGTGCCCTCCAACACTACTTAGACATATAGTAACAGTCAGGTGTGCCCCCCCCAATCCTATGTAGAAATGTAGTAACATGTATGTGTAGGTATAATACCAGTGAAGCACAGATGCCCAGAGGTGGCCAAATGTAGCAGGATAGATTGTAGCATTTGCACAATATGCAGGTATGTGTGTGTTAGGTTGGTGTGTGTTTCATATTGTGTGAGAGTGGTCAGTATGCATGCATGTTGAGGTATGACCTGGTGGCTTACTACTGCCAATGACAGGGCCAAATGTATGGTGGTAATATGTGTCACCATCTGAAAGATTGACATGGCATGGCTGTTGGGCTAGATATACAAGCAGTACACAGGGGAAAGTACCCGGGAATACAGTATATAATGTGTAACTGTGAAATGGACACACCCTTGGAACTGTACATACAGGTAGGCATCACATTATCTGGGCCTGTAGTAGGGGATACCAGTGTTGTCTGCCCGAACACTTGCAGATCACAAAGGTGGGAGGACTGATGTATTGGGAAACAGCTGATGTACCTGCACATGCCAGAATAACTGTAATGCCCCATGCCTTTATGTGCATCAGATGCAAGTAGTTTCCATAACACACATGCACCCAGCTCACCCAAACACCACCCACAGGTACCTCTCTGGTAGTATCCCTGCTGTTGGGAATAGGTACAATATGACCCCACCGGTATATGGCAATAGTGAAAGAATGCAGCATGTAGTGCAGGTGTCCCATGCAGGTGTGTCCCTAGCCATCGATAGCACCCTGCCAGCATCCACACAACCTGATCAAGACTGATAGAAAGTATTGGCATGAACATCTAGCACACCTACCCTGTCACCCCAGGGAAATAATATACTGGATGGTGGTCTGAGACTGTAGGACTGACAAAATGCAACTGCCTGGCACAGTTGGCCCGCATCACCACCAAATGGCATACAGGCCTCTGCCAAGGGCCTGCCTTTCACACATACTGCCAATGCATGTTATGTCATGGACACCCAAATAACATAACACACTCCACATAAGCCATATGCAAGGCCATGTGGACAAACCACAGTAACATGTCCACCATGTCCCACTACATGAACTGTGGACCAACACCAAAACACAGCTGTGATGAAGTGATAACCTTAGGGAAAGAATCAGAGAATGTATGTATAATGTTTGGAAGAGGATATAATAATAGAGGGGGGTGGGAGCATGGAATGTGCAAGGTCCAACACACAGCTGTGTGCATACACTATCCCTGGCTGCAAGCACATACATGGGTGGCTACATACCTGCCCATACACCACAATAGGGGTAATGTCCTGACTCATGGCCCCTGCCTCTGGGTAACCTGTGTGAATCTGTACAGCTGTGAGATATTGCCACATCAAGATAAGGCTATACTGTCATGTCAATGGATGTACAAGTATGGGCTCCTCTGCCAGCACTGTACCAAGGTGATGAAACAGATACACAGACTCAGCAGCAAGTGTCTGCAGCTCCCCTCCAGAATGGCATAACTTACCATGAATATGTAGGCATCTGCCCACAATACTGGACACAGCTGCAGTCACCCTTGTCCCTCAGGACATCACTGTGAGCAAGAATATCCACCTGACAGTACATGAGGACATAAAACATCACAGTGTATAACAGTACACATATCTGAATATCTCTGCTAACACAGGTACCATGTAGCAGAAGCAGCCAGACACAGTCACTTACAGCACACACTATCCCCTGCACAGTTTGTCCCCATATTGCCAAATGACCTAAGGATACCCTGCAGAAACAGTTTGCTATCTGGAGGTGTACAGCACAAAGGTCTGCACTGGAGTACAAACTACCTGGAATGGATCCACACATTCAATGCATACTGGGCATACACACACACTTAGAGAAATGAAGGCAATGTCAGACAACAACATACTGAAAGGTCAGACTGGGCATGCTCACAAACTTAAACATGTGGGACGTGTGCACATCCCAGACACCGTCCATGTCATGGACTAAAGAACACATACATGGCAAGCAATGCACAGCAATGGCTGTACACAATAGTTACTCAGGAGACTGGATGGTGAATACAATACCCACCTTTGTGGGCCAATCCAGACACTACACCCCTGGGACATGCTGCAGACCATTGTCATGTGGCCTGATGCCAAGGAATACCCATCATGTAGCCTTGTATAGCCGTCTGGCACAGTCATCCACTACACACCCATGTAGAAATGCACTCATGCATGTCAGTACTGGCACCCTGTGTCAGTGCGTGGTGTATGATGTTTATGACCACATTCACACTCACTACAACCCCCACTGGCATACTGAAGCATGCTGTCTGATGTCATACACCTCCACATACCCTTTGCCCATATAACCTCCGGGTAACCCCTGTTGTGCATGTGATATCTGCACAGTACTGTATTGTGGCAAACAAACTAATGAGGAGTTGTATTGCTGACCCTGCCAAGTGTGTCAATATGTGTGGGTCCCTGAGAGTGTGTGGCTGTGTTAACACTGACAACTGTTCATGTGGACAGGCACGTGTACTACACCCACCCTATAGCTACCATATCACTGTGGCAGATGTCACTCACCATCACATATACATTTGGAGAGCTCCACAATATGTAACCTATGTGGTGCACTAATAACTGCATAGACATATAATAGCAATACATAGTCAGTCAGGGGCTTGATACCCTGCACTGGTAGGTGTGTGACACAAACATGCATAAGTTTTACACTCCCACCCCTCCCTAACTTATTTTTGCCTCTGTCTGTATCTCTCTCACTCCCTCTCTGGTGGCTGTGGAGACTTACACCTGCTTTGCTTAGGCAGCAGCATGTGTCTTGTAAGGGATGCTTATGATCAGCTGATGGCCTCTGCATGAATTGTTGAAATCCTCTAGCTGATTGCATGTGGAAAGCTGTGGTAACATTCCCATAGCCAATTGCATGGAAACACACTCCAATATCTAGGAACATCATGTTGGTGTTGGGCTTTTCATTTACTGTGAGCAGGACCTAGATCTGTTGTTTGGCAAACAGCATCACAGATGGATTGGGGATTTATCTCTAGCAACATACACTGTGAAAACAGGCCAACACAAAGGAGGGGGATGTAACTGACATGACTACAGAATGTACGTGTTGCTATTTTGCATTTGGAGTAATGTAGGTTTAACAGGGTGTGTGTGGATATGGCTGTTCTACATGTTTTAATACCTGTCATGACAGTGCTATGTTTCTGAGGAAACTGGGTCATCTGCAGATTGGGCAGTGCGTGGTGCCTTTTGTTTCTCATGTTACCCACAGAGCACCTATCTGTGAACTGCAGAAGCATAGTGTGAAAATTGCAGACAGTACATTGTGACAGACATGAGAGTTACTAACCTCATATCCCTCATAGGACATATGTCGCAATAAACCCTGTTACAACAGTAAATGTATGAGGTTATCACAGCAACATGTCAACATTGGCCCTGTGTTTGTGCCTCCAGCCACAACTCTGTCAACCTGTGTACATATGTCATGCAGTAAGAGATGCATATGTCCTGTACACCATAATTTATTTACAACATATCTGATAACAGGCCAGTGGGATATCAGACTGTGACACATGATATTGTGCTAAACTCTGCGTTTTTACTTGTAACTGATTTTTAGGGTTATAGATGGCCTTGTGCTGATGGCTATCACTCCAATGCAATGTTTTTAACTCTGTTGTATGGTTATTGTTGGCCTCGTTCTGACAGCTTTATTTATCTGTGACCTACATGTGTTTTTGACCTCTGTAAGCTGCTTTTGGGACGAGTGGGGCTCTTTTCTACACTGACTAATGCTGCATTAATTTTGTATGGGTACAAGGGACTTGATGAATACTGCTGGCTTGTCATGACCAGAAACCTAGTGTAATGTTGTCCTGTTAAAAGGACTCCAACTAAAGTGCATCGCTGAATGCCGGATAGCCTCTTAAGGTGGAATAACAATCCCCCTTCAAGTCTTCTGCTTAAAATCAGGTTTAGCAGCCATTTTTCTTTCCATTTGTAACTATAAGGGCTCCGCACAGCTTCTACATGGTTTTGGGGACTGTTTTGCCCTATATACTGTACTGTTTGACTGCTTGCTTTGTACTGTGTCATTTGCCATTTGCTTAGGTTAATTACCGGCTTAGCAGCTGTAAGCTGCTTTTTGGGACAAGTGGGTCTTTATGTTGTCGCCAGCTGCATTACTTTAGTCTGAGTATACAGGGCTTGACTATTGCACTTTGCTGGCCTAGTCTGCTCTCCAGATGTCTTATTAAAAGGATGCCAATGAACATATATCATGGAAGGCCTTTATTTCTCTTTCAAGTTGGATCAATGGTCCTACTAGAGCCCATCCTGGACATTTGTGTCACGCGTCAACACTTGGCACGTGCCATATGTCCTGTGACAGTCGTGTATGCCTTCCTGCATTACTACTGCGTGTTACTGGCAGTTTGTATCTGGTACACATGGCTATTATGTTGGATAGCTTGGCCTATTCCCATGCTATGACATACCCACTCATCCAGGCATATACATGTTATTCCATCCTTTGCATTGGCCGTGGGTGTTTGGCCATCCGGCAATGCTATTCTCAACGTGTGATGTCCCACCTTCACCTTCTGTGCATGTGGCACCCTGCTGGGGCGTCCTGCTTGGTGGGCGGATGTTCCGCCATATGTGTTGTGTTTGACATGTCTGCATAGCTAATCATCAGTATGGTGGATGAACATACTGCCTTGTCTAGATGTGTACAGTTATGGGCACCGTGGCGTGTGAACACCTATGGGATTTCGACAGGTCCATACCACATGCGGGATGTACACATTCTGCCGACACATTCACATGCAGCCATTTGGATATCAGTACCTGAGGTGAGATGTTGACATGTGGGTACATATTTGCCCGTGGCACTGCCTAGGACAATACTTCATACTACATTTCAGGTATACCCATTGTGTGTAGGTGTGCGCAAGGCTGCTAGCTGGGTTGGGTGCACGGTCGTACATGGGTGCGGGTTACGTGCTATGACGGAGCTGTTGTGTATTACATTTGCATGCATGGGTTCTGCTTCTGGATATTACGCTTCGGCATACGCCGTCCTATGTGTATGACGGCACGTTGCTAGGTGTAGTACATGTTGCTATGCACATGTTTGTCTGTGTTTAGGGTATCTGGTTTCCTTCTGGTTGTTATATCGACACGGCTGCCCGGCTGTGTACTCTCACTACTGCTGGTGACCTTGCCCATGGGGCTACTTGTGTGTTGGTGCGGCGCGCTGACATGCTGCGGTACACCTTCACTGGGTATGCCCACTGACAGTGCATTGCGTGATGGACACGGTATTACGCATATCCTTTGTTCCTTGGACGGGTACAATTTGGACTTCGTGGGTTCATGTTTGGTTCTCCGTTTTGTGTGAACGGGTACTATGTTGCATACTCTGCGTACGTTTCATTATCCACGGACCCTGGCTGGTGCGGTTACTATTGCAGGTGGCCTGTGACTGTCAGCACTTTAGGTTGCTCATCGCCTGCCGGCTTGGCCACGCCTACGGGCGCATCCTACCTGGGCTCGCGCACGTGCCCTCTGCACATGTCTGTGGTTGCGGCGCGCACTCATTACTATGCATGTGGCACTGCTACGCCGATTATACACTGCACTGCCGGCGCAAGCCTTACACCAGCCTTGCGCCGAGCTTCATGAATCCCGGGGAGATACATTTTGTTCAAATATCTATGAAGATCATGTGGAACATAACAAAGATGTTAAATGGATAGAAGAAGTAAAAGAAAGAATAAGAAGTTAAAATATACAGGATATGAAATGGGATGAAGTAACAGCTAGTGGGCTTGAGACAAAGTTAAGAAAAGCTCCTAATTGGAAAACCCTAGGCCCAGATCCAGTGCCTAACTTCTAGTTAAAAGTACTGACATCTTTACGAAGATTTAGCCATGGGTAAGAACTGTTTATATGTGCACCCCAAGTAGATACTGGCCTGGTTAACTACAGGAAAATAAGTATTCCTACTTAACAGTGAACCTGCAAGCTACCCTAACAAATGTGGGACAATAACTTGCCTTCTGATGACATATAAACTATACACTGGAACTGATGTCAACAGAGTTTATAGTCATTTAGAAGAAAATTCAATTATGGCAATAGACCAAAAGGATAATAAAAGAAAGTCATATGGAACAAAAGATTATTTGCTCTTAAATAAAGTCTTAATGGAGAACTGTAAAAAGGGGAAGTATCTATGTCTAGCATGGATAAACTACAAAACAGCATTTGACAATATCCCACATTCATGGATAAAAGACTGCTTAAAATGTATAGCATACACCCTACAATGAATGATTACATTACAACTACCATTTAACAGTGGCAATCCACTTTGTAGTTAAGCCATGATAAAGGACAAATTATTATTCCAGGAATAAAAATTCAAAGGGGGATATTCCAGGGTGACTCTCTGTCACCGTTGCTCTTTAGTCTTGCCCATAGCCCACTAAACTGTTTATTTAGCAGAAAAGATCATGGCTACAATTTGGTTCCCAGAAATAAATAGTTCTTGTCTTCTTTTTGTAGATGATTTAAAACTGTATAATTCATCAGAAGAAGAACTGCAAGCACAACTGCAAGTGGCCAAATTTTTTTTAGATGACATAAGAATGTCATTTGGTCTTGATAAATATGTAAAGGCAACCTTTAAAGCAGGAAAGCTGCAGCACCAAGAAAACATCAGTTTGGGACAGGAATTTGATATAACAGAAAATGACCAAGAGGGAGCATATAAATATTTGGGAACTGATGAAGGATCAACAATAAAGCATGAACAAATGTGAATAAAACTTAGCAAGGATTATTTTAGAAGACTAAACTTAATACTGGAAACAGCATTGACATCTAGGAACAAAGTCCAAGCTATAAATCAATTTGGTCTTCCTGTCCTAACTTATTGTTTTGGAGTGACTGACCCCAAAAGGTGTTAGATAGGTTGGAGAGGAAAACATGAAGGATGTTTCATGCTCATCAAATGATTTATAAAAATCAGTGCATACCAAGACTATTCTGGAGGAGGTATGACCTCCTCAAAACTGATTACATGTATAGATCTTCAGTCATGGGACTGCATACATATCTGCTGACCATGCAAGACCCAAACATAGTGAAAGTTTTGAAACATAATGAGAATAAATGTAAGATGACTTCCCTGCTTAGTTTAGCAGAAGCATATTAGCATCAGTTGGGAATAGAAATCAGGCCAGAAGTAGATAAAAATCAGGCAGCAACTGAATGTGTCAACCCCCACCCCCAAAAAAAAAAAAAACAAAAGAAAGAATATAAGATGAAGGATCAGATGAGAAGGCAAGAAATTTGGAAAATGCATAAATATAGTTGCAAGTATAGAAAACTCTTGGAACAACCTCATGTTGATCAGGATCAAATGCAGGAATGGTAAAGGAGAGGTGAATTTAAACCAAAAGACTTCAATATTGGATGCCCAAGACAGTGGCCTACTTATATGTTGGTTTACAAAGTCTATTGAACATGTGGGAGAAATAGACAAATGTAGGTTTTATAAAACAGAATTGGGAACAGTCACACATTTTGTTGCTGGTTTTGATATACACATGGCAGAAGGACTGTATACTGAAAGGCATAATAACATGGCAAAACTGTTGCATTGGGGATTGTGCAAACATTTTAATATTGAAGTAGCTGGAAAACCCTAGAAACATGAGCCACAAAGTATTATTTAAAATTATGAAGTTAATATCACATGGGATCATTACCAACAGTTCCAAATATAGTTGCAAGAAAACCAGATATTGTAGTCCATCAAAAGAAGACAAAAGCAGCACTGATCATTGAAATTGCTACACCCAGTGACTAAAGTGTCTTATGTACAGAGAGACACCAAGTCATAAAATATCAGGATTTGCAGGCAGAAATGAGGTCAATGTGGAAGAAGGATACCCAGACAGTTCCAATAGTAGTAGGAGCAACAGTCTTATAAAAAAGAATCTACAATCATATTTAGATATGTTACTTACCAATACATGTAACTGTGTACGAGTTGCAGAAAGAGTCATTACTGGGCACATTATGGTACTTTGAAGAGCACTTTTGGCTATCATCAAACATTGAAACAATACTAATTTCATGAACTTTAAGTATACTTTGACTTAGGCATGGAGTCCTTTCCCGTCATGGTATTAGAAACTCAAAGGACTTGGAGAAATTAAAAAAGTGGTTATACTATGTAGCCAGAGTTTGACTGATTGCATTAATTCTTCTGTTTTCCCATATACCTAGATCTGCACATAAGACAACTGATAGCTCTTTCTCCAACATCACAGTAATACACATATCCAAAGCATGCCACAGTGCCTGCAGGGGATGAGTGGGGTTTCTCTGATTGCTCACTGAAAAGAAAAGGAGCTGTTCCACCAGTGGAATGATTTCATATGCCTTGTGCACCAGGAATTTGCAGTGTACACAACTGATTTTGCAGGTGCCCCTCAATGACATATCACTACATGCTAGACAGACTGTCAGTAATATGTCTTCCCCTCTCAATGACATATCACTACATGCTAGGCAGACTGTCAGTAATATGTCTTCTCTCAGTGCATCTAAAATAGAGGTGGGTGTAGCTGGTTGTGAAATGTAATCTCTGTCTACAAAAGACCTCCAAGAATATGGAACCATTATGATTACTATAAACATACAAACAATACTGACAGTTCTTAACTTGTGTTTGTGTACAGGAAAATGAATACTCTGAGAAGCAATGCTTAATTTGTTCTTTACCTCTTTCAAATCCTTTTGCTTTACTCCTCACCAGTGTAAACTATTAATGAGCTCCTTAATTCCTTCCCTTATAGCCTCAAATAATAATTCTAATAATATTTATTTCCTTTCTTTCCTTTCTTTGCTTTATATTATATTTTCATTTTGCACGATGCTGTAAGTTCTATTGTCTTGCTTTCTAGATTAAGATACTTTTTTCTAACACATGGTAAGGCTTTCTTTAAAAGTAACAGTCATGTATGAGATATGTAACAGTTTGGTTTATACTGTACAGGATTCTGTTCTCTGTATTTTAGTCTGTGATAACAGTTTTAATCATGATATTATGGGTAAAATCAAAACTTTTCCCACATTACTAAAATCTACCCACAAGAGACACTGCTGCAATATTTTAGAAGGTAGGTTCTGCAGAAAAGTACATCAACTGAGCAGATTCACTAAAAGTGAACAATTGCCTCTTATATTCCATTTAGGGTATTGGGTCAGATGACTTACTAAGTTCAAGGTATTGTTTGAATGACCATCTACCAGAATTATGGCTGTAATGTCAGATACTTGCTTTTCTAAATGATAATAATATCATTCTTTTATATTTTATCTACTAAACAGTCACACTAGTAATTCAATTTTACATCCCTTCTCCCTAAAATCATAATTGTATGCATTATTGAGTTTAAGAAATAACTTAGATGCATGGACAGATAGATAGAAAGATAGATAGATAGATAGATAGATAGATAGATAGATAGATAGATAGATAGATAGATAGATAGATAGATAGATAGATAGATAGATAGAGTTGGGGGTTAGTATAATGGTCAAGGTGTTTACCTCACAGACACAAGGTACAGGGCATAATTCTCATCCTTGAAAGAGACATTGACTAGGCTAAAATGTAAAAATGAAATGAATCCAAAAGGCTACTAGCGGAATCACAAAGACGCTGGAGACGTGAATAAATTCCACACTTTTAATGAAGGTTTAGCGCTTTCATCTAGTACAACTAGACTTCATCAGAACTCTGCTGTGGTGTCTTGAGTCAATTAAGGTCCCTCTCTAAGGCTTAAAATGTCTCAAATGGGTGGCTAGCTTAGTACTTACCTATGAACTATGAGATAGATGCAGATTATACACACATGCAAACACATAAACACACACGCAAACACACAAAACACACACATACACACACACACACACACACACACACACACACACACACACACACACACACACACACACACACACATACACACAGAGACGGAGCAAGCCCTGCATGGCATGCAGGACTAGTGCAGGAGCTCCAGCAGGCAATATGTCTGCCGTGCGATCCAGGAATAACCTGTGGAGACATGCACGAGCACTCATGCACTACTCCTGCATGGACTCAGCCCCTGTATGTAAATTATCCCATTTGCAGGAGAAATCCATGCAAATGAGGTGAATTTGTGATCCAGGAAGCTGGAAACTGGCAGTGCAGGACTAGCGTAATCTGCAGAAATGTACTCCGCCAGTAACAAAGTATATTTCTGCAAACTACAAAACGGAGCCATGACAGCTCCAAATAAAGGGTGTATATCATGTAGAAAGCATGCAAATGGCCAACTATAAGGCCATTTGCATGGAAAACGGTTGAAAAAATAAAAAATCAACTTTTATTTTTCTTTAGCCGATCTCGGCTGTTTAAGCGTAAGGCAGCAGCTTAGCAGAGTTAAGCACGGGGGGGTGTCTGAGGCTGCCTACCACTCTTTACATTGCCTAAGTGGGTGTGCACACTGCACATCAGGTTTTAATGGAAAAAAAAAAGTAAATCAGGAAATATCAGCTCTGTGCACATGTGAGCAGCACTGTGTTTGCATGGTGCGACCCCTGGGCTTAAACAGGAAGGCAATGGGAAGGAAAACAGAAGTTCGAAGGTAATCTAAGAGAACTAGCATAGCTGGCTAGTGAAATGTATCAGAATCAGCCAATTACATAGGCGACAGACCAGCCCAGCCCAGAACACTACTATAAACTATGCAAACACCTTTCTTTCTGTTTTTTTGCCACATACTCTACACCACCAGTATATACAAGCGGGGAACTTTTAACAAACAAAACAACAAAATGATAGAGGCTGCAATAGCTATCATACAACATTTGAAAGAGACTGAGGGTGGTGAGGATGTGAATTTTGTTGACCAGCCCACAGTGAGTAGATGGGGAAGAGTGTACAGATCCAGGGTAACCTACCAGGGGCTACATGAGCTGGAGATAGTGGAGCACTATAGGGTGGACAGAGACCTCATACAGCAAATTGTTGAGCTGTGCTGGCCATGCCTCACACCCAGAACTAACAGTGAGGGACCCATCCCAGTGGACACCAAGGAATGTGTAGACCTAAAAATACTCACTACAGGTAACTTCCAAAGGCCAACTAGGGATATGATGGGGATCTCACAGGCATCAGCATCCAGGGTACTCCACCAGTTCCTGGATGCCATGTCAGCACATGCCAGTGAGCACGTATATTTCCCTAACACCCATGAAATGTTGGCCAGCAATATGCATCTGTTCCACCAAATAGCAGAATACCCTGAGGTAGTGGGTGCTATAGACTACATGCACATATGCATCAAAGCACCACCTGGTGAGTGGTGTAGGGTCTACATCAACTGCAAGGGCTTCCCCTCCATCAACTGCCAGGTCATGTGCGATGCCTAGGGCATAATAATGAATGTGTGTGCTGGCTCCCCTAGAAGCTGTCACGATTCCCACATCTGGAATCTGATGCAGCTGTGCCAGAGATTTGCTAATAGGGACATCCGTTACGGTCACCTAGTGGGGGATGCTGGTTACACACTGGAGCCATGGCTGATGACACCCATCAGAAATGCACACACACCCGAACAAGAACTCCATAATGAGGCACACACACAGACCAGAATTAAAATAGAACATGTGTTTGGGATGCTCAAGGCACGGTTCTAGAGCCTGGACACATTCGGTGGAGCCTTGCAGTACTCACCAGCTGCATGTACCCAAATTGTCATCATATGTGCCATGCTACACAATATGATCCTGCAGAAACAGCTGCAGCAGGAACAGCATGGGGCAGGGCCACACAGCCCCACCATTGCCAAGGCCTGCACAGGCACAGAGTGACTTGGAGGAGGAACAACCTGAGCCTTCCCCAGTAGGCAGAAGGAGGCATGCCCAGTATGCCCTGGCTTTGGCAAAGAGGCAAAGCATATCACATACACTGACACAGGAGGGACCCAGGAAATGACACCTCTCCCTGACTTGCACATACAGTAAAAGGGATGCCAAACATGACACTACCTGTACTCAACCATGTGTAGGGAGAGTACTATGTGCATCTGACATAGGCAGCCCTCCAGCACCATCCTCAATACTGGCACACCCACAAGATAAGTCACTCTCCTTACCAATTGCTGAACAGAGTAGTATGTGTTGTTACCTGCATCTATGGTATGGATGTGAGCATGCAAGGGAATCGGGTGGCTGAATGTGATGCCAGCAGATAGTAGATACCTATAGTGGCATCATGAGATCTGTAACAAATACAGGTGTCACCATAGTAGTCAGTACTACACACGGTAACAAAACCCACTGCAGGAAATGTGCTGGGCCACATGTGTGTCCATACGACACACACATGCCAGTCAGGGAGGTTCACATACCCAACAACAGTCACAGCTAACAGGAAACAGGACAGGTGTAGACAAACACGTTTTGTATCTCCTGTTTTAAATAATGAGGTTGTACATTTGGTTAATTTGCTAAATTTTTCTATTGAATTTGCTTTTAAGGAATATATGAAATATAGATCTAATATACAATATAATCTGTGTTCTAAAGAATGGAAAGCTTTGTTATCATTGAGTAAAAAGGATGAAATTATTTTTAAACCATCTGACAAGGGTAATAAACTTGTTATCATGCATTATTCTCAATATCTTAAAATGTGTAATGACCATTTAGATAATCATGATATTTATGAAAAGGTAGAACAAAACTTGTATAGTACTGTCCTAAGGGAATATAATGAGTTACTCTAGAAAGGTGAGAGGTTAGGATACTTTTCACAATCAGATTTAAAGAATAAATTTAGTATAGAAGGATGCAAAATGGCTACCTTCTATTGTCTCCCTAGAATACATAAAAATTTGAGAACACCATCAGGGAGACCTATTGTCTCTGGTTGTAATTATTTTTACATAATTTAGGTATTTTCCTACATAATTTTTTATTAACTAAAGTAAAGACCTTACCATCACATATTACTGATGGTTTTGATTTTTTAGAAAAGATTAAAGATGTTAAGTGGAATGAACGTATGTACTGGGTTACAGTTGATGTTAAAAGCCTTTATACTAATATTAGTCATCAATTTGGTATGGAGGCTTTGAGATTCTTTTTAGGAGAACACCCTGCCTCTGAGTACATTTTAGAGTTAATTTACTTTTCTTTGACTCATAATTTTTTTGAGTTTGATGATTGTTTGTATCGACAAAAACAGGGCACAGCCATGGGGGCAGCTTTTGCCCCCATGTATGCAAATCTTGCCATGGGTCTTTTTGAATCAGAAGTTTTGTATAGAAGTCATTTTTTCACAAACATGTTATCAAGTATTATAGGTTTGTGGATGGCTTGATTTTTTTGATGGAAGTGGTGAAGTTTTGATAGATAATTTTATTTCAGATTTACATAAAAACAGATTTTCTTTAGAGTTTAATGGGCTCAGAAAAGGTACATCCATTCCTTTTCTTGACATTATTTTGAATATTGTCGATGGAAGAAATTTAGTTACATCTGTTAATAGAAAATTTGATGGGGGTGTACAATATGTTCATGGCACTAGTTGCCATCCCCCCCATACTTTGGAAGCTTTGCCGTATGGGGAAATTGTTCAATTTCCAGATTATGTAATAATGAAGATGTGTTCAACAAGGAATTGAACTTATTGATGAACATGTTTTGTCAGAGGGGTTCCAATGAAGAAGTAGTTCAAAATAGCTATATGAAGTTTTCTAGACATAGATGTAAAAAAGTTGTTAATAAGTTGTATATTAGGCATCCAGTTGAATATGATAAAATTTATGAGTGAAAGGATGATTTATATTTTGTTACAACTTATGGTTGTTTTAGTGTTGAATTGGTTAAGTTAGTTAACCATTATTGGAATTTTTTTAATTCTCTGAATAATGTGTCATCCTGGTTAAATGCCAAATTAAAATTTTCTTATAAAAGAGGTAGGAATATAAAGGGTTTTTTAGTAAAAGTAGATTTGTTATGCCTATTGCTCATATACATCATAGTTTACTAATAATTGGTACGCATAAATGTGAGAAATGTAAGGTTTGTAGTTTTATAGTTACTAGCTTTCCTTACATTAATAATGTTAGTTTTAATGTATGTAATAATTTTAGTTGTAATTCTGAGGGGGTGATATATGCCCTTAAATGCCCATGTAATAAATTTTACATTGGGGAAACTAAAAGGGCTTTTAAGCTCAGGCTTATGGAACATGTGAGGACATTATTAATGACAAGGAAGAGAGCTCTGTAGCTGTACATTTTAGGAATTTTCATAATAGTAGAAATGAGGGTCTGCAAGGTACAGTTTTAGAAAAATAAATTGTTCCTGGCATGATAGTTTGAACATTAAACAGGTTTTATTATGTAAAGAAGCTGTTTACATTTTGAAATTTAATACTATGCATCCAAATGGTCTTAATGAAGAATTAAATTGGAGAGTACTCATTTGATGTAATGTTTGTTTTATATTTAATTGATTTATTGTATAATTGTTTTACTAATTGATATGTATTATATATAATGTGCTTGTGTTTATGAGTTTTTACTCCTTGAAGGCTACGGTCGAGACGTCAGAGAATTAAATTTGTTTCTTAAGTTGTGGATTTGCCTGTTGTTTTTCTAGTATGTGTTGTTACCTGCATCTATGGTATGGATGTGAGCATGCAAGGGAATCGGGTGGCTGAATGTGATGCCAGCAGATAGAAGATACCTATAGTGGCAGCATGAGATCTGTAACAAATACAGGTGTCACCATAGTAGTCAGTACTACACATGGTAACAAAACCCACTGCAGGAAATGTGCTGGGCCACATGTGTGTCCATACGACACACACATGCCAGTCAGGGAGGTTCACATACCCAACAACAGTCACAGCTAACAGGAAACAGGACAGGTGTAGACAAACACAAACAAAGGCTGTGTTAAGGCCACTGAATGATGCCTATGGGTAACCCCCCCAGGCCTACACAGATAGACTACACCAGGTCAGGCAGTGGGATGTTAGTTCTGAAGGGTCATAAACTAATATGTAGGTCAATGAAACATAAGACCTGTAGTACACTGACATGCCTCTAGTCAGCATAATATGTAAGAAAACAGAATGAAATAGAGTACCTGACATACCAGTACAGTCATAGGAAATGTGTACAAGTGACAGGTGTGCCCCCCCCCAATCCAGTGTAGCAATATAGAAACAGTCAGGTGTGCCCCCCAATTCCATGTAGACATGTAGTAACAGTCAGGTGCCTCCAACACTACTTAGACATATAGTAACAGTCAGGTGTGCCCCCCCCAATCCTATGTAGAAATGTAGTAACATGTATGTGTAGGTATAATACCAGTGAAGCACAGATGCCCAGAGGTGGCCAAATGTAGCAGGATAGATTGTAGCATTTGCACAATATGCAGGTATGTGTGTGTTAGGTTGGTGTGTGTTTCATATTGTGTGAGAGTGGTCAGTATGCATGCATGTTGAGGTATGACCTGGTGGCTTACTACTGCCAATGACAGGGCCAAATGTATGGTGGTAATATGTGTCACCATCTGAAAGATTGACATGGCATGGCTGTTGGGCTAGATATACAAGCAGTACACAGGGGAAAGTACCCGGGAATACAGTATATAATGTGTAACTGTGAAATGGACACACCCTTGGAACTGTACATACAGGTAGGCATCACATTATCTGGGCCTGTAGTAGGGGATACCAGTGTTGTCTGCCCGAACACTTGCAGATCACAAAGGTGGGAGGACTGATGTATTGGGAAACAGCTGATGTACCTGCACATGCCAGAATAACTGTAATGCCCCATGCCTTTATGTGCATCAGATGCAAGTAGTTTCCATAACACACATGCACCCAGCTCACCCAAACACCACCCACAGGTACCTCTCTGGTAGTATCCCTGCTGTTGGGAATAGGTACAATATGACCCCACCGGTATATGGCAATAGTGAAAGAATGCAGCATGTAGTGCAGGTGTCCCATGCAGGTGTGTCCCTAGCCATCGATAGCACCCTGCCAGCATCCACACAACCTGATCAAGACTGATAGAAAGTATTGGCATGAACATCTAGCACACCTACCCTGTCACCCCAGGAAATAATATACTGGATGGTGGTCTGAGACTGTAGGACTGACAAAATGCAACTGCCTGGCACAGTTGGCCCGCATCACCACCAAATGGCATACAGGCCTCTGCCAAGGGCCTGCCTTTCACACATACTGCCAATGCATGTTATGTCATGGACACCCAAATAACATAACACACTCCACATAAGCCATATGCAAGGCCATGTGGACAAACCACAGTAACATGTCCACCATGTCCCACTACATGAACTGTGGACCAACACCAAAACACAGCTGTGATGAAGTGATAACCTTAGGGAAAGAATCAGAGAATGTATGTATAATGTTTGGAAGAGGATATAATAATAGAGGGGTGGGAGCATGGAATGTGCAAGGTCCAACACACAGCTGTGTGCATACACTATCCCTGGCTGCAAGCACATACATGGGTGGCTACATACCTGCCCATACACCACAATAGGGGTAATGTCCTGACTCATGGCCCCTGCCTCTGGGTAACCTGTGTGAATCTGTACAGCTGTGAGATATTGCCACATCAAGATAAGGCTATACTGTCATGTCAATGGATGTACAAGTATGGGCTCCTCTGCCAGCACTGTACCAAGGTGATGAAACAGATACACAGACTCAGCAGCAAGTGTCTGCAGCTCCTCCAGAATGGCATAACTTACCATGAATATGTAGGCATCTGCCCACAATACTGGACACAGCTGCAGTCACCCTTGTCCCTCAGGACATCACTGTGAGCAAGAATATCCACCTGACAGTACATGAGGACATAAAACATCACAGTGTATAACAGTACACATATCTGAATATCTCTGCTAACACAGGTACCATGTAGCAGAAGCAGCCAGACACAGTCACTTACAGCACACACTATCCCCTGCACAGTTTGTCCCCATATTGCCAAATGACCTAAGGATACCCTGCAGAAACAGTTTGCTATCTGGAGGTGTACAGCACAAAGGTCTGCACTGGAGTACAAACTACCTGGAATGGATCCACACATTCAATGCATACTGGGCATACACACACACTTAGAGAAATGAAGGCAATGTCAGACAACAACATACTGAAAGGTCAGACTGGGCATGCTCACAAACTTAAACATGTGGGACGTGTGCACATCCCAGACACCGTCCATGTCATGGACTAAAGAACACATACATGGCAAGCAATGCACAGCAATGGCTGTACACAATAGTTACTCAGGAGACTGGATGGTGAATACAATACCCACCTTTGTGGGCCAATCCAGACACTACACCCCTGGGACACACTGCAGACCATTGTCATGTGGCCTGATGCCAAGGAATACCCATCATGTAGCCTTGTATAGCCGTCTGGCACAGTCATCCACTACACACCCATGTAGAAATGCACTCATGCATGTCAGTACTGGCACCCTGTGTCAGTGCGTGGTGTATGATGTTTATGACCACATTCACACTCACTACAACCCCCACTGGCATACTGAAGCATGCTGTCTGATGTCATACACCTCCACATACCCTTTGCCCATATAACCTCCGGGTAACCCCTGTTGTGCATGTGATATCTGCACAGTACTGTATTGTGGCAAACAAACTAATGAGGAGTTGTATTGCTGACCCTGCCAAGTGTGTCAATATGTGTGGGTCCCTGAGAGTGTGTGGCTGTGTTAACACTGACAACTGTTCATGTGGACAGGCACGTGTACTACACCTACCCTATAGCTACCATATCACTGTGGCAGATGTCACTCACCATCACATATACATTTGGAGAGCTCCACAATATGTAACCAATGTGGTGCACTAATAACTGCATAGACATATAATAGCAATACATAGTCAGTCAGGGGCTTGATACCCTGCACTGGTAGGTGTGTGACACAAACATGCATAAGTTTTACACTCCCACCCCTCCCTAACTTATTTTTGCCTCTGTCTGTATCTCTCTCACTCCCTCTCTGGTGGCTGTGGAGACTTACACCTGCTTTGCTTAGGCAGCAGCATGTGTCTTGTAAGGGATGCTTATGATCAGCTGATGGCCTCTGCATGAATTGTTGAAATCCTCTAGCTGATTGCATGTGGAAAAGCTGTGGTAACATTCCCATAGCCAATTGCATGGAAACACACTCCAATATCTAGGAACATCATGTTGGTGTTGGGCTTTTTCATTTACTGTGAGCAGGACCTAGATCTGTTGTTTGGCAAACAGCATCACAGATGGATTGGGGATTTATCTCTAGCAACATACACTGTGAAAACAGGCCAACACAAAGGAGGGGGATGTAACTGACATGACTACAGAATGTAAGTGTTGCTATTTTGCATTTGGAGTAATGTAGGTTTAACAGGGTGTGTGTGGATATGGCTGTTCTACATGTTTTAATACCTGTCATGACAGTGCTATGTTTCTGAGGAAACTGGGTCATCTGCAGATTGGGCAGTGTGTGGTGCCTTTTGTTTCTCATGTTACCCACAGAGCACCTATCTGTGAACTGCAGAAGCATAGTGTGAAAATTGCAGACAGTACATTGTGACAGACATGAGAGTTACTAACCTCATATCCCTCATAGGACATATGTCGCAATAAACCCTGTTACAACAGTAAATGTATGAGGTTATCACAGCAACATGTCAACATTGGCCCTGTGTTTGTGCCTCCAGCCACAACTCTGTCAACCTGTGTACATATGTCATGCAGTAAGAGATGCATATGTCCTGTACACCATAATTTATTGACAACATATCTGATAACAGGCCAGTGGGATATCAGACTGTGACACATGATATTGTGCTAAACTCTGCGTTTTTACTTGTAACTGAGTTTTAGGGTTATAGATGGCCTTGTGCTGATGGCTATCACTCCAATGCAATGTTTTTAACTCTGTTGTATGGTTATTGTTGGCCTCGTTCTGACAGCTTTATTTATCTGTGACCTACATGTGTTTTTGACCTCTGTAAGCTGCTTTTGGGACGAGTGGGGCTCTTTTCTACACTGACTAATGCTGCATTAATTTTGTATGGGTACAAGGGACTTGATGAATACTGCTGGCTTGTCATGACCAGAAACCTAGTGTAATGTTGTCCTGTTAAAAGGACTCCAACTAAAGTGCATCGCTGAATGCCGGATAGCCTCTTAAGGTGGAATAACAATCCCCCTTCAAGTCTTCTGCTTAAAATCAGGTTTAGCAGCCATTTTCTTTCCATTTGTAACTATAAGGGCTCCGCACAGCTTCTACATGGTTTTGGGGACTGTTTTGCCCTATATACTGTACTGTTTGACTGCTTGCTTTGTACTGTGTCATTTGCCATTTGCTTAGGTTAATTACCGGCTTAGCAGCTGTAAGCTGCTTTTTGGGACAAGTGGGTCTTTATGTTGTCGCCAGCTGCATTACTTTAGTCTGAGTATACAGGGCTTGACTATTGCACTTTGCTGGCCTAGTCTGCTCTCCAGATGTCTTATTAAAAGGATGCCAATGAACATATATCATGGAAGGCCTTTATTTCTCTTTCAAGTTGGATCAATGGTCCTACTAGAGCCTTTAGCTTAATTACTGGCTTAGCAGCTCTTTTTCTTTTCTGTTTGACTGTATAAGGGCACCACATGGCTTTTATATTGTTCTGAAAACTGTTTTGAAAACTGTTCCGCACATGTTATTGCACAGCATGAACATATCGTAGTTTACTGTGTTAGTCTGTTAAGCACTATATATTGCACTGTTTAGAGATTTTATAGTATTACTTTATCATTTACCCCTTGCTTTCTACTGCTTATATTTGGCTCTACTGGTGTATAACCCTGTCCTCTCAAATGGACTAGGGTTACTGATAGCATGCTGAACTGCTGAATTAATGTTTTGTTCTATTTAATGGAGCCTATATTGCCAAACTTGTATTGTTCATAGCATAATGTCTGCTGCTTTCCATTGTTAATCCCCTAAACCTAATCTTCCTCTACATACTTGCTCTAGCCTCATCTAACCATAGCTTCTCTCTACTACTGTGCTTTGTTACACCCTCCTTTCTTCTCTAAACATCCCTTACCTTCTACCTCCCCCTCTACATCTGCAATATTAACTAACTCAGTGTTGTCTCCATCTCCTCTATAGTAATCCATCCTGGGTGCTCCCTCCCTGCTTTAAATGCAAAAGGAATACCTCCGGTCATCACCTGAAGACACCCTGAGTCAGCCAGCTTGCCTGGTACTTAGAAAAATACTACTGAGAAGACCCCCCAACAAGATTGTATCAATGTATGTTGCTTAACACTAATTAAATGTAGACATGATGTACTATCTATAGACTTAATCTGCCCTCCCGTATGTGCATTCTAGCAGCCTACCACAGACCGCTTGCCCTCTCCCCTCCTGTTATCACTACCCTAGAATATATTTAAACCTAAGACTGGTCCAACTATCCCTGCTGTTTGCTATCTCTTTCTATCATTAGGTGGCAGCATCTACCAATATAAATCCTAGATATTCTTTATAATCCCAACAAGTTTTATTTTTTCACAAACTGTTGGTTATGAGTTAATATCCTTAGACTGTAAATATCTTCTCCCCCTGTTAAACCACCCTCTGTAAAGGCAGCCTTCTTTTTCTGGCTGGAAATATTTAGCTCATACCTTCCAACTACAGCCTTTAAACTGCTCTTTGCTGATACGTTTTCTGACATAAACACCTCTAGTGTTCTTTCCCACTCCGTTCGCCCTATGGGCTCACTCTGTTCCCCTACCCTGCCCCCATTTCCCACCCACCCCAGTACTCCTAGCTTTATTCCTATCTTACCCCACCCTCTCAGCCTAATTACCCAATACCAGCTCACCCCTCATTATTCCTCCCACCTATAGCCATTCTTCTTAAACTATGTAATCTGTACTCCACCCAATAATTATAGTCCCCTCCTCTTTCCTTAAATCTCTAGAATACCTCCAGCACTTTTTAAACCCTTTCTTCTTCATAGCCTTTATTTTCCTAACCACTCATACCACTCTCTCTTTGCTCCAATATGCTCTCCTCAAGTTATCACACCCTGCACTCCCCCAGCCTCATCTTTCTGTTCCTACTTCCCTTATACTATGCTACCTCATATTCCACCTATGCTTGTCCAATACCACCTACAAAAGCAACTACCATACAAACCCACCTTCCCTCTCACTCTTACTCCCATTTCCACTCTATGTCCTCTTCTCTCATTCAGCCCGACCCTCTGCACCTATTCCACCCTAAACTCTTCTCCTCTAAAGTAAAGATACTGTCACCTGCTCTAATCTACAATCTACCAAAATCCATGCTTGGTAGACCAATATGGCTAAAGGATATCTCTTTCAACAACCTAGTCCAAGCTGATGATATCCATCCTAACCCTGGTCCTACATCCTTTATTAGCAAAACTCATCCTGTACCCTCTTCCACATATCTCAACAGCTTAAAGATTTTTACAATTAATGCACAAAGTCTAAACAACAAAGCACACCAAATTCAAGCTTGGTTAAGCCATAACAAACCAGATATCTTAGCCATCTCTGAAACCTGGCTCAAGCCCTTCTCCAACTCTGAGTTTCTGCCCCCAGGATTTCATTGTCTCAGAAATGACTGACTAAATAAAAAAGGTGGAGGCTCTGCCCTAGTCTACTCCAACCTTCTTACCTTAATTCCCCTCCAAATTCCAATTCCTCAATTCCAGAACACTGAACTAACTGTTGGAATTCTAAAACTAAATATACATAAAAATATCTGCATTATTGCCCTATATATCTCACCCGGTAACAATATCTCTAAACTCGAAAATATTCTCCTATGGGCCTCTACTGAAATTAACTATGAAACTTATATCCCTGGTGATGTGAATATTGACTGGAATAAAATCAATTGCCCCTCTCCCTCCCTATCCATTAACCTCTATAACTTCACTCATATAATCCTCTCCATCACTCGACCTAACAAAATAAACCCTACCGGATCTACTATAGATTGGATCCTAGTCTCAGATCCAAACAAAATAACCAATTCTGGCACAATTCCTGGTACATTTAGTGACCACCTCTCAGCCTTCATGCATCGCTCAACTAGTTCCTCCCCACACCAGCATCAGTACATTCAAACTTGTAACCTCAGTAGCTACAACCCAACTACTTTCTCAAATACTTTCAAACAAATGAACTGGAAAATTCTAAACATCCTTCCTCTTGACAAGGCTATAGAATACAACTCTGTTTTCCTTGATACTTTAAACTCACTAGCCCCAGTAAGAAACAAAAGGATACAAACTAAAACTGCTCCTTGGCTATCCAAAGAGACAAAACAGATTATGCACCACAGAGACAAACTATGGAAGCTTTACCAAAACAATAAACTGGACAATACCTTGCTCCAATATAATCAGCTTCACAACTGTGCAAAACAACTTATCACCAAAGACAAAGAATCCTACTATATCAAACCTCAGTCCAATAACAATAAAATCCTCCAAAAATTCTGGAACTCAGTAAACCCACTCCTCAATCCAGGCTCCAAGAATAATCCCTGTCCTGACCCAAGTAAATCTGATCTCGAACTAGGCTCTGAATTTAACTCATTTTTCATAGACTCTATTACTACCCGCACCAAGACATTTCCCAATAATAACCCAACTGCTCTACACTCTCCCCCTTCTAACTCACCTCATCTGTTTGAACTCAAACCCATTTCCACTAACTTTATAAAAAAACTTTTGTCCAAACTTAAACCTTGCTCTAACGCTCCTGAAAATATTCCCTCTTCCTTCCTAAAATGTGCTGCTGATAGCATTGCACTCCCAATCAGCATTATTATCAGCTGATCCATAAAAGAGTCATATGTCCCCAAACTCTGGCACTCAGCTTATATTCTTCCTCATCATAAAGGAGGCAAAAATACCAGCATCTCAAATTTCCGCCCCATTGCTTTGCTCTCACCAATCTCCAAAATCCTAGAAAAATGCATCCACCTCCAACTTATACCTTTCCTGACCCAAAACAATCTTCTCACTCCTACCCAGCATGGCTTCCATCCAGGCCATAGCACAATAACCACTCTACTCTCTTTCCTAGAAACTGTCAGTCAAGCTTGAGATTCAGGACACTTAGTTTCTACTGTTTTACTCAATCTGTCTAAAGCCTTTGATACTGTTTCCCACAAGCACCTTCTCTGTCAACATTAATCTCTCACATAATTCTTTATCCTGGTTCTCCAGCTATCTATCAGACAGATCACAGGCAGTCAAATGGAAGAACTCCATCTCTTCCTTCCTACCTACCCCAAATGGCATACCACAGGGATCCATCCTTGGGCCAATGCTTTTTAACATCTTCATCAATAACTTTCACACTGTTATTCCTGATGCTAAAATCATTCAATATGCAGACGATTCAGCCTTAGTCTGCTCTGCCTCAAACCTCTCTGAATTGCTGACTAAAACCCAAACTGCCTTCTCAACAATTGAAAACTGGATGCGCCAAAACCATCTCTCTCAATGCAAATAAATCAAAGATTCTACTATTCCCTCCCACAAAGACCCTCTTCTATGATAAAAACAACTCCAAAGTCTATAGTCAAACGAACTCACCTATAGAAGTAGTCCCCTCTGCCAAACTACTTGGCATTACCTCAAGTTTGATATTCATATTCAACAAAATATTAAGAAAATCCACCAAAATCTAGGTATGCTGTATAGGGATAATCACTTTCTCTCCAACTCTACCAGGCAAACTCTGGCCAGACTTATCTTCTTCCTTCCTTATTATATGGAGCTCCTCTTCTAATCAACCTGTCCTCCTCTATCACCTCTAAACTAGAAAGCTGCTACAACAAAATCTCTAAATTTGCCTCTAAATCTAAAAATACCACCCATCACTGCCTAACCCTACAATCTCTGAATTGGCTTGAACTCCTAGACTATCTCCAACTCACTACTGCACATAGACTCATATTTCACCCAACAAAATGTCATGCTCTAACTAACACCACCCCCCTTATACACTCAACACAGCTCTCAGATCTGAAAATCAGAACTTAATTACTATCCATAAACCTTAACGTCCTGCTGGCCAACTTCTCTTATCTTTCTCACTAGGCAAAAAATGGAATTCCCTTCCCTCCACACTAAGAACCATACCAAACTCAGAAAACTTCAAAACCCAACTATTCAAACACCTGTCCACTAAATGGAAATGTATCTGCCTTCAACCAACCTAATCCAAGGGGGTTCTCACTCTGGTTCCCAAGCTCTACAACTCTCAGTTAGCTTATTATGAGCCTGTCTAAGCTCTCAACAATTTTTTTAGCTTCTCTCTAAGCTCTCACCTCCTACAGCTACCCTCACACAGCCCAACCTTGTAAATATTGTAAATAGCATTCTACTGTTATGTGTGCATGTATTTACATGTTCTTAAAAGGTTTGTATGTAAACTGTTTCCACACCTAACTCATATCTGTTTTCCTCAAATGAAACGGTGTGATCCCTACCTTCAAGCTCACTGAATTTGTTAACTATGCATGATATTGAATGCATTTATGAGTAACTATTCTACATAAGATCTTTAATATTAACTATCATTTGTATCTAAATTGCATAATGCATCTTGGAGCTTTTCTCCCCAGGCCTCCACTAAAAATGGGTCGATTCAGCCCTGTGGACTTCCCCAGTAATCAAATTGCAAATAAATAAATAAAATAAAATGTATAGTAAGGGTTCACTTTGAGGACATAACCTGGGCATACTGTGGTTGTGTGTACAGTATGGAGGTCTTTGTACTTATGGTGAATGTTGACAGTGTGCGTATTGTGAATATGTACCTTGGTCTGTGTACAGACTGTGGTAGATGTCATTGTTCTTGGTCCTGTTCATTCTGATGTTACATACCGCTCCACTGTATGTTACCCTATCGGCTTACATGTTTGTAGGGCCAAACATACACATGTCCCATACCACAGACAGGCATTGGACCACACTGTGTAGTGGCCCAGTATATGTAGGGTTAGTGTGTGAGCGGCACATATGAGGATGGTGTTGATCAGATACTCCATATACTGTAATATTACGCTAGCTACCATATGTGACTGTGTTTGCATTGGTTGTGTTTATGCACTTTCACACAGGTCTCTGTTACTCTGTGCTATGACTTACCAGTAAAGCCTGCTATATATGCAGGTACATGTCTAGTCCCCCATACGAAATGTAGGCCAGTGTTGTGGCAGTCTGCCTGTAGCCTGCACAGTGATTTGTTACATGCCTAGCAGCTTAGAGTACTTACCCAGTGTAATGTAATATCCATATACTTGCCAGATGTACTGCTGCCAGGCCACCATAACAGTCATGTATGTCAGACAAAGCAGTGAGATGCTGTACAGATGTATGTCACTAACTAGTGGGTAGTATGTGGCCATGGCACCTCTGTACCAATGGTTATTATGTGTCAGGACATACAAGGGTATTTGATTGCATAACCTATGGGGGCAAATGTATACCTGTATTTATGTGTTATATCCATCTACATGGCTGTTAACATCTACATTGTAAAGTTTGGTCTACACGTCTTGCACTAAGGGGTTCTGTGTATACCTCTGGACTGACCAGAGTGTGTCAGACTCTCCACATTTATTGGCCATATCTCTGCTGTAGTCCACATGATCATTACTGTGCTAGCAGTGGTACTGTACTATGATGTCCTTAAGATGTCTGTAAGTAGCCAGTGGCACACATGTTAAAAGCAGATGTGACCTCCCACACACAACTTGTCTGTGAAGACAACCCCTATCACAGTAGCAATAGTCTACATATATACCTGCACTACATACTTTACATCCCCTTGCAATAAGAGGTTGGGACTATTGGGGCTGAGGTAGGGCTCCATTCCACGTTCAGGACATATGGTGGACATATATATATATATATATATATATATATATATATATATATATATATATATAGATAGATAGATATATAGATATATATAGCTATATAGATATATATATTTATCCATATATCTATATAGATATATACACATATACATATCGACATACATAGATGGATATGTATATGTACATATATATATATATATATATATATATATATATATATATATATATATATATATATACATATAAACACTCAGATGTATACATATACACACAATATATGTCTGCACATATACAGACAGAGATACATATGCACATATACTTATGGATATCTACATATATATTGACAGTAATAGGTATATCAGAATAGATATGTAAGCACATATAGTTATAGATATCTGCATATATATCTACATAAATATGCATATCTGTACACATAGGATGTGCATACATATATAGCTATATATACATATATATATATATATATATATATATATATATATATATATATATATACATATATGTACATACAAAGAGATGTACACATGGCCATATATCTGTTACACTATACAGATGTGTATACAAGCATATGCATGACTATACATGTGTATGTACATGTAGACATATATCAACCTATTATATGTATATATCCATATTCCTGTCATGTGTAAACCTCACGGTTGTGTCTCAACATATGTATCTGCTATGTGTACATTATGTTAAAATGACTAATGTGATGCAACAGTCACTTTAATAACAAGTACTGCACAATTGTAGTAGTAAAGGCAATTGTTCAATACTAATCAATATGTGTATTGACAGATATATTGAAAAAACAACCACTGTCTTCACAGTGGTCATGGCATAGTGGTTAAGTGTTGTGACTTTAGTGTACAGGGTCCTGGGTTCCAGTTCTGCAGGGGCATTTCATTTTGTTACTGGGCAGAACAAGGGCTGTCAGATACAGATTGGTTAAGGCAGTTTTGAGCAGTTTTAAGTGCATTTGCATTGGTTTGCGCTAAGCTAAGCATTGCTAAGCTATGGGTAAATGTACAGGTGCTTACACAGTGTAGGCTTCACTTACCAGTGCACAAATCAGCTTAGCTGTTATATTGGAGCAATGTTAATAACTGCTAAGCATGGCTTAGCCCTTGTAACCAGTTCACACCACCCAGTCTGATAGCATAGCAGGGTAATGACATCTGTAATAAGTGTTTATAATGCCATGTACAATACATGTGCCTATGTGCTGTCATTACAGTAGCAAGGGGTGTGAGTGTCATGTCTGGACACAGACATATATGAGGCCTGTACAGCACTGAAATCCATGTGACTTTGTTACATACAGGAGTAGTAGCCCAGGGTAAATGCTGTCACACTGGCATGTAGTGTATAATGGCAGTACTACTGTTGACAGTGCCTACCCATGTAAGAGTAGAGTGCTAAATGTAGTACTGACAGCAGCCACACCTTCTGGCATAGGTGGACTATGAGGCCTCTATGTTGTATCCCTGGTTTGTGAGCTGTGTCACAGTATATAACCCCTTCTGGGTGATGATCCGACATGTGGAATGTAACTGTAGAATACAGTCTGTACAGCACATGATAGTGAGGGCTGCTGACATGAATTTATAGCATAAATATTGTTGTCGAACATCTGTCTGTCAACACATTCATCCTACAGCATAGCTACTTGCCAAGTGGATGGCTGTCACTCCCTGTACAGATGTGCAGATGGCAGGTATCCCACTGGGATATGTACAGGCATCCTAAGCTTGAATGACACTGACATGTCTGCCCAGCTGTGTAAGAACTGGCACATACTGGAGATAACACCCTGTACACACCACATGCCACAGCTGCCTCCACTACACTACCACATTCAACTGAACATGCTTGGGTACAGGTCTCCATCACAGACACTAACCATGTGTTGTAATGCATGTTGCATGCATGTCAACTTGATCACCTCAGTGGCCATGTGAAGGTGGCACCTGGCAGAATGGCTGATGCTTGTCACTTCCACCCTGAAGGTCACCACAGTAGTGTCTGTTGATAGCTTGCCTGTCACCACATGGCAGGTGGCAGGATACCTGTGTACCCCCAACCCCTACACAACCCATCACTCCTTGGACAATAGCTAGATACATAGCTATGACCACCTGCAGAGATGCACCCCAGTACTGACACATGTATAAGTGTAGCAGTCTATGTGTGTTAGCACACCTGTACGTGGTAATTCCATTAAGGCCTTCACAACCACCACAACACCCATTTCCATAGCCAGTTTTGGCTGCTGCTGTATGGGACATTACATGTACCCTGTTAAGCTCCTCTCCATACCAGTTACACGAGCCTTGCAGTACCATCACAACAGTGTTGTACAAATGGGTTGATAGGCATGGAATACCCATTGTGTTCTGGTAGGTGTGTGTATGTGTGCATGTCCATTTATCTGTAGGGTACAGCATTTCCAGGCCATATACTCCTATACAATACCCATTGCCACATGGTAGTACAAATAGTGTTGTCGTTGCCCATCGGTGAGACATGACAATGCAACAGCCTGCTATGCTTGTGGCATGTGCATTAGATGCATATCCCTATAGTACCACTGTTGGGCTCTACAATGGGTTGTATCACAGTCATGGCCAATGTGTGATGCTGGGTATATCAGAGTGTCATCATGGATTTTAGGGAGTACAATATCCAATGGGGGATGTGGGTGTTGTGTACACTGTCATTACACCAAGGTACATCTGGTATATGTCCCATGTACCACATTATGGTTACCACTGTTACCATTAACCATACAGGTAATTGATACCACATTCCAGGCCAGTTATTCATTTGCTGTGTGCAGCCTACCTGTAACATATTGGACACACGGTCAAGTTAGTTAGCAGTGAGAGGCCCTATTCTCTCAGATGTGTGTCTGCCTGTTATGCATCTGCTAATGTGTAAATGAAGGTATGTCACACTATGTATTGCCCATATACACCCATTACATCCCCCATTAGCATACTGCACATATCTGGGGTTGTTCTGCTTGTAACATGTTACCTGGGATACACCTCACCCTAAATGCTGTGTGGTGTATGCAATGGAATCCACACACTTCAGTATCACTACATACCTAGGTAGGGGGTCTAGTCCCAGTGTTGCCAAGTAAAAGTGTGCATGTATGTGGATGGGTCTACATCAGGTTGCAAAATATACATGCCCCAGAAGGTCACCTGTCCATGTGTCACAGGCAATAACTGTTATACTAACCTGTGACATGTATTCAACTGTACCCCAGATATGTCACAGCCATGGTGTCACCACAGTGCCATACCCCATTGTGGAATATGACTGCAGACCATCCTTGTGCTGACACATGTACACCTACAACTCAAATGGATAACTTTATAGAGACCACAATCAACCAGTGTTACTAACAGCTATAATGCATCATTGCTGGATGGCTACAATACCTGACATATATGCATTACACTTTTCTCCTTACATGTTACACTGCAGTACTCTGGTACATTGCAGTACAGTCACCATGTCCATCAAAACCATATTAGACTGTCCCTGCATTGATGGTATGGATGACAGGGATGTGGCACAGGTATCATCATATGCACAGGGTGTGTTGTTGGTTTGCCAGAGGCCGAGGGTCGGCCTTATATTCAACACCATGTGTGTGGGTGAGGGGTGTACTGAGGTGAACTTGGCATGGTCATGTGGTGTGTGTAGGTATGGGGTTGCCCTAGGTGTGTTTGTATAGTGCGTGGGCATGCATGCACACAGTTCTGCCATGTGGCTGCCCTACACAGGTGATTATGGACAGCTGCAGACCATACTCGGCAGGGTGTGCAGTTCACTGCCTCTGGCCACAGACATGTGGACTGTGCCTGCCAGGGGTTCCATGGGCACGTGCAGGTGCAGGCCTCAATGTGCTACTGTCACCTGATGTTGAAAAATGTCTGCTGGTACAGGTCCCTCCTGGGACTGGCCAGGACCACGTGCTCATGGCCTGCTGTGGTGTTGTGTGGACAGTGCCCCCACACAGCAGTGCCAGGGCTGGTACCGCCACTACAGGAGCCCCTTGGTGTCCTAGCATTTCCACATTGACTGCCAGCTGTTGGTGTTGCTGGCCTACGTTCATGCGGCCATCACCGCATC
Source organism: Protopterus annectens (assembly GCF_019279795.1). NCBI lineage: Eukaryota > Metazoa > Chordata > Ceratodontiformes > Protopteridae > Protopterus > Protopterus annectens. Next base: position 1,670,564,767 of record NC_056743.1, on the reverse strand, counting down.
CCCACCACATGCTCAAGCACGGATAAACCATGGTCGGTGAGGGCCATCATCTCACAAGACTGTCTATCCATGAGCTCAGTATAAGCATGGATGGCACAAGACAACTCACGGAAGTTGTCGCTTGCAGATGTGAGAGCAGCCTGTTCAGCCTCAGGCCCTGTCTGGTGTAACATTCCATACATGCCTGTGCTGTCATGACAGCCTGAAACATGCACCTGCCGGTACCAGCTATGTCACCTCTGCCAGGGGCATGATGTTCATTGGCCTTACCATGAGCACCCTGGGACAGCTGCCTATGTGATGCCCTGCTAGACATCTGGCTTTGCCTGCTGCAACCAGACACAGGAGGCATGGTTACCACACTTACCTGTGCACAGCCACCAAACACCAGCTGTCCCTCAGCTATGGCCTCTAGTGATGGGGTGTGTACAAGCACTGAAACTGTGAGTGGGGTTGGGGTGGTTAACAGGGGGATGTCAAATGATGGCACTGTTTCGGCCCCTGACAACCCCACCTGTGCCTCAACAGTACTATCATCATCTTCGGTGTCTGTATGGGTACCAACATCAGATTGCATGCAGGAGGGACCCTGAGCCACCTCGCCACCTCTGGGGGAAGCAATAAACGCACTTTAAAACCTGTACAGCATTGCATAAAAGTGGAGACACACACACACACACACACACACACACACACACACACACGTGCACACACACCCGTAATACCTATCTGTCCGTGACCTTACAGACAGTCCCACATATATTTCCATGTGTTCCCCATCCGGCATCACACTTGGTAACATACACACATTGATACCAATAGTTAACAAATCAGTCCTCTAAATGCCGGGACAAGTAATCACAACACAAGACCTGTTACTACATTACCTGCCTGACCTGTGTGTAGTGGTTTTAGATGGCCTCACTGCTGTCATTCAGTGTTTACCCTGTGTATGTCCAGACATCATGAGCATGGCCCCTATATGTGTGGGTTACTATGTTCACTCCATAATATCACTCACTGGCATGTCATGTGTATGCATTGCTCAGTACATGCCAGATATGCTGCTCAATCAGCCTATCATGTGACGACTGTAATTTATGGATACATTCCCTGGTGTTGACTAGTACTTCCCCAATGCATCTGTAGTGCTGCATATGTGGGTTGTAGATCACCTTTCTGCTGAATGCAATATTAAGGGTATACCTGGTGTCTACCTTCCCTCTCAATGCCTGTTCCATGCTACAGACCTTTAAATACTATCAGCTGTCTTGTGATTACATACATGGCAGGTATTATTGGTCTGTAATGTGGCAGTCCATGTCCATGTACTGCATGATCCCAAAGGCAGGTACTACTGTATGAACACCCCACAATCACATATGTGCATACTTGGCCACCCACACAAAACACACACATGCATACACTCATCCTACATGCACCAAACTCCCTCCACTTCACTAGAGTGACCCTAGAGACAAACTAACTACCCAACATACAGGTGAGGTTGCACAATGATATTACACACAGTCCTTCTATTACCCATCTGTCAATATGCATATCATATGGTGCACAACAGCATGCAGTGCAGATATAGTCAATCCATGCTAGGAACAGTATACATGTGTGTGATGCATGTGCTGTGTCACTAGGTAATGCCCTTCCCCTGGATACCACTGCACCCATGTACACAGTATTGCTGTGCACCTGTTCTGCACACTGCCATGTACTGTGCACCACACCTCACAGGTGTACACCCCATTGGTGAATGTGTACTACTGTGTCAGTTATATCAGCTTTAATGCTCACAGCCCCTATGGTTTTCAGCAACACATACCTGGGATGATATGTGGACAGATGTCATTTGTGAATGCCTGATGTCTGATTTACAGCTCTCAACATCAGCGGACCATGTAAGACCAATCCAATACTCTTACACTGACAACCGTCAGAGCATACTGTGGCTATGGGGGGGTGCACACACCCTTATTGATATGATGCACCCATCCTTGATATGCCATGGGACCACATCACCGTATATCTTAACAGTACATGAGCCCGATATGTGACATATGTCCTGTACTTTCACATGTAGTGTCTACAGAATGTGTTAGGTGTGCAGATGCTGACCGCGATTCATACACTTTGTGCGGGCATATGTGTGCACACCGTTATCTTGACGGTTCGTCGCACCACTTGTTATGTGTACTACAGCAGTCACTACTCCTGGCAGGGGTATACTAGCATGAGCCATCTGCATTTGCCAGTGTATGTTCAGTCTGCCCTACAAATGTCCCCCTAATCTGCATGATTGCAAGGTCTACTCATGTGCACATCCCTTGGTGTTCACACACTGCCATCACTATTACTGTGTGGGTAGGGTTACATCTGCCACAGTTCCTGAACCTGACTATGTGCAGATACAGCCATTCTTAGCATCCTTAGAATCCCTGCTGCAGTGCACTGTTGTATCATGTGAAACCCCTCTCCTTCAGACTTTATGCAGATGCATGACAAGTAAGGCCTACACATGTGTGTCACTTTGCAGTGTACCATACACTGAACACCACATGATACAGCCTAGTCCCAGCTGATAATGTGGGCCACAGCAATGAATTATGCCATAGTGTAACTCTGCAGCAGTTGTCATTGTCCTACAGGTATATACACTGCTGTTGCACTGTATATGGGTGTTGTTCCAAACATGTCCCTACTCTAGGCCATGTCTCCCACCATTATGTTACTCCCTGTGGACACATTCCACAATGACAGGAAGTTAGTTATCAAGAAGGTGTCTGAT
>NC_056743.1:1670354467-1670556967 GCF_019279795.1 Protopterus annectens | reverse complement strand
TATATATATATATATATATATAGCTATATCTACATATATAGATATGTTATATCTATTTAGATAATACTATATATACGCACACACACACACACACACACACACACACACACACACACACACACACACACACACACACACACACACTCACACACGCATACATACATCTGCATGTTGAAATACATTTCCTGTACTGTTGAATGACTGGGCTGGATGATATGTTTGTGAAAACATGAGGGCACTGTGTATCTGACATAGCTTAGTGGTAAATCACTTTGGTTGTTGTGTGATGGGTCCTGGGTTTTAGGATTGCAAAGGCTGTTTATGTTGTTGCTGGGCAGAACAAGGGCCATTGGTATAGACTGATTAAGGCACTTTTAAGCATGTTTGCACGAGGGTAAGCTATACTAACCTCCAGTTAAATATGCTTACAGAGAGTTAACTTCCTATTGCTTAACCTGTGTGCACATTGCTTACCCCCGTGCAAATTGGTTTAAACCCACTTACTAGTGTTTACATATGCTTACTCCCGCTTGCTACTGCTTAATAGTGCTTACACTTGCGTACTAGTGCTTACTCCCGCTTACCACTGCACTGATTTAGACAGTAATGTCTTATGATTCTTGGGAAGGTGGGGGATTTGGAAACTGTATGGTGTTATCATTCATTACATATTTTACATTCCACTTGTATCCATGATTCCTGTGTGCATATACTATATGGGGCACACGTGATTATCTGTGGACATTGCAACATTATGACACTGACACCTCACATCTGCATTTAATGCAGTACTCCAGTTCACAAATATATGTTATTTAGTAGGTTATGCAACTAAAATATTGGTCATAAAATGATTTGACATGGAAAATGGAATTTGCTGCAGTGGGACTTCAACCGGGAATGCCTGTTCACAAGGCGAACAGTCTGCCCACTACACTATTGCTATACTGCTTCATTTGCATATATCTTCCTTTTTATCCTCTTCAGCCATTAAAGCTGCATTAACCGTAGCTAAGCAATGGGCAAACTCGCGTACCTATGGTTAAATTTAATCAGTTTCATAAAAAAAAAAAAAAAAAAAAAGGTATCTTTATATTGTTTGTGTTTACTATTGCTGTTGTACATGTGGGGGATGTTGCTGGGGGTATGCAGACACCTATGAGTGGTCTCACTCATTCTTTTGGGCTTTCTGCTGTTCTTCTTTGCGGGGGCATGTATATTCTGAGAGGTCTGCTCTTAGACACGTCCCCTGCCCTCTTACACGCTCTGTGTAAGATTAGGAGCTCAGGCAGCACACCTTCAGTAATATGCATGGCGTGCTGGCATCCTGCTCCTAAACTGACGTTTCCATGCAGGACTAAGCTAGTCCTGCATGGACTATTAGTAAGTCTGGGGGACAGATAGACAGCTAGATATATTTACATACACTTTATCTTTAAAACTATATCCACATCTATCTGTATATATGTGTAAGTGTGACCGATTAAAGAAATCTTGAAATATGATAGTCTAAGTAAAAATAATTGAAAATAATTTTTGAAGTGATAAAATGAAGAGGTCAAATGAACAAGTTACCTGGGTCAAGGCAGAAAGGGGTATAAGGACCAGCTCACCTACACAGTTGTCAAATGTAATAAATAAAAATAAATACCAAATGGTTGTAGAGTAGCTGGCTCTGTCACATATCACATCACCATTGGCATATCATGTTTGGCAGTCTGTTATTCCACTGTTGTATATTTCTTAACAGAAGATCCCTTTCTTGCTGTTTTTTTTGTCCTTTTGTTATCCTTTGCTAACAATTATTTTTGGCTGTGCATGCACTGCCCCCAATGATAATCTTCATATAGTCTTGCTTGTGGAAGTGGTGCTGTTAGAAGTGGTAATTCTGGTAATTCCTCTTTGCAGGAAGTTAGGAGGGGCACTGAGGTGCTGTACATCCCATGCCTGGGTAAGACGACAGTATAAGAAAGTATGAAGATACATATTTTACCAGATCAGCAGTGAGAGGCAGACAGAAGGTAGTGTCAGAACTCTTAATTGTGTCTTATATAAGAGTGTCTCATTGGAAGATTGTACTTGTTTTCAGATCTGATTTAACCCATGTACATGATGTACCTGTTTGTGGAGGAATGTCCCTCTAGACTTGATTTACTCCTGCATACAATTCTCTGCATCCCTGGTCATCACACACAATTTTTGAAGTTGTCTAATACACAGAAAACTTCACTACATACCAGTGGCATCAATAATTTAATGAAAAAAGACACACGTCTTACATCTCACATTTTTTGTAGCAAAAATAAATGATATGTAGTAGAATTTTGCAATATGTTTCACTAAAGTCTACAGTTTTTATACCCTCTATTTGATAATGTGCTTACGTTTTTCCATTATGTTTGTGAATTTTGGCTTTTCAAACACATTTCTGAGTATGGAGCGGGAAGAGTTATGTGGAATTTTATGCTAACTGGTTGTCAGATTTTTACTTTTCAAGGGCGATTGTACCTTTTTTCTCGACTGCAAATTGAGATCTATGCCATGATCCTTTTTTTGCAAGATTTAAAAGTGCCGTGACCTGCAATGAAAGACATAATGTGCATAAATATGGGTCTGTGATTCTAAGCAGGAATCTGATGGCTCAGGCAGTGTTTTGGCCACTACTTGCAGGTTATCTATTATGGTAGCCACATTATGAAGCATGGCCACCTGCATTTAGTATATAATATCGAAAAGACAATGTCTGGCACCATGAAAGTGTAGCATAGCCTCCTCACTATAAACACAGTGTGACACCTCCTGATGGGACTAAATCCAAGACATGGAGAGGTGTGGAACTGTGAGTAACTAGCTTTTTATCAAAAAGGAAAGACAATTAAATTATTTTCATTAATTCAACTCTGCTTAAATATTTAAGTGCACTTATAATGACCAGCATGGTGATACTCCTTTGTACTTTTCTGCTGTGTTCCATCTGATTGTATTTTTTAGATTGTTCATGCTGCCCATGCTGGGCCAAAGTCTTGTAGTTTTATTCACAGATGTTGTAGAACTGTGTACTACTACTAGATTTGTGCCTCAGTATTTATTAATGCATTTTTAAATAAGAAATGTTATTAGTAAATGCTGCATAGTATGTTCCCTCACAAACACATTAAGCTAAAGTTTCAGAAAGAGATCCAATATTGCCTTTATTTCATTGCTAACCTCTGTAGCTAGCCTGCTTTTCCCTTGGAAAATTCTGAACCCTCCCACCCTTTTGCTGTTGTTGTTTTATAAGGCTGTGTCTCTGCCCTCCACCCCTTATGATTACCTGATTTCCAATGTCCTACCCACCCCTTTTACAATGCTATTGGATATTTATGTACTCTTCCCAAAGGAAAGGTTACCGAATCTGAAATACAATGCTAACAGCAATGAATTATAAAGTGACCTTAGAATGATTAGATCCAGTGATACAAAGGTGACCAGTCAATGTAGGAAAGCAACTAGAAAAGCTCATATATTATATATTTCTTAGGAAAACACAGTAGAAAACAGGAAGCTACTATTCCTCATTATAGACAGTCTATGGTATCACATCTCTGATAACACATGCAGCTTTAAGGATTTCCTTCTAAGCCATGATAGTCATGGAATTAATACTATGATGAAAAGGACAACATAATTCTGCAGGTACTATGAGAGAAAACATGTGAAAGGGGTAAAATAAAACTTAATATGTCTTACCAGTAATAAACAGAAAATGGTGGAAGGGACATCATAAAAACATATATGTACCCTAGAGGAATTAAGAAAATGAAATAGGACATCTTTAAAAAAAGAAAAAAAAGGAGTTACTCAGAAAAAGTATGGTGCAGATTGATGAATAAACCAAACAAGAAGGCTTCACAATAATATGATAAAGTATTTTCTCATGGGGAATGTTGTTGAATGGAATGCCCATCCTGAAAAAGTCATGGAATCAAAAATGGTTTGGAATACAAGAATACATGAATAGTATAATTTAGCTAAACCATTTTTTTAGCAAGGACCTGGGGAGAACAGTTTGTCTTTTTTCCTTTTTTTTTTTTTTACAGAAAATATCAAGACTATACATAGAATGATAGCATACAAACAGTACACAGCTATTTACAGAGTGCATGATATTTTAAACAGTGTGCATACATTTGCAGAGTACTTGCATATTTCAGTAGTGTCTGTATATTTACAATGCATATATGAATAAATATAGCATCATATATCTTATATAAAAGTTGGCCATATGAGTTTAAGTCAGTTGTAGTGCAGATCCTTTTCCATCTGGTGGTATAATTGGAGGGGATAAAAAAATAACATACAGAGTATAAATTATACATTTTTGGAAAAACAAAAGTGATGACAGTCCTCTTCAAGACATTATTTCAGTGGTTAACATTTAGAGGCCCAGTCTTTAGAAAAAGAGATAGAGTGGTCATGTTAGGAGGTGTTACAGATTTGTCCAAGAGAAAATCAGAGAAAGAGGAAAAAAAAGAATACAGAGTGGAGGAAAGGAAATAGGATGCACAGGAAGGAAACTCTAAGCAGTAAAGGTATATTGTCTTGTTTATGGTAAGCTTATGACTGTAACATTTTTGCAGGTGTATTATTGGGTTGGAGAATGGTAAGTAAGGGATATGTATTAACAAGGATTCTAACAGGAGTGCAGTAAGGGATATTATTAGCATGGATAGTATCATAGCAGGAGTGTAGTAAGGGATGGCATCAGCAAGGATAGTAACCGGAGTGCAGCAAGGGATAGTATTAGCAAGAATAGTAACAGGAGAATAGGTAGAGAGGAGGGTAAAGAGAGCAAGGGGGCATGAAAGAGGTAGCAGTAAGGGTGAAAGTAAAAAAAGGGTGAGTAGGAAGAGTATGCTGGATTAGACGTAAGAACAGAGGTGGTACAATTAGAGTTATGGGGGTGGGTGGTATCCATGAATGGAGTTTAGTAATAGCTGTTCATTGCACTGTGAGAGAGTAAAGGGTGGAGAACATCTTGGATTGGAAGCTATGAAAGGAGTTTGTGAAGAGCTATACAAGAGTGAAAGTCAGATCGGGAGAAAGTGAGTGGTGGAGAGCATTTAGGATTTTGAGTAGGAAGGATAAATTGGAGGCTATGTACACAGAGTTAGAGAAGTGCCGAGACCAGTCTGCAGTGAATAATAGATGGAAGCTACAAAGTTTGCCTGTGAGAAGGGGATATACTCTTTCTCTCAGCCCACCTTTCTCTATCCAAAAAACATTCTTCTCCCTAGATTGGAATATGGTCTTGCTCTGATTAGCTTCTTACTCAACACGAAATTCCCTAAGACTTCAGATAACAGAAAATACCATTTACAGATTTTTCCTCCTTGCTAACAGTAAGTTTCAGCACTGGACCCTCCTACAATGTCTAAAATGGCTTCTAGTCACTGAAAGGTCATCATATCTTTTAGATATTCTTGTTCACAAATTATGTAACAGATAATTACATACCTTCGAAATGGAAACTACCCACTCAGGGCCCAACTTTTCTCCATAAAAAGTATCAAGGAGAAATCTATCACATTCAGCAAACTTCCATATAAAATAGCTACTGGAGAACGTGCCTTCTCTTGACTAGACCTGGCATTACAGAACAGACTTACCCCAAGTTAACGGTCCTTGTATTACAAACTAAGTTTATCTCTGAGCCTTTTCACATATAAACTGATTGCTAATGCTTTAGGGACAAAGGTTAAACTCATTATTTGTTATCTAACATCCTACTGTCTCCAGCAACACAGTCACTATGAAGTCTCCAAATCTTATAGCATGCTACCTCCAGCATGACAGTCTTTCTCTGCTTTCTGTCCTAACTGCTGTCCTACTTGTTTCCTGAATTGTTGTAATTCAAATTGGACTTTATGTACATGCCTTAACTCTTGTAAGCAACTTTGATTTTAAAGTTAGCTCTAGCTCTGCAATGTTCTCTGTTCATAAACCTCTATAACAAGCAGAAGGATCTTGCAACAAACATATGTTTGTTCCAAGATCCTTTAAAAATATTTGGTTTTGCATATGCTCTCATGTATTGTATTCTTCTTGATTATTCACGCTGTTTGCTTTTGTTTCTGTACTTTTGGGTTGTGGCTTAAAATGGGTTTTGGACCAACCTACCTACCCAGTTACCAAATTGTAAAGAAATAAATAAATAATAAATGCAGACATATGTTTAAATAAGAATAAGTAGCTGAAAAAATAAATTGCATTTCTGGACTTGAATTACGTTTTCAGTTTAGGAGTTTTCTTTAAAAGACAAAGAAAGGGCAATTTAGATAGTCAATGACCTACTGGCCAAATTTTGGAAAGGTTATGTTGACAAAAATGAATGTAGCTGTTTGTGATAGACTATTGAAGGAGATGTGACATAAAGTTCTATATCTTACAAGAAATGTACAAAGACAGATTAGTAGGTTATGTAAGTAAAGGCAGTAGTTCATCAACAGAGAGTTCAGAATAGGAACATTTTATTAAAAGCTCAGAAGGGACAGAATAGTCAGTGAAAGGCATAATAATGCACTGAGATTAAAACTGTGAGTCATACAGCTCAGACCAGACAAAGCAGTGATGCAGTCTATATGCATCTTTGTTCAAAGATATATTTTATAGCTTAATTTGCAAAATGGTTATTTCAAAATCACATCAACAGTTATGCATAATCTTCTTTTAAACTGTGTTACAGGCAGAGCAACCATATGGTCTTGTCAGTACTGGATTCAGACATGAAGTACCGTTATGAAACATAATGCCACTAAGTCACACTTTAAAGGTAGCAGCACTGTCAGCTAAGGCAATATCCCATTATAATTGGTGATCTTTTCTTTGTTAAGGTGAATTCTAATTACATATATCGAACCTTGAGTATTCGTTAATAGTTAATTCTGTCTGCATAAAAGTTGTCTAAGGCTTTAAAGTGCAAGAATCTCTAGCATTACATTGGACTCTGTAAGGGATACACATAATCATTGCTGTGCTACTCAAGAGAGTTAGTTGCATGTGCAGACCACCTGTTCCAGTCTGAACTAATTTTCTTCAATAAAAAGGATCCAGAACTTTAAAGTTCCTGGGACCCAAATCCCTATTTTCAGCCCAGATTTTCTGAATTCAAGAATCTCTTCAGGCTTGAGTACCATATGGATTGAAACAGGCCAGAAAAGAAACAGAATTAAGCTGCACTCATCTGTGATAATGAGTTCGGGCCATCCCTACTGATATTTCTAGCCAAGCTTACTGTTGGCGCATTTCTGCACAACTAATTATAGTTAAAAGTCCGTCTGAGATTTAGACATTTTTTTTCAGATTTGGTCATCATCTGAAGCTCATTTGCATTTCTTTTGCAAAGCTAATTTTCTGTAGTCATTCAAGAGGGCCTTCCTGACTTGTCTGTTTATTACCCCTTTATTTTTCTTCATTATCCTATGGGACAGATAAATAATTTCATTCTTGATTTGTAAAAGCTTTAGAGCAATTGCACATTTTTAGTCTAAAATATGTCAATTTATGTTTTGCGCGTTTGTATGTACTCTCTTAGCAAAACTAGGTTTATAAATATTGTATTTTTATTTGTCAAAATTGTTTTCAATTTTAATATGTTTCATGAATAATGTTTCAAGCTTTCTGAAGCTTCTATCATTATCATTTAAAATTCCTTTCCTTGAGATGTCTCATTAATTTTGCATAATGATTATTAATTTGGATGAGTTATACACCCAATAATGAACAATTTTGAAGATAAATTGCAATACAAAGCAACAAAATATTTGACTAAGGATCAGTGCTGTTACACACAGTTGCTTCTTATTATCTTCAAATGCCATGTATTTGTCTAGTCAAATATAAAACACAAGTAAAATTGATTAATTGGGTTTTTTCCAGATCTCATTATTTATTTAAAGTATCTCACTGTAAAGTATGGTTGCATCTATTTAAATGGCCACAACATTTATTTCACAGCAGATTCCCAGATTTTGCAACGGATACACAAATATATATATATATATATATATATATGTATATATATATATATATATATATATATATATATATATATATATATGCCTTCATATATATATGTGTATATATATATATATATATATATATATATATATATATATATATATATATATATATATATATGTATATGGTTCTACCTGACTTTGTCGATATACCACATAATCGACAATCACGTAACAACACGAACACTGACAATCCACATCACCGAGCTTAAATAACCGACTATGAAAACACCGACATTCAAGTGCTAATAGCGCCTCTCGCTCCTACCATGTTCCAGGTAATGTAAATAGTTGTCTGTCATCAGCATGAATCATACAGTAGACTCACAGGAAAATAACGCTATGCTGATGACAGACAACTATTTACATTACCTGGAACATGGTAGGAGCGAGAGGCGCTATTAGCACTTGAATGTCGGCGTTTTCATAGTCGGTTATTTAAGCTGTCGGTGATGTGGATTGTCAGTGTTCTTGTGTCGGTTATGTGATTGTCGATTATGTGGTATGTCGACAAAGTCAGGTAGAACCATATATATATATATATATATATATATATATATATATATATATATATATGGGTCTCCTTCTGTTTGTCGAAACACAGTTTGTTGAGAAACAGAAGGTCGAACCCACTTCAGCGAAAGTGCACTACACCGCAAGTGCACTTTCGTGAAAGACTATTCGCCGAAGCACGTTGCAGTGGGGATAAGGAAATATATCCTTTGCCCCACTGTAGTCTGATCTCGGAGTTAGTATATTTAAGTAAAGGAGTGTGTGGGGGGTGCAGCCCCCCCTGCAAAACAGTACTTACAGTAGTTTTTAATTTTTTTTTCCAATTTGGTGAATCGACTTTCGCGAAAGTGCACTTTCGATGTAGTGCACTTTCATAGAAGTGGGGTTTTACTTTTCTTTCTCGAGATTGTGAAATTTTGATAAAAAGAAAAGTATATCCATATATATATATATATATATATATATATATATATATATATATATACTGTAAATATTGATATAGATATAAGTCTTCACAACAATTTAATATGAAGTCCAAACATATATAATCCTGTAACAGTTTTTGATATTAAAATATTGACAATGTTTATTTCAAATGGCCTATGATAGAAAGAAGAGGAATTATAATCCTTCTTTGTTAATCTATAGCTACCTTGAGAATCATGGTCATTTCCTCATTGATTCCAAAATAAAGTTTACTTTCTGATAGAGGTGAGGAATCCCTTCTATTCTAATGACCATTCTATTTCATTTTAATTTTACCATACACATCTATGATTGATGTTAACTGTTGATCTGAAACTCCGACACAATGTACACAATGGGAAAAACTTGCTTTGACACTGACAAACATACCTCTCAACTTCTAAGCACAAGAAATCTGGACAAAGCCTAAAATAATGGAGGAACAAACACCTGAAAATAGAGGCAGATTTTAACTGTTGGACTTATAAACATAGAAAGTAGCTAGAATAGCAAGATTTGTGTTTGTATGTATTTTATGAAGGAAGTCTTGAACTCAAAGGTATGTCATTATTTAGTGACTTCATCCCTCAAAGATATGCCAGAAAAACCCAAATTATGTGTGGAACATACCAAAAAATATGAGGCAAAAATCTCGACATTCTGTGAAAATCTGCAGAACTGAGATGTATGCTGGCAGTGGTTGTCTAACCACAGTCAATAAAACTGGTAGGCATCCAGCTTGCTAATTATATAACCTAATATAAAGAAACTGTCCTTTATATTTTTCTCTGTCTTCTAACCTTTTTGCTATAGTGTACATTGTGCTGATGATATAAAATGAGGAACTGTAAAGTTTCCCCTTTTAGAAATCAAGCAGATATTTAAATTTGAAATGGTCTAAAAGCAGTAAAAAGATCTCTTTTTGTCTCTAAAAAGACCATTAATTATTGTTACTTAATCCACAGCAAAACCAAACAAAAAGAAGTCCGTCACCATCACCCTGAACTGGTTACTATGGATTAAGTAGCTCACACTGATGCTAACTCTTAAATATCATGATGAGCTATGGTATTAGGGAAGGGACTCAAAGACATGGTACTCAACAGGAAGCAGAGTGCAGAAAAAACATGGGAAATGTCTGCAAATGACACATAGACTCAGTGCTGCAGAGGAGATATGGCAATGAACACAACTAGCTAATGGTACACAAAATGTATGCAAATTAGCTACTCAACCTAAATAACAGCAGAGATAGAACATATATAAATGTCATAGAAATCCAGCCAAATAAACTTAAAAAAATGATGGCCTTTGGGGGAGAATTACTGTTTATTTATATGCATTTTTCACTTCTTGGGATTTGACACAAAAATGATTACCTTAAATGACCACCCAAGTACAAAACTAGCTCCAGCAAATTAAATTTGAGTCAAATACAATATCTGCAAACAAAACCACAAAACTGGCACACACACACACACAGACACACACACACACACACACAGACACACACACACACACACACACAAAATGAACTGTTGCATTATTCTACTTTATGAAATACTTTGTGTGAAAGCTTTTACATGCATTTTTTAAATATTTTACAAGAAAGCAATGCCTCTTATTTTTCTCGAGACATTATTCTGTTTTTTTTTTCCCTTTAAATACCTATCCTCTGTACAGTGTATCTACATAACACAGTTAAAACTTTTAACATTGCATAACAACCATTTAAGATGGACAGAAGAACTACTTTACTTTTAAATATTTGACAAAACATATAATCATCATCTATAAGCCACTTAGTGTAAATATCAGACTGTGAAACAATGCAGATTTTTTTTAATAAGTGCAGGGTGTGCTTGACACTTGGTGGAGGGTGACAAAATGGTTAAGGCTTTCACCTCATGAACACAAGGTGCAAGGTTTAACTCTAACCTTGAGTTATTGGCTAAGCTTAAAATTGACATTAAAGGCAGTTAGCCTATTATGCACACATATGACACTGTGAGGTATGCGCCCTGCAGATATTACTGCACACCCAGGGACAATGAAGCATACCACTCTTGCTGTGTTAAGTATGTGTCCCCTCATGTCTTACTGCATAATTATGTAACACTTTCAGTATATTTAACCGAACAGAAAATGTCTCAAAGTGTCAAGAATCCATGAGCATAAATCATAAAAGGAGAAAATACATTACAGAAAGGGTAACTATAGTGGTTTTACTTGCATTTCTTGTCGAAATTCAATTCTTGCAGACATGCTTTTCTTTATAAAAGATGACCATGTGTTCTAGCCACTTAGTAGTATAAACATTAGCACTAGGTAATCGGTTCACATTAACTAATGTTGAATGTGACATCTCAACACCATGTAAAATGGGAAAAAAGGATTATATAACAATGATGACCTTGAGTTTCAGTGATTCCCATTACACAATTCTGATAACTATTCTCATTATAATGCCAAAAAATGAGGTATTCTAAGAAATTTCATTGCATCATATATCACATTCAAGAAATGCAAATAAGTCCTAAGCACTAGAAAGAAACTGTATAGCTTCTGAAATCATAAAGTAGAGTGCCTTACACTTTATGTATGCAACAACCCTTCTAAAGTGAATGTACATTTGCAGATTACATGTTGAAAGTAACCACTTTGGATACTGTAGTATGTATTGCGTGCTGTTAATGAATGGGCAAAGTTTACCTCAGCACCATAATTGGAGAACAAACATTCTACAGCAGGGTATTAATGTAGAAGTAATGCCCACTGAAAAGCAAGTCCAATGCTTCACAGCATCATATTAAGCTGCTGTGGAGCTCGCACAGAAAAAAACTAACAGCAGCCACTATTTTACAGTCGCTAAACAGTGCTTCTGCTGTTTAATGAGTGTAAAATGTAAAAAAAAAGAAGAATATTAAAAAAAAAGTGTCTATGTCTGTGTGTGTGTGTGTGTGTGTGTGTGTGTGTGTGTGTGTGTGTGTGTGTGTGTGTGTGTGTAACTTTATGCCTGCATGTGAGTGAAAACAAGATAAATCGAGCCATTATTTTACTTTTGCTAAACAGCACTTTTGCTGTTTAACAAGTGTAAAAAAATAAATGAATAAAAAATAAACAGAAAAAAAACGTGTATATGTGTGTATGTATCTGCAGGAGTGTGTTTATGTTTCTGACTGGCTGTGTGAGTGAATGCTTGCATGGAAGCCATGAATGCAGAAGAGACTGTGGGTGTATATGTATCAGTGTCTGAAAGCAGAAGAGACTCTGTATGTATGTATGAGAGACAGAGGGAGACAGAGACACAGAGACAGTAAACAGTAAGATCAATCAAAATGTTATTTTACACTCACTAAGCAGTGCTTTTGCTGTTTAGTGAGTGTAAATTAAAAAAGAAAATAAACAAAATAAAGTAAGTGTGTATGTGTGTGTGTGTGTGTGTGTGTGTGTGTGTGTGTGTGTGTGTGTGTGTGTGTGTGTGTGTGTGTGTGTGTGAGAGTGAGTGTGAACAGTGAGAGTGATCCCTGGCAGTAGCAGCAGTTAAGAGGTTTGCATACCTTTTAACTCTCAACTGTTCAGATTTGTACAGAATGTCCAGATTTTTGCCTCATAATTTTGCAGCCCTCATAAACTTTTGGTATTCTGGTAAATTGCTGGCAAAACATTGAGAACTGAAGTCAGAAAATAATGACAGACATCTGAATTTCAGACCTCATTCTCTTCAGAAAATGCATCCTAATGCAAGACCTGTTATTCTATCAACTTTCTATGTTTGCAAAAGCAATATTTAAAAAGTGTCCCTGTTTTGGGGCCTTTGCTCCCCCGTTATGTATGGTTTTGTCCAGATTTCTTGTTCTAAGAGGTTGAGAAGTGCGCCTCTCGAGCACTTACCTCTTCATGTTTTTATATATTTTTGATGCAAAGTGCTTTCTCCATCACTATTAACTATACTACAGCAAGTTTGAGAAATTAGTCAGAAATACTACTTTATATCAAAAATATATTAAAAAATAATATAGCACTTGAAAAAATAAATAAGTAAAACACAACAAATTTACAAAGAGCCCATTCGCTAACAATAAAGCCCTCCAGAGTGTGTGTTAATGTGTAATTAATGCCTTTCCAGAGGTGTAGAAGTTAATTACACATTAACACACAGCCTTGAGGGCATTATTGCTTGCTTAAGAAACAACTTACCATTTTTTGACTTGCTGCAGCAAAACTTTTCATTATATCTTTATTAAGTCCACCTAAATTTTCCATTCAAAAGCAAGAATGTCAACAAATATTGGTTTATTTCATTAAGTTATTTCTAAAATGTTACTTTATTTCCTTATGCAAGCCATCCAAATGCTACATGCTTCAGACTGGTTAAAATTATTGTTGCAAATTTAAGCGTAAGTTGTACTGCATATATTTTATAATTGTTTAAAGAATGCTGCAGATTGGACAAAACTGGAGAACACATTTTCAACCTGTTTACAAGTCAGACTATGAATATGACAAAGATAGATGGGGGCCGATAAATGAAATAGTAGGGAAACTGACAATGGAGCAGAGAAGGAGCAAAAGAATCTTCAAGGAGTTCACTCATCTAGATGAGTTACCTCTCTGGCTGTTAAAACAATTTGTTGCAGTACAAAATTAATACATCTTATTGTAATATGTCATAGCAGAGAGCAGGTAATGTGTACTATTCTCAAAGGGGGCATTCCTTGGTCATGAGCGTAAATCCTATTTAATCTAACAACAACCCCTCAAGAGTACATAAAAATCTATATTACTTATAACTCTACAATGGTGAATTGCTGTTTTTTATGTAATTTATTAAAAAGTGTTATTTATTTTAGTAATGACATTGGGCAGGATTCACGAAGGCTTGCACGGAGTCTAAGAGTAGTGTAAGACTCCATGCAGCCCATGCGATCCAGGAACAGCCCGAGATTCCATGTAAGAGACCAGCTAAAACATCTCTTACACGGAGTGTACGTGGATATGCTAATCACCTCACTTGCAGCCAAAAGGCATGCAAATGAGGTAGATTAGCGATCCAGGAAGCCCAATGCAGCCCGTGTAAGAACCGTTTTAGCTACAGAAATGTACTCAGTTGACAACTGAGTACGTTTCTGCAAAAAACACAATGGAGCCATGTCAGCTCCAAATAAAGGGTGCATATGTGTCAGGCAGCATGCCAATGGCTAAATATGTGGCCATTGGCAAGGTACCTCGATGCAAATATGAGAAATATTTTTTTTTTCGGCGATCGCCATATGTTTAAATGCAGCGCAGCCCCGCGCAAACGAGCTGCGCTATATAAAACATAAAAATGAAGGTTATAAACCCACAAATGTGGGTTTTATACAATACATGGATTTACAATGCAGGGACCAGCAGACCAAAAACAACATGGCCACCGTTTAGTGGTTGCTAAGGGTGGAAGCTGAGTCTAAGACATGTAACTAAGCATTAGTAGGCAATCTGATGTAAATGAGTGTTAGGATACTGAATTCCACTGTCACATAGAAAATGAGCACATTATGAGTAGTGTAGGAGTTACATAAGGGGGAGGAACAGAGTCGGAGATAGGTGACATCACAGGGGGGAATGGCAGAAAGAAATGCAGTTCATTGGAGGTCAGTGTTACATGACAGATGTCAGACACATATCATGGAAAGAGGAGTGCCACAAGATAAGCATGGGAAAGTCAAGAAATGGAAGGTGTACACTGTTGCTTACACCAAAGTTTCTTGCTGGGCATGCTTGCGTGCGCACCATGAGGCGCGAGTAGGGCAGTGTGCACGAGTGTAAGGCAGACTGAGCATGTGGGAGCCTGTTGGAAGACTTGTAAGACTGTTTGTGCTAGTGTGCGTGCGTTTTAACCCGAATAAGAAGATTCTAAACCGTGTAAGCATGTGTGAGTGCATGTAAGCCACTGTGAGCGTGTTTCTGCTGGTATGCGTGTTGCTCCCCCCTGAGGAAACAGAAAGGAAACAGGAAGCAACAGAATTAGTACGAAGCTAGCAGGGAATACTGCTGGAGCTAGCAGGTGAAAACAATTAGAAGCAGGCTATTACACAGGCAGAATACTAGCCCAGCCAAGCACTTAAAACTCTGCAAAGAGCAGTGCAGGATGTTTCTCTCAAGAGACACTGCAAGACAGGAGTAAGCTATTAGAAATGAAAACTGAAAAAGCTGAACTCAGAGCAGAAATGCTAGGGGCTGCCATAGCTGTCATAAGGAGACATAGGCTACTTGCTGAGGGTAGTGACAATGCAAATGGTGCCAGACAACCCACAGTGAGGAGACGGAGAAGAGTGTACAGGCCCAGGGTCACCTACCACGGGTTACATGAGCTGGAGATAGTGGAGCGCTATAGAGTGGACAGAGACCTCCTGCAGCAAATTGTCGAGCTGTGCAGGCCACGCCTCACACCCAGAACCAACAGAGGGGAAGCCATACCAGAGGAAACCAAGGTATGTGTTGGCCTAAGAATACTAGCAACAGGTACCTTCCAGAGACCAACTGGTGATATGATGGGGATATCACAGGCATCAGCCTCCAGGGTACTGCACCAGTTCCTGGATGCCATGTCAGCACATGTCAGTGATCATGTATATTTCCCCAATGCCCGTGAGGTATTGGCCAGCAATATGCATCTCTTCTCTTCCAGCAAATAGCGGAATACCCTGAGGTAGTGGGTGCAATAGACTGCACTCACATATGCATCAAAGCACCAGCCGGTGAGCAGGGTAGGGCCTACATTAACCGCAAGGGCTTCCCCTCCATCAACTGCCAAGTCATGTGTGATGCCCAGGGCATAATAATGAATGTGTGTGCTGGCTGCCCTGGGAGCTACCATGATTCCCACATCTGGCATTTGATGCAGCTGTACCAGACATTTGCCAGTGGGGACATCCCACATGGACACCTAGTGGGGGATGCAAGTTATGCACTGAAGCCGTGGCTGATGACACCCATCAGAAACGCACACACACCTGAACAGGAATGCCATAATGAGGCACACGCACAAACACATAATGTAATACAGCATGTGTTTGGGCTGCTCAAGTCACAGTTCCGGTGTCTGGACACATCTGGTGGAGCCTTGCAGTACTCACCAACTACATGTACCCAAATTGTCATGGTATGTGCTATGCTACATAATATGATCTTGTGAAAACAGCTGCAGCAGGACCAGCATAGGGCTGGGCCAAACAGCCCCCCACCATTGCCAAGGCCATCACAGGCAGAGCGTGACTCGGAAGAGGAACAACCTCAGCCTGCCCCAGTAGGCAGAAGGAGGCATGCCCAGTATGCCCTGGCCTTGGCAAAGAGGCAACGGATAGCACATACACTGGCTCAGTAGGAACCCTGGGAATGATACCCCTCTTTGACTCACTCATATAATAACAGGGATGCCTAAAATGACATAATCTGCTCTCAAACATGTACAGGGAGTGTAGTATGTACATCCGACAGAGGCAGCCCTGCAGCACCACCTGAGGCATGAATGCCATGTGTTAAGCAATGTAACACCATGTAGTATATGCAAACTTGATGACCCTGACTAACATCCTACCCTCACCAAGCATGATGCCACAATATGATGATGAGATGATCAATTGCAATAATTGGCTGAAGTATTGCAGTTAGTCAAAGGGGATCCTACGTGTGCCGGCCTGGGATGACATGCTGAGCATGACATGATGCTCCACCTGCTAGGGGTGGCGTGCACCTATCAGTCCAGGCCTTATGGATACTGGCAAAGGCTGTTGTTACCCACAGTGTGCCTTGAATAGGTAAGGTTCAAGACACAAACCCACCTCCACAGGTATCACAAAGGATAAGAACCTAGATGTAATGCTACCCAATGCCAGAAGTCTAAACAGCAAGATGCATGCAGTCTAAACTTCCCCAGTATGGAGAATGTTGATATCTGTCCTGTAACATAAAACTGGGTCAAGGCTCACAACAGCACCCTAACACTACCAGGTTACACCTCATACTGTGCTGTACAGCCTCAAAACATGGAACAAGCTACAAAAGGAGGGTGACTAGCAATAATTGTCAAGGATAACCACACCTCATGTTGGTACCACAACAAGAAGCAGCATGGACTAGCCATGGTCAAGTAACAGTGGCTAAAACTGTCTCCCAGTTTATAGACTGCTACAGATTACCATCCTAACACCAGGAACTGCACTTGGCCTATGTTGGAATACATGAATATATCAAGCCCTCCAAACCACATTATATTGGGTGACTGAAAATACCCAAACATAGATTGGGAGCATTATTCTAGCTCCAACACTGTAGGACAAAAGTGCCTAGAATCCATAAACCAAAATGCCCAGGAACAACGTACCACTCCCACAAGAGTGGTAAGCATTCTGAATGTGATAATCAGCAACATGGGTACTGGATGGCAAGATGAGAAGTGTACCCCTCACTGGTAAGACCAGACCATAGAGTAATCACACAGGATATACACATCCTGACCACAGTCCCTGGCCAGAAAACCACAGTGAAAAACATGTGTAAAGCAAAAGTTGAACTCCTCCAAACTGATGTGGAATCCATTAAAGGCCCTGTGCAGGTGCAAAATATGGGCCACACCTCAGAACCTGTTATACAGGCATTCCATGAACACTGCCAGGAATGAATGGATTATGCAATCCCAAACAAAACCAAAACACGATGCCATACACGCAGGCATCTGCCATGGTGGACTCCAGCCATTACCAAACCATGCAAGAGAATGAGGAAGCTACTACATGATAGAGCAAACATAAAAAGGGAAGTAATCACTGATCAGTAGTATGGCAATAAAATATGTCCACTCATACAATCCACTAAGGCCAGCTACAACAAGTTGAATCTGTGAATCTTGAGGCAATGTTACACCTGCCCCATGTACACAGACAACCCTCACCTCCCCCCAAGAAATGCAAATATATGTGAGAGATGCAACCATTTATCCAAACCAGAGACTGAGCTCTCTCAACTCAGTACTGTCAAAATTAGACAGGAGGAGAAGGTAACCACACACACCACAAACCCAGTCTCACATAGACCTATCACAACTGCAAACCAAAGACATAAACACAGAAAAACATTCCTGGAGGCACTAATTACAAACACACCACATCAACAGAGGCCTGCAAAGCAGACACCTAAGCAACCACTACCTCCAAACATAGCACATGCAACACATAGTACACAAAGCTGGTGTGCCAAACAGTCACAGGCCAGAAGGAGAAACAACATGCCTGATACAGTTGTAATAGGTGACTCCATAGTCAGACACACTGCTGTCTCGCTCACCAGACTGAACAAGGGAAAGGGTACAGTAAGCTGCCTGTAGGCTGCTACAATATGCCACATAACACAAGTACGCAGGTCACCCCAAAGCAAGTAGAAATATGATGCAGTCATTGTCCATGCTGGTGTGAATGACCTGAGATGTACCTCCCCAGACTACATGAAAAGAGACATAGATGAGCTCTCCTATTATGTAGTCCAGGCCGGTATGACACTGACCGTGTGCAGCATCCTGCCCTCACCAAGAATGATGCCACAGTACAAACACAGAATGATCAGCTTTAACAAGTGGCACAATTACTGGTGTCATTCCAAGGGGATCCAATGTCTGTCTGGTTGGGATGTCATGTTGGGCAAGCCACACTGCTGTGCCAGGGATGGCTTGCACCTGTTACCCCTGGGCGTCTGGATATTGGATAAGGCTCTTGCAACCTCCATAGAGCCTTTCGTAGGCAAGGCTGAAAAGACTTACTCACCTCCCTAGAAAACATAAGTGGAAAGAAACATAAGGGTAATGCTGCCCATTGCCAGACATGCAAACCTCAACATGCATGCTCCCGAGGCCCTCCCCAGTATGGAGAACATTGATGTCCGTGCAGTGACAGAAACCTGCAGCAAGGCTGCTGACAGCACACCAGCACTACCAGGTTATACCTCATATCATGCATTATGGCCCCAAAACCTGGACCAAAACATAAAAGCAGGGAGAGTATCCATATTCAGCACAGACACCCACACGTCCAGGTAACTGACATTGCACGAAGCATCGGAGACCACCCATGTGCAACTAACCATAGGCAAAACTGCTGTACAGTCTGTAGCATGCTACAGACCACACCCTCACACACAGGAACCCCAATCAGCTGTCCTGAAGACACTGGACAGTATGAATGTCTCACCAAATACCAAACAAGGTACTCACAAATTACCACATAGGTGGTAATCCATTATATATGGAAGGAGTAATCAGGGACCTAGGGACACAAGTGGACAGTAACCTGTCATGTGACACTCACATTGCCAACGTGGCTAGGAAGACTGTCTATATTGGACACCGTATCATGAAAGGATTCACATCTACATCAACAGAGGTCATTGTGCCCCTATACTGTTCTCTTATCAGACCCATAATTTAGTACAATGTCTCATTTGGGATGTACATTACCCGACACCTGCAGCAGTTAGAAAGACCTCAAAGGTACCTCACCAAGAGGATAAAGGGTCTCAAATATTTGTCATATGCTGCCTGGCTGTAGACACCCCAGCTGTATGCAGTCACATACTCCCTATGCAGAGGCGTTGCATGCCTGTTGTACAAGGCCATGTCCAACACAGGAGTAATGGACATGCTCCATCCCAGAAAACTCAATTCCATCAGAGCTGTGAGAGTGAGAGATGTCAACCTCAACACATAATGAAATAGGATGTGCTGGAGGGACAGATACATAACCCAGAAGCTCCCTACACCCTGGAACGGAATCCCACTCCATGTTAGGCAGAGCCCCTCACTGACTCTCTTCAACAGGAACCTTGCCAAGTGTATGGATGATCGTAGATGTACACTGGGGGTCTTCACTATGTCACATCCAGACAGAGGCACAGTAAAGTAAATCATAAATGGCCATAATATTCACATAGCAAGGGGTGGCAAAAGCCACACACACTCTGGCTAGGCTTAGAAATGCCCTAGGGTGGATAGCCTAGTATGAACCTATGAAGATACAAATTGTACAGGGCACTAAGGATAATCACAAGGCTTTCTTAACTGATGGTAGGAAGCTTGTTGGGAATTCACAGATATGCTCTGAATCACTCAAATATTACAAACAACATACCAAACACACACACATATTGCCAACATCCAACCTGACAGGTGCAGTGCAACCCCCCCAAAAAAAATGCAAAATATCTATCCCAGCAGAGTGCTGGCCCCCTGACATTGCAGATGCTGAGGTAACAGCCAGCATCTACAAAGCAAAACACACAGCATCAATGGTATGAGATGGTGTCCTGGGCTGAGTCCAACATGGACTCCAAGAAGAATGGAATGCCAAATAACACTACTGCTCAATGTCAGCCTTACCACAGGATATGTACACAAAGAGCAGTGTACAACAACAGTGGTCCTTCTCCACAAAGGTGTTGCCTGAATGGATACTGCAAACTACCACCCCAGAATGCTGACAAGCTTGGTCTGCAAAGCTATGGAAAGGATCAGCATGTACCTCGGACATAAAGATATTGGGGACCTACTGACACTGGACCCTACCCAGTGTGGCTTTCATAAGTGCAGATCCTGCCCCTTAAACATGTTTGACTCATTTGAAACAGTCATTAAGGTCATTGATAAGGGGAATGTGATCCACACAGCCTAGCTGGACCTTGCAAAAGGCTTCCATACAATACCCCATGTGTTCATTATAGATAAGCTCATCAGCTTAAATATAAACCCCTATGTCAGTAGAGGGGTTGCAAACCAGACCAAGGACAGAACTGACATGGTCAGAAATGCTGCAGCCATGTCAGACTACAAACCAGATACAACTGGCATCCCATAAGGCTCGGTCCTGGGACCTCCCTTATTTGGTATATATGTCCCATAGGTACAGGCCAACATGGAAGGACTGTGTCTCAACAAGTTTGCAGAGGACTACAAACTGGACACCATATCTGACCCTCCAGCTGACACAAGCATCCCACAAAAGGGCCACATAGAAACAGAGAACTGGTGCCATAGCCATGTGAGCAAGCTAATTGCAGAAAAGTGTATAGTCAACCCATGTGGATATACAGTAAGTGCCCACCAATTACCACATAGGTGTTAACCCATTAAGTACTTAAGATGTAATAAGAGACCTGGGGACACAAGTTGATAGCTATCTTGCATTGGACAAGCATGTGGCTGTAGTGGTTACAGAAACATACCATATACCCACCTAATCATGAAGGTAGTGAGATCTAGATCAGGGGAGGTCATTGTGGCTCTGCAGTCATCCTTCATCAGCGTCACAATTGACTACAATGGCCCCTGTGGGATGTACCTCAGCAGACACCTCCATCAACTGGAAAGACCCCAACAGTACCTCACCAGGAGTATCAAAGAGCTTGAACAGATGCCATGTGTTGCCTGATTAAACAAACTGCAGCTCCACACACTGCCATACTGCCCGCCCAGAGGCAAGCTGTGCCTGATGTATAAAGCCATGTCCAAGCTGGAATCAATGAACATGCTGCACCTTGTACAATCTGAATGGCAGTGAGCTATGCACATGAGAGACCTGAACCCCAGCACTGACATACATAGGACAAGCTGTTCTTAATGATCCATAACACAGAAACCACCCCCACTCTTGAGTAAACTCCAGGTACAGGTTAGCCAGAGAGCCACCCATCGACTCTCCTCAAGAGGAATCTTGATGAGTGGATGGCAGGTGGTAGGTTTACCCTGGGTATCACTGTTATGTCACAGGTTGACGGAGGCACAGTATACTAACCATGACATATGTCATGGCAGACTCCAGTTACAATGTGTGTCGAAGGACAAACACACTCTCAGACTAGCATTAGAAATGGCCTAGGGCACATCGCTAGTGTTTGCCAATGTCCACCTATGTTGTGGAATACACTACCAATGTTGGACAAGCCTGGTTTAAGTAGTCCATATCTGAACATAATGCAACATGGTCATATGTGCACAACTGGCCCCTAAACAGTCTGTTGTGCTCACTATGAAAATTTAAAGCAGTGATAGGACTAAAGCCCAGGATACTGTCCACCACAGTGAAAGTACTGAACCAGTACACTATATGGTACTACAGTGTTAGGTCAGTATGAAAGGATGTTGACAACTGTATGCAAAGTATCCCATGCAAACCCTGCAGGCACAGTATAATCCCTGTTGTGTTCAGACATGAAGCAGTTGGCCAGTAAGTACACAACATGACACCCAACACACAACCATAAACGTGAGATATTGTTGAAGTTCACACTCATCCACATATGTGGTGGACTGCAGAGTTCAACATATGGAAAGCTCACACTGGGCATGCTCGCACACTTCATATGTCAGACAACATGCCATGGAAAGGCTGAACTGGGCATGCTCACACACTTAGGCCATATCTCAGTTTAGCAGTTGGCCACACATATCTGGTATTTGTACATGTCATTCCAGGAACCAACCACATTACAGCAATCTGCCCAGTGCACACAGTTAAATGACTACAGAGACATAAGTGATATAGTGGATCCCCCTCATATTCAAACATCTTCCACAGATACACAAGTTGTTCATATAAACAGGGAATGCTATGGCAGTAAAGACCTGCAAACAGCCTATCAGCAACAAATATTGTGCATCTGACAATTAAACATATGGGTGTAGAGATCAATACTAAGCTGTTTGCCCTAGGGAATGAAAGCTTAGCCAGAGTGTGCTTGGCGTCTGCATCCCCAGTACAGCAGGCTACTGTGCCACTGTAAAATAGGTCACATAAGGCACCATTTGAGGCTAGTGTGCTGTGCCTCCGTCAAGCAGGGACACAGTGGAGATCCCAGGGGTTGAATTTGCTATGCCACATCCATGTTGTTGGTGTGTGCTGGAAAAGGGTTGGTGAGGAACTCTAACAGTAAGTGGGCGTCAATAACAGACTGAAGGGAGCCTTATCTGCAGTGTCTGGACAATTTCACTGTCAACACGTTGTCGTGATGATTAAGAGGGATTGAAGTGTCATGCCAGTACTGTTCAGAGATGTCCTCCCTTTGTGGGCTACTGCTCTGCAATGTATTAGCTCACTCCATCTGTTGGACAGCTCATATGTGGCTGGTGTACACCTGACAGGGTGTACTGTTGTGGAGGAGTCATGGGTATATTTGGGATAGCATGATCAATGCAAACCTTCCACATGCTCATAGAATGCAATTGTCAAGGATTATGCAGAGTGGCCTGTATACTCCCCCAGCATGGGTCCTTTGAAGTCTTCCACCCCAGTCTTCACAAGTGCAAAGTCTGCTTTTGATACATACACTTTGTTTGCAGTGACAACCTTGCCTGGGGGTGGAGATGGGATATGGATGTCCAGGGAAAGGTGGGTATGGTCAGATATCAACAATGGTGGTCTACCTCTGGTGTGGAACAGTGAGTACCTATGTTGCAGATGGTCAGGTGCAATATGTATTCCCCCTTGTGGCTGTGGTGAGTGGTCCTGCCATAGCACATGAACTCACAAATTGTAGTGGCTGTAGGGTAATGCTGTAGAGGCCTGAGTAGTTCCCACACACAATATACCTGTACCTGACGTTAACTACTGGAATGGTGTATGTGAACACCTTCATATCTTGGCACTGTTCCCAGGGAAGCAAAGAGTGTGTCCCGGATGTGGGAGGGGTGGTCTGAACTGGTTGTGTTGTGTGTTACAGGTCCTGTGGTCATGAAGCATGTATAAAACATAACCTGCCAGTGCTGAAGTGCATATCTGACCCTGAAGTAGGTGGCTGCAAATGCATATATATGCTATCCCCCACCTGACAGGTAGTAATAGATGTACATACCTCTGTATAAATAATGATGTCAGCACACTATAAATACTGCAGGTGCAGATGAGATGCCCAGTAATTCAGTTAGTGCGTTCTGCTAATGCATCTCCTTCAAATGTCATAATATAGGTAGATAGGGATTTGAATCCTGCAAATGCTCAGTGTGTGTGTGGGTGAGAGGGGTTGGTGTGTGTGCAACTCTGTGTGAGAGAAATGTCCCTTTTGGCAACTAGGAGAACACACTACAGGATGCACATTCCCCTTTCTAAACACTGATGATGTCAGCACCCTATAAGTACAGCAGGAGAAGGAAAACCTCCCAGTAATGCGAATAGCGTGCTCCGCTAATGCGCCCGTCTCGAGTATCATAACATAGTTAGGTAGGGGTTTGAATCCTGCAAGTGTGTGTGTTTGGATGAGCAGGGTTAGTGTGTGTGCAATTCTGCGTAAGGGAAATGTCCCTTTTGGCAACTAGGAGAACACACTACAGGATGCACATTCCCCTTTCTAAACACTGATGATGTCAGCACCCTATAAGTAGAGCAGGAGAAGGAAAACCTCCCAGTAATGTGAATAGTGTGCTCTGTTAATGCATCCGTCTCGAGTGTCATAACATAGGTAGGGGTTTGAATCCTACAAATGGCAAGTGTGTGGCTGGGTGAGGGGGGTTAGTGTGTGTGCAATTCTGTGTGAGAGAAATGTCCCTTTTGGCAACTAGGAGAACACACTGCAGGATGCACATTCCTCTTTCTAAACACTGATGATGTCAGCACCCTATAAGTAAAGCAGGAGAAAGGAAACCTCTCAGTAATGTGAATAGCACGCTCCGCTAATGCATCCATCTTGAGTGTCATAATATAATTAGATAGGGGTTTGAATCCTGCAAGTGTGTGTGTTTGGGTGAGGGGGGGTTAGTGTGTGTGCAATTCTGTGTGAGAGAAATGTCCCTTTTGGCAACTAGGAGAACACACTACAGGATGCACATTCTTCTTTCTAAACACTGATGATGTCAGCACCATATAAGTATAGCAGGAGAAGGGAAACCTCCCAGTAATGTGAATAGCATGCTCTGCTAATGAGTCCATTTTGAGTATCGTAACATAATTAGGTAGGGGTTTGAATCCTGCAAGTGTGTGTGTGGGGGGGAGATGAAAGTAGGGTGTGTGCAATTACATGTGTGAGAGAACTGACCCTTTTGGCAACCAGTACAACACACCAGCTGCTGCATATTCCAATCTCTACACAGAGATGATGTCAGCACCATACAAGTACAGCAGAAGAGGGCAAATCTCCCAGTAATACAAATCGCACACTCTGCTACTGTGTCTCTCACTACTGTCATAGCACAGTTAGTTATGGCTTTGAATTCCACACATGCCACATGTGTTTTTGTCACACAGAATGCCCATGTGTGTGGGTTGTTGTTCACAATAATGCATGACATTGATTAAACCAGTAATGGCAATGGACACAGATGATGTATCTGTGTGCCAAATACACATATGTACCTGTGACCTTCAATAGTTCCCATGTCTGATGCCTGCCACATGTGAATACATGGTATTTGCACCGGATAACATTATGACTAAGGTCTTCTGTGAGGGTGCTGCATGTGGTATGTGTATATACAGTGTGAGTTGTATATGGTATCATCCTAGTAGCGAGGGATACACATCTGGTCTGGGGCATATAGTCTACATGTTGTTGATGAACAGATGCTGCATGTTTTCACCTGTTGTGGGAGTGGTAACAAGTTGTTCCATAGCAATTCAGTGACTACATGCTAGGAACCTTTCAGCTAGGGTGTTGTAGCTACAGTAATTCATCAGCATTCAGTAATACTTCAGCATTCTTGGTGAGGGTATGATGCCAACCAAGGTCAGGGTCATACCAGCCTGTGCCACATGCTCAGAGAGCCCTTCAATGTTCCCTATCATGTAGTCCAAGGAGGTACATCACAGGTCAGCCATAGTGGCATGGACAATGACTGAGTCATATGTGTCCATGCCTCTGACTGACCTGTATGCTTGTGTTATGTGGTGGACCATAGTGCCCCATGGGCATGTCACTGTGACCTTCACCTCGTCCAGCCTGGTGAGTGGGACCTCACTGTACCAGACAATAAAGGTACCTAACACAACTGTAGCAGGTGTGTAGTCTAGCTGTACAGGCTGTGACTGTTTGGTACACAGGATTTGTGTGCTATGTGTTGCATGTGCTGTGTTCCGGCTTAACGTATGCCTGTGTGCCAGCTGCAGAGGTGTGTGCAGCTCAGGCAGGATGCTATTCTGAGGCTCCACGAATGCCCCAGTGTGTTCATGTGTTTGGATTGCTGTCAGTGTAGGTCTACATCAGACTGGTATTGTAGTCATTGTAGTATTTCATGCCACCTGACAGGTTATGCCAGTACTGGGTTCACAGTGCTTAGTCCCCAGTTTGGCTATGTGGCTGCATCTCATACATGTGTTGTACATCCATGTGTAGGGGAGAGGGTTGACTGTGTACATGTGGCAGCTGTGACATTGCCACATGATTCACATATTCCACAACTGTACCATAGAGGTGACTGACAAGTGACCTTTGCACATGCTACCATAGTATTGTGATTGTCATGGTGATTAACAGCACATAGGGCCAATGGGAAACAAGGTACAGAAGGTGAGTATGTGAGGGTGTAGTGCCTGTGATTAGTTAGCACTGGCATATATGACTGCACACGTGGTCAAATGCCAGGAAAGTCATATGCAATGTGTCACAGGCAACGTACATGCAAACAGGGCAAACAGTGATGTTCTGTCAAGTGAGACATGGATATACATATAGTAAGCTATGCAGATGTCACTAGGAGTCCACAGAAGCTCTGTAAATCTGCACTGCAGGTGGGATCAGTGTTCCAGGTTAACTGCAAGCAAACATGCATGCAAACAAAGCTACAGTAAGCAGGGCTGCATGTAGTCCACTGTACAACAGACAAGCTGTACCACTTCCAGTAGGTCACAGTGCAAATATGCAGGCTCTATACACATGTACATGGAAATACACAGGTCAGATGGCCAGGGTCCAGTCTCAGCGCACACAAGTGTACAGACCATGTACCGTCAGGATGTACAATAACCGGATGGAAACCCAGATGCTCATACCTGCAGTAATACACATGTCAAATAACAGACACTGAGCCTTCACTCAGTGGTTCCATACTTAGTAGGATGTATGCTACCTGGCCTGCCACCACAGTATCCCTGACATGTATGGGGTCTCTCCCTCCAGTGACGGTTAGTTTTGTGTGTTGGGGCTGTCTAGCATGGTATGAGATGTGAGCTTGCGGTTCTAGGGTGCTCCTGTGTGTCCTGTACCAGTCGTGTAGTACTGAACACATATCAACATCCTCAAACATCCACATTGCAGAGTCCATTGTGGGCAACATGCCACTTGCAGTTTACATGTCCATCATTGCGTATCAATACTTTCATTACCTTATCCCCTGTGCTACCTATGTATGTAGCCTTCTGTTGACATCCTTACCACCAGTACGCCAACATGTGCAGATGATACACTATGGTACTTACCATGGGTGTAGACAACAGTACAAGACAATCAAACCCTTACTGCATCAGGCATGCTGGGATATACCCACAATTATATTAGCACACAGTACTGTTAACAACATGATACTATTACTACACGTCTATGTAGTCACCTGTGCATCAGCAACATGTTAACCTGTTCCTGCACTGATGTTACAGATTGCAGGAGGTGGCACAGTTTCATCATATGCACAGGGTGTGAACTTGGTATGCCTGAGTCTGCCACTGATACCACCAATTGACATGAATGTGTATGTGTGTTGGTGAGGGAAAGCAGTACAAGGTGGGGCAATGTTGATGCAGTGTGTGCGTGTATGCGGTAGCCCTAGGTGTTGTCAATTTGCATGTGTGTATGGATGCACACAGTTCTACCTCATGGCTGCCATATACTGGTGTTTGTGGACAGCCACAGACTGTACCTGCCAGGTCATACAGATCAGTGTCTCTGGCCATGGACATGGTACCTGTGCCTTGAAGGGGTGCTACAGACCATATCCAGTACCAATCCAGACTGGGTACTGTCATCAAAAGCAGGTGTTCATTGACTGGACACAGATCCCTGCTGGGCCTGTCCAAAGCCATGTGCACGTGGTCTCCTGGGGCGGTCTGATGACAGCACAGATCCAGCATTGCTGGGGCTGCTGCTGGCACTATGGGGGCAGCCACGGCCCTGTTGTCATCCGTGATGACTGCCAGCTGCTGCTGTTGCTGGCATACGCCCACATCGACACCTCAACCGTCCACCATTGCCCTGGCTCATGGACATGTAGTTGTGGAACCGATCTAATATGTCCCCACAACATCTGTCTATGACATCAGTGAAATTACGGATGGCAGCCGCGATGTCACGCATACTGTCAGTCATGGCTGTGCGACATGCTGTCAGCTCCCTCAGACCCTCTCTGGTGTACCGCTCCATACGTGACTGTGCCTGCATGACAGCCCGAAACATAGCTGAGGTTGTAAGACCTCTGTGGGCACATCTGACAGGGGCAGTACGCCCACGGATGCTCCCACGAGAACCCCTGGACATCTGTCTTTGTGGTACCATCTCAGGGCCATGCCCATGGCTGCTGTGTGGGGAAGCATGTGCCACAGATACCACATTACCCTGGTCAATGCCCACTGTATCCTGTCCATCACCTAGGGACATTGGTGACAAAGGGTGTATTGGCAGGATGACTGTGCGCATTGATGGGGTTGAAAGCTGTGTACTGTCAATTGGCTGACCAATGATGGACCCTGGTATACCTTCCTGTGCCAGTACACAGATGTCATCATTATCAGTACCCGTGGCACCTGATTCAGGTTCCCTGCTGCATGACACCAGAGCAGCACCAGAACCTGTGGGAGGGAAACAGGAAACACAGTTTACAATGTCTACACAATGTTACCAGTAATGCACACATGCACACATGCACAGGTGCACACATGCACACATGCACACATGCACAGGTGCACACATGCACACATGCACACGTGTACACATGCACACATGCACGCATGCACTGGTGCACAGGTGCACACATGCACACATGCATGCATGCTGCGTGCACACATGCACAGGTGCACACATGCACACATGCACACAGTTGCACACACTTGCACACACTTGCACACACTTGCACACAGTTGCACACTTGCACACTACTCAGTATGCGAGATATCAACACACAGACACAGACACACCTGCATGCATACACAGAGCACTACTCAGTGAGCCTAATATTACTATTACTATCAAGACTATTAAAGGTATTGTTAATACACACTCACCAGCATGGATAGGCTGCATTGCTGTTACACCGGAGGGACCTGCAGAAGTGAGGAAATTAATGTCAGTGGGCACAACTGTGCCATTGTTACTGAGTATGATACAGGTCAGTAGCACAACAGTTGCCTTTCACAGGTCAGCTGCTGATATTGAGAATATCACACTTGCACATTAAATACTATGATGACAGCTACAAACCAAGGACACACCTCACACATGCATTAACTACCAGTGTACACAACAGTCAACTATACATATGGCATATTACCTGCACGCTCGTAGTCTTGCTGCTGTGTGGCTCCAGCCTCTATCATAATGCAGGTCTGCTGCTGTTGTTGTTTTTGGTGGGCTGGAGCCACAACACTTTTGAATAGTCCCTCCAGTCTGTTGAGTGGGGGATGTGTAGCCACCCCACCACCTGTGGCAACCTGTTGCCTGTGGATATCTGACGCACACTGATGGACATTTCTGATTAAATCACTGCAGTGATGTCGTACCTGCTCATATGTCCTATTATGCGTGCCTATGTCATTTACCTGACGGACCAGGTCTTGCCACAGTGCAGCCCTCTCCTGCTGATTCTGGCTGGTGCGGGAAAAGAGTATTGCATAATCCCGCACCAGGCTCTGGTGTATTTCCTCATCCTCAGCTGCAGAGTACGCTGGATTGCGCTGGTGAGCCATGGTCCTGAAAAAGAAAATAACATGATATCAGCAAAATATGTCAGCAGAATCTGGCACACATACTACACATGCTACTCGACTGTCGTGATGCAACATATCTCACATATATAGCATCTGTCTGTCTATTGGTGGATACACATGTAAATGGCCAGGTATCAGTGCTCAGCCAACAACTGTGCAACAGTACCTGGCACACTCCATATGACATACTGCAAAACCCCAGCAGTCAGAACACTGATTCAGGTCCAAAGCACCTCCTCACTCTGGGGGTTTGTATCGAGGTACTGTATGGGGTACATCATCAACTACTGTGAGCTGACCACAAACTAATTGCCCTGGATATACATATCCCACCTCCACCACCAGCACAAACGACTACAGTGAATAACATTTGAAATGCAAACTTTACACTTCATAACACTGATATGGTATCCTTTAAGCCCACTGGGACAGTGGAAGACACAACCTACAATGTTGACCTCTTCACAAATGATTTCTACGGACATCTCCGAGAATGCATGGATCATGCAATCCCATATAAGACCAAGACACTCTCCACAAAGGGAAAGCATCCTGTCTGGTGGACCCCAGCCATAGACAGATTGTATAACAAAAGATGGCAGCTAGTGCAAGACAGAGCATAATTCCATAAAGGGAAGGCATGTCTGATCAGCACTAGTAAGGAGCTATTTTCTCTCATACAAACATCCATGGGCAACTTTGAGAGGGAAATCAACAGGGACACTACAGATAACCACAAGGCCTTCTTCAGTTATGTTAGCAACCTGGTTAGAAACCCTCCAATATGCTCATAGTTAGTACACAACAACAAATAATTCACTGAACCCAAAGATATTGGCAAAATTGTGGCAGACAGGTTCAGTGCAAGTTTCCCCCTCCCTCTCCCCCAAACTAAGACATACTTATCCCAGCTGACTGTAACCTCCCTGTCATCACAGATGTCCAGGTGAGAGCTGCCCTCAGAAAAGCAGGAAACACAACATGAATGGGACCTGATGGTATCCCTGGTTGCATGCTACATGAACTCCAAGAGGAGCTAAACACACATATAGAAGTGCTATGTAACACTAGCCTGACTACAGGATATGTACCTGTACAATGGCAAACAGCAGCAGTGGTTCCACTCCACGAAGGAGGCACCTCTACATGCCAATACAATACAACACAATACAATACATTACAATACAATACAATACAATATGCTATTGCCCCTGGGACAACAGCAGCATACTGTTCTGCTACCCTGACCATTGTGACACATGTGATGTGATGGTACCTGCTCCTGTCAAATAGTTACACAGGGTGACTCATATGGCATATTACCTATCTGACTAACATTCAGCAGGGGTATGTGTGACATGTACTCATGGGAAGTCTTGCTTCTTAATGCTGTGTGGTTTATTGCAGGGTATGTCTTATCTTTGGGTAGGAACCTGTACCTCCGCCATGTGCTCTCTACTGCGGTGTCATGGATGACACACAGCAGTCATATAGGTTGTGGACGGTGTGAGGTGTTACTATGGTTGTTGGACTTCTGTCATGGGTGTGACTTAAGTATGTAAATCCAGGAGTGATAACCTCTATGTGGGTAGTATGTGTGTACTCTATGTTATTGTCAGTCACTGTGCATTGGTAATGTGAGCGCATTGTCACAGTGTTGTACATGTCACTGTGTCCTTTTCCATATCTGTAGCTGTTATGTGAGATACATATCATGGCAGCCATTGTGTGGTGTGGAGGGGTACACTGACCTACATGTACATAGCTGACACACCATGTCTGCTGACACATACCATGTGCAGGTATTCCAGGAATAGTGTGCCACTGTGAATATCATTGGGGGGACTATTGTACACATTTATGACCCTGTTCACCCCTGACACATGCAGTGGTGGGCAACCAATCACATATCTGGTGGTTACTGGTGTAGGTGATTTGAAATGGGGTATGGTACACCAGTTTTGACACTGGTGTTTACTCCATGCCTTTGTCACCAAGCACCTGTTGCAATACATCTGTACACATGTGCCTCACTCAGAATATATATACATCTCTCTCTCTCTCTCTCTGTATATATATATATATATATATATATATATATATATATATATATATACGTATATAGATATATCTATATGTATATATATATATATATATATATATATATATATATATATATATATATATATATGTGTATATATATATATATATATATATATATATGTCTGTATACATATACACATATATATATCAATGTACATATATTGCTATAGAAATGGAGAGAGGGGGGGTGTGACAGAGAGGGGGTGAGAGTGACAGAGGGGGGGGGGGTCAGGGGAGTGTGAGATCGTCATATACAGTCATATCTGTAGATAGTCAGATATGTCTGTCTATGTTATGTATCTACATATATCTATATCTGTATGTGTGTATTACATATATATGTTTGTACATATTCTATCTATTTACATCTGTCTATGTATTCCTACATCCCTCTCTATGTATGTATACATATATGCATATTATATATATATATATATATATATATATATATATATATATATATATATATATATTTATACATACATATATTGACATACATACGTATCCATAAGATAGATAGGTATATCAACATGTTTGTTTACAAAACTGTATACACACACTAACATGCTGCTAAACATACATAACTGTGAAACCTACTTTGCACATTGCACTACAACCTACGTTCAACCTACATTGATATGTGCACATAGATGCCCTCACATACATATGTATGTACAGCCTTCACTGATAGTTGCTGTATGTCCCCTGCCCTATGCCCATCTTCATATACATATGGATACAGACCAATGACACATATGGAGGGTTCACAGTATGTAGACTTTTAAAGTATTACTTTACATTACCTGTGTTTGTCACAGCTGCTTGCGTTGCTGTCTGGTTTGGTGTCCTGCTGCTCCAGTTGCCAGTTGTCAGCTTTCCAGTGGTTGTTGATGACTGGTTTTGTTTGTGTATGTTTCTCTCTCTCTCTCTCTCTCTCTCTCTCTCTCTCTCTCTCTCTCTCCCTACCTCCACAGGGTGCAATGAAAGTATTGCATGTGTGGACCGGGAGTACAGCATGCATTTGTAGGTATCTGCATATGTCCATGTGATGGCCTCTGCACCAATTGTTAGCCAGCATTTGCTAATTGCATGCAGCCAGTTGTGTACTGATTGCAGTTCTCACTGTGATTACAGGACAGTGCTATAAAAAGGTATGTGAGATAGGCATAGCCCTTTCAGAGTTTAAGGGCAGGGACCATGCTGGTATGCTGTGGACACTGTTCTGTGAGTGTAAAGGTTAGTATCCCTCTCATATTTCTGGCTGTGTTGTAGATTAACATTTCTCCATTCATTTCTGCAGTTTCCTGTACTAAGTGTGTATGTGCACTGACACCTAAGACTACTACTACTGTTAATGTGGGTGTGTGTGCTTTCCTGTGGGACATGTGGTGTAACTGGTATATAGCAGTGGCTCTTGCACTTTGTTGCTATGGCTTCAATATTTGCCCTTTACATTCACTACTTGTATGCCTGCTAGGTGTCTTGACTGTAGTGTGTTGCTGTGGCTTTCCTAAATTCCATGTACATTCACACCTTGGAATGCTTGCTATATCTGCTAGGGTGTTACTGCATGCAGTGTGGTCTGGCCATGTTGTGGACCTTGACATCTATTAGGGTATTTGAGTATGCTGCTGAGCAGGCCCCAGAGACTCTCAGGTGCATCTTTTTTCTGCCTCATGGAATGGTACATATCAGTGGGGTACACCCATTAAATTGTCTGGTATTCTACAGTTGTGACTGTGGGATAGCATGAGCATATGTATTACTACACTATTTCTGCCGTGCAAGTGGTGCATACTTTCAGTACTTCATAGTTACCATTGCATGTGTTGTAACAACTTTCTGCCTACTGTTTGTACATTTCACAGGGAGTCTGTGGGGCATCCCTGTAACTCAGTCACTGTTGCTATGTCTAGGCTCTTAACTATTCAAATATGGCAGTGTCAGACCTCTCAAGTGTACAGATATTTGCAGGTTGTCCACATTTTTTACTCATATTTTGGTCAATATCTCATAAACAGCTTTTTCTGGCAAATCACTGTGGGCTCAAGTCAGACTATAGTGACAAACATTTCAGTTTCAGACTTCATACCCTTCTAAACATCCAACAAAATGCAGAACCTGTTACTCTCTCAACTGTCTAAGTTTGTTGTAGCATTATTTGGAATGTGTCCCTGTTTTTGGCCCTTTGCTCCACATTTTTTATTACTTAGTCCGGATGTGTTCCTGTAAGAGGTTGTGGGGTATGGGCAGTGATTATCCTGCTGTGAGTATGTGTGTGGCTTGCAAGGTGCTACAGTGACATTATTACCTACTAGCTACCAACTAGCATGGCTGTTTCTGTTCACACACTACTATTCTAGAAATCCACTACATTTGACAGTAAATATACATGACATGCTTTGTGTACTACACATCCTATATTCCCTTTACATTCATTCCTACTATTACATGATATATTTATTGTAGCACAATGTTCTTATGTAACAGTCATGGCTTAGTGGTAAGTCATGCAGACTACTGTTTCCAAGGTCCTGGGTTTGGGACTGACAGTGGGATTTTATTTTGCTTTTGAGCAGACTACAGGACTTGTCATTCAGAGTGACTAAGGCACTTTAAGCAGTTGTAACCAAGTTAGCGCTGGTTTGTGCGGAGCTCACGCATGTGCACTGGCGTTCAGCTCCGCGCACACCTGCTTACAACCGCTTAAAAGTGCTTACTCTTGCACACACCCGCGCTAATTTCTTTGAAAGAAATGAAAATGGGGAGACAGGAAAGTGGTGAAAAAGGGGTCACAAAGAGGGTAAGACAGTAGGGAAACAAGCTCTGGTTTTGCAGGAGGGATGTAGGTAAAGCCCATAGCTGCCCATTTCTTCATCAGCAACAGCTGTGCATATGTTTGTAATTTGGTTTGACATTTGAAACCTTCCACCCCTGAGAGAAGGGTGAGGACAACAATAATACTTGTTGTACAACCAATTGTAATTGACAGTTTCCATGTCCAGCAAATATGTGTGCGAAATGGGCAGCTATGTATCGGGCGTAATTTTTTTGTGGGTACAGAGTGCCCTTTTTTTTTCTTTTTTTTTTTTTTCAGGTGAGAGTGGTATGTCAGGTACAGGAAGTCGGTATAGCTGGGGAGGTAGGTTAACAGATAAGACAAACAAGACGCATACAGGGGCGGTGTATGACACATGTGGGGGAGTTACACAATTGACCGGGATGGATGTTTGGATACCTAGAGCCCATGAGCCCACAGATGGCAACAGTGGAACTGATAACCCCACGCATGGGCAGTTGCCACTGTGCCTTCTCTGCCCAGGACAAGGCTGTGCTGGGGGCTATGTAGGCCAGGCAGCAGGCACGCCCATTAGTTGTGCCACCTGTGCCTCAAGCTGGCGTAGGGGCCCAAGAACAACTTCCCGGATCTTCCTACGCACCACAGTCCGGACACTACGGAGGGTGAGTGGTTGTTTCCTCCAGCCACACTTGCAGAGGGGGGACGAGCCCCATCCCCTGCAGCGCTTCCACCCGCAGGTGGCACAGGGCCACAGGAGGAGGGTCCGGCCTGGGCACTACTGAAAGGTGCACTCACCAGCTGAGGAGGGAGAGGTGGGTTCGCTGGAACCCACCTTCCCTGTCGTCCTATGTTTTGTATTATGTCATGACAGTTTTGGTTAGTAACGTACAATACCATTCACAATTAGTTGTAACAGCATGCATTAGTATTCCCGTTAACCAAACACCAAGATATTCAAACCATTGAACAGCAAGCATAACACATGCATATTTTGAACAGCAATACACAGTCCAACAACATGCAGGGTTGATTGATGGCAACAGACCATCAGGTTTGGATGTATGAACAGGGCAGATGCATCAACGTACATGAAAATATGTATGAACCAACAGGACAAATGTCCAGGGGTGTTAATTGTGATTGCACATACCAATTTCACATGGAATGGATTATATGTGGTTATAGGGTAGGGTGAAGAAAATTTAATTAACAACTTCAAATACCAATACATATGCTGTACATTTCTAATAGCTGCAGATATATACACACTACAGTTCTGCCTAGAGTTTCCTATGTGATAACTACTTCAAGTTGGTGATAGGAATGTTACTGCTACATCAATATACATTTTCATTTTTATTCATACACATTCATATCTGGCTCTGTTCAGCTACATCATCCTGCTACATTTGCTTTATATAGCTATAGACAACTGTGGATGTTTGGTATTTCAGACAACTATAATATCTGCATACTGCAGACTGAGAGCAACATATCCAGATTTTGGGATACACATTCCAGCTGCGGTCACATTTTCAAGACATTTTACTGTTTGGTTCTGCCTGTCACATTCATTTCATTCTGTACTGACTGCAGTATATTTTATTCAGGAGTTATTGCTACTTTATTGGTGGATTCATAACTCTTTCTCACGCTCTCTCACTTGTTTTATTTTTACAATTCAGGATGGTACTTAATTCTAGGCTTTATTGACATGTTTTACCTGTAGTTATAACAATCCTTTCCAACAGTCTCACTTCTTTCATGTTTCTGTATTTCAACAGGGATATATTTCACACATGTGTTTTACTCCGCTTCTGCAGCTGTACTTTTCAGCCTGCTGCAAGTTATGTACTATTATTTTACAGGTGGGACATCTTTATTTCAGACTTTATTTCAGACTTGTTTCATTTTTCTGTTTGGATTACAGACTGCATCACACTTTTGTAATCAAGCAATACTTACAAACCCTCTTACACTGTTACTTGCACATTTTATTACTTAGTGACTACACTGCACTCTTTTGCTAACTGTCATACTTATATATTTATTTACAGTTACAGGGAGAGGATTACTGACCTGCCTGGTGGCGCAACCACGCCAGCCTATCGCCATAGGCTCTACGGTTCGCAGAACGGACACCTGCAGCTGTAATATAAATAAAGTAATATTGGAATACACATCCCCATAATATCAGCTAGGTTAATTTCTTACATAAATAATTAGATGTAACTTACTCAGTAGTGGGGCGTTGGGCATTTGCCGGGCCTCCTGGATCCATCGGTTCAGTTGGTCCTGCTTCCATCTCTTCAGATCCGCATGGTGGTGAAGGACCTGCTCACCAGTCCTTGGTATCCCTGTGGCACTGGTGAGATCATGAGCCAACTGGTCCCACGCCTCAGCCCTATATGCTCCCCACAGGACCTGGCCCTGCATGAGTTGGGCCTCATGATTGTGGACAAGGAGCCAAACCATATATTTGGACTCCTCAATGCCCCACCTCTGTGCTCGAAAGCAACTACCCTCACCTACACCTGACATTCTGGCTGCAAGTTGGTTCTACGATTGGTTATGCTGTGTATTCCCGCTTATGGGGCTTATATATGCCGTTTTTCCTGCACTTATCTGTGATTGGCCGATTTGGAATTGTATCAGCTTCACAAAACCTGCTTTGTCATTTTTAAGTGCATCTGTCATGGCTTAGTGGTTCAGTACCTTGACTATGATGCATGGTATCCTGGGCTCGAACCTGGCCACTGCTTTTTATATTTTATGACTATCTATACAGGCTAGGAGGTGTGTCTGTCTGTGTAAAGGCAGTTTTGTTACAGCTTGCTCAATGTTGCCCGTCGGTTAGCTAGTTGGTTCGGCGCGCAGCTCCGCAAAAAAGGGTTACGCTGGTTTACGCGTCATTTGGCTGTCAGCACTCATATTACGCTCAGCTCAGCTACGGGCACACAGTTTCAGCATGTTAAAACGCTGCTCAATGCCGGGCACTCATTTTACACCTGTTAAACCACTGCTCACCTACGGGCAAATGTACTCAACTTATTAGACTGTAGCTCAGCTATAGGCACATCTGACATTTTTTTTTATTATCTCACATTTCTTCAAAATATATGGTCCATTTCATTACATTTTACATAAAATCTAATTTTATATGTGTACATATATGTCAGGGACTTGTTTCATGCTTATTTCACAAAAAAAAAAAAAAATTGATGTTGTGGGGGCTCGAATCATGACTGCCTGCTCTTCAGCCGACGTCTCTACCGCTACACTAT
This sequence comes from Protopterus annectens, assembly GCF_019279795.1. Taxonomy (NCBI): domain Eukaryota; kingdom Metazoa; phylum Chordata; order Ceratodontiformes; family Protopteridae; genus Protopterus; species Protopterus annectens. Next base: position 1,670,518,824 of record NC_056743.1, on the reverse strand, counting down.
TGCTTCTTGGCTTACTTTGTATATTTAGTTCTTATATGCTTTTCCACTGACTGCTAACTGTGGCTAAGCTACGGGCACACCCGCGCAAGTGAGCGCACTCACGGGCAAACATCTTTACAATTTAAAAAAAAAATTATAAGATGTTCATTTGTACATTTTATGTTCGTAGTCTGTGGAGGCATGTGTTGTGTTGTGTTTATTCACATTTACACGGGCTCTGTCGTGGGGGTTTACTTTCGGGACTTTTACTCTTCTGGGGGCATGTCCATTTGCAGGGCTCGGCCTACGGACATGCCCTCTACTGTCTTCCATGGACCGTGTAAGCCTTAGGTGTGATTCAGCATGCCCTCATGCATATGCATGACATGCTGATGTCACACCGTTTAACTGCAGCCTCCGCGTAGGCCTTGTAACTCTTACACGGAGACTTCGTGAATCCTGCCCACTGTATATTGCAGACTCCATTTTTACTCTCCCTCTGCTGATGTGACTTAATGGGAATAGATTAATAAGACAGTCCCCAGGATTCAGCAAGCTCTGCATGGCATGCAGGAGTGTAGGAGCTGCTGGAGGCAATATGGCCACCAAGAGATCCAGGAACAAGCTCCTGGGACGTGCATGAGTGTTCCTGCACTATTCCTGCACGGACACAGCTCCTGTAGGCTAATTACTCCATTTGCATGCAAAAATCATGCAAATGAGATGAATTAGTGATTCAGGAAGCTGGCAGCTATCTGTGCAGGATTAGTGTAACCTGCAGAAATGTATTCGGTTAGTAACCGAGTACATTTCTGCAAACTACAAAACGGAGCCATGACAGCTCCAAATAAAGGGTGTATATAATTTGGAAAGGATGCCACTGGCCAAATACATGGCCATTGGCATGGAAAACAGTTTCAAAATAACAAAAAAATAACTTTTATTTGACCGATTTCAGCTGTTTAAGCGTAGGGCAGCGGCGTGCAAACAGGATCGGACGGAAAATAAAAGTAAAACCTTGAAAAAAGCTTTTTCTGCAAAAATCACAATTTTGCCATTATAGTCAATGACAGGCAGAAGACAACAAGGCCAGTGAATAGTGATTGCTAAGGGGGAAGGCTCAGTGTCAGACTTGTAACTAGGCATTAGCAGGCAATTCTATGCAAATGAGGGGAATGATACTGAATCACAGATTTCCCCTCATGGCTAGCCTGCACCCAACTGTGTAGGTGCAGGAAAACTATGGTGCAAGCCTAAGAGTTAGCTGACATCATAGAAAGGTGTGTCAGGCATACTATAAGCTTATTGGAGCTGTGTGGCTCGGGTTTGCCCTTAGCTTAGCAGAGCTAAGGAATGGGGTGTGCCTGAAGCTGCCAAGCACACTTTACATTGCTAAACAGGTTTGCGCGCCACGCACCGGGGTTTAAACAAAAAAAATAAATAAATAAACCAGAAAAAAGCAGCTCCGTTCACATCTGAGCACTGGGTTTGTTCGGCACACCTCAGGGCTAAAACAGGAAGGCAATGGGAAGGGAAAACAGCAGTAGGAAGGTAATCAAGGAGAACTAGCATAGCTGGCAGGTGAAATCTGTCAGAATCAGCCAATTACACAGGCAGCAGCCTAGCCCAGCACACTACAATAAGCTATGCAAACACCTTTCTCTCTGTTTTTTCCTACAAACTCTACACCACCGGTGTACACAAATGAGGACATTTTACCTAATATAAGCAACAAAATTATAGTGGCTACATTCGCTCTCATAAATCAACATATGAAAGAGGGTGAGGGTAGTGAGGATGAAAATGCTGGTGACCAACTTACAGTGAGGAGAAGGAGAAGAGTGTACAGACCCAGGGTAATCTACCAGGGGCTACATGAGCTGGAGATACTGGAGCGCTATAGGGTGGACAGGGACCTCCCACAGCAAATTGTTGAGCTGTGCTGACCACGCCTCACACACAGAACCAACAGAGGAGAACCCATCCCAATGGATACAAAGGTATGTGTCGGCTTAAGAATAATAGCCGCAGGTATCTTCCAAAGGCCAAGTGGGGATATCATGGGGATCTCACAGGCATCAGCATCCAGGGTACTCCACCAGTTCTTGGATGCCATGCCAGCTCGTGCCGGTGAGTACATATATTTCCTTAACATCCGTAAGGCATTGACCATCAGTATACGTCTCTTCAGCTGAATAGCAGAATACCCCAAGGTAGTGGGTGCTACAGATTGCATGCACATACACATCAAAGCACCACCCAGTGAGTGGGGTAGAGACTACATAAACTGCAAGGACTTCCCCTCCATCAACTGCCAGGTCATGTGCGATGCCCAGGGCATTATAATGAATGTGTGTGCTGGCAGCCCTGGCACCTATCATGACTCCACATCTGGCATATGATGCAGCTGTACCAAAGATTTGCCAATGAGGACATCCCATATAGCCACCTAGTGGGTGATGCTGGTTATGCACTGGAGCCATCAAAAATGCATACACATGAACAAGAACTCCATAATGAGGCATACGCACAGACCATAATCATAATAGAGCATGTAGTTTAGGATGTTCAAGTTCCAGTTCCAGTGCCTGGACATATCCAGTGTAGCCTTGCAGTACTCAGCAGCTACATGTACACAAATTGTCATTGTATGTGCCATGCTACACAGTATGATCCTGTGAAATCAGCTGCTGCAGGAACAGCATGGGGCAGGGCCACACAGCCCCCCACCATTGCCAAGGCCTGCACAAGTGCAGAGTGACTCAGAGGAGGAACAACCTGAGCCTGCCACAGTAGGCAGAAGGAGGCATGCCCAGTATGCCCAGGCCTTGGCAAAGAGGAAACTTATAGCACATACACTGACACGGTAGGAACCCAGGGAATGACACTTCACTCCAACTCGCACATACAGTAGAAGGGATGCCAAACATGACACTACCTGTGCTTAACCATGTATAGGGAGTGTACTATGTGCATCCAGCATAGTTAGCCCTCAAGCACCATCCTCAGTACTGGCACAGCTACAAGGTAAGTCACACTCACTATCAATTGCTGAATGGAGTAGCATGTTCTGCTACCTGTATCATTGGTATGGATGTGAGCATGTCAGGGAATCGGGTGGCTGAATGGGATGCCAGCAGATAGTAGACACCTATATCAGCAGCATGAAATCCTTAACAAATACTGGTGTCAAAATAGTAGGCAGTACTAGACAAGGTGACAAAATCTACTGCAGGACATGTGGTGGGCCAAATATGTGTCCATAGGACACACACATGCATGTCAGTGAGGCTGACATACCCAATAACAGTCTTAGCCAGCAGGACAGGTGTAGACAAACACAATGAAAGGCTGTGCTGAGGCCTCTGATTGATGGCTATGGAGAACAGCCCCCCTCTAGACCTACACAGACCGACTATAACAGGTCAGGCAGTGGGATGTTAGTTCTGAAGGGTAAAAAGTCTGAAACTGAAATGTAGGTCAATAAAACCTAAGAACTGTAGTACACTGATATGCCTCTAGTCTGCATGATAGGTCAGAATACAGAATGAAATGGAGTACCTGAAATACCAGTACAGTCATAGCAAATGTACACAGTTGTCAGGTGTGCACCGCCCCCCCACGCAATCATATGTAGAAATGCAGTAACATATATGTGTAGGTATAATAACAGTGAAGCACAGATTACCTGGGCTGGCCAAAGTAGAAGGATAGATTGTAGCACATGTGCAATATGCAGGGCTGTGTGTGTTAGGTTGGTGTGTGTTGCATATTGTGTTTAAGTGGTCAGCATGTAGGCATGGTGGGTTGTTTCTAGGTGGCCAATGGCCAGTACTGTTGATGATAGGGCCAAGTTCTCACAACTGCAGTGCCAAATACAATGCATCCCAGCAAGACACATTCTAGCTGTTATCCATTCAATTGTTCATCTGAAAGATGGACATGGCATGAATGTGGGCCCAGACATACAAAGAGTACACAGGTGGAAGTACCCTAGACAGACAGTTTATAAAATGTTAATGTCAAATGGACATACATTTGGAACTGTACATACAGATTAGCATTAGTTGCCTGTGTAGCATGGAATACTGATGTTGTCTGGCCAAACACTGGCAGACCACAAAAGGCGCAGGTATGAAGTACTGAGAAACTGCTGATGTCCCTGCACAAGCCAGCATAAGCAAAATGCCCCACGTATATCTGTCAGTCAGCTGCAAGTAACTTCCATAGCACACATGCACCCAGCTCACCCCACCATCAGCCACAGGTACCTCACAGGTCTTATCCCTGCTGTTGGGAATGAGTACAATATGACCCCCACATCTGTATGGTAATAGGCACAGAATGCAGCATGCTGAAGAGGTGTCCCATGCAGGTGTGTCCCTAGCTGTAAGAAACACCCTGCCAGCATCCACACCAATGGATCAATAAGGACAGAAGCTATTGACATTAACACCTTGCCCACCTACCCTGTCACTCCAGGGGAATATAGTGGCTTGCAGCCTGGGACTGTAAGAGTGACACAATGCACCGGCCTGCTACAGATGGCCTGCATCACTATCAAATGCCCTACAGTCCTCTAAGAAAGGCCTGTGTCTCACCTGTGCTGCCAATGTATGTTATCTCATGGACTCTTAAATAACAGCATAACATAGTCCACAGAACCCAACTGCAAGGCCATGTTGACAAACCCTAGTAGCATATCCACCATGTCCTATGTCATGAACTGTGGAACAACACCTAAATACTGCTGGGATGAAGTGATAACTATAGGGATACTTATCAGATAACGTTTGCATAATGTTCGGAAGAGGATAGAATAACAGAGGGGGGGTATAAGCATGGATGCCATGGAGAGTGTGAAGTCTGAAATTCAGCTGTGTGCACATACTATCCCTGCCTTTGAACCTGCTTGTAAACCACAACGTAGAGGGGTAATGACCAGAAATATGAGCCATGCCTCTGGGTAACCTGTGTGAATCTGTACAGCTGTGAGGTATGGCCACAGCATGATATGGCCATACTGTCACATTGATGGATGTACAAGCATGGATCCTCAGCCACCACAGTACCAAGGTGCTGAACCATTTACACAGTCCTATCAGCAAGTGTCTGCAGCTCCCCCTGCAGAATGGCATGATTGTGCAAGAATATGTAGGCTGCAGACCACCATACGGGGCAGCTTCATTCATCCTGTGTTCCCCAGGAAATTACTGCAAGCAAATATGTATACCTATCAGTAGTTGATGACATAAAACATCACAGTGTAAAACAGTACATATGTCTGAATATCTTTGCTAACACCAAAACCATGTAGCAGAAGCAGCACAAACACAATTATTTACAGTAACCCACTATCTTTTCCCTATTGTGACCCCATATTGTCAACCAATCTACAGATATCCTGCAGAAACAGGTTGCTAGCTGTAGGTGTAAAACACAAAAGCCTGCACTGGAGTACAACCTACCTGGATTGGATTCACACATTCAATACATAAGGTCATACCGGGCATGCTCCCACATGTAACAGAAATGAAGCCCATGTCTGGCAACAACAGTGGACTATACATATCTGACAGTCGCAGATGATTGTGCACACACTCTACATTGCACACCAGTCATGCTTTGCACACACATCGGATAGGAATACACACATATATCCAAGGACAACACCCTATAGTAGGCCAAACTAAACATACATAGATGTGTGGAAGAGAGTGACAGACTGTGACAAAGAGCTTCCCATCATGAGGCCTGTACCACCCAGCACACATCCAAATGGCTAAAACCACATGATGTGCAAATGTCAATCACTGTAGAATTTACATCTGGTACCCTCAGCACTATAGTGTCTGTTGTGCTTGTGATAACTGTGTAAATTGACTGTATATGTCATTCATCTAGCAGTTGTATACACGTTCCTGTTAAATGTAAACCTGTGTGTGACTGAGAGTTGTCTGTGTGCTTCCAGATGAATGATTTATGGTGCATTAACACAAACTGTACTCCCCATTGTCCTACTTTGGCAAGCCTGCTGATGTCATTCAACTTGAAATACACCTTTGGGGAAGGGTAGCTGTATAAACTCTGTGGTGCATGCTATAACTGTGTAAGACTGGAGTGTGGTGTACTAGGGAGAGAGGAGTTCTAATCCCAGACATGTTGAGTGTGTGTATTTGTCTGTCTGTGCATGGATCAATGCTTTTATGGCCATACACAGTCACTACACTTTCTACTGCCCAACTTTGACAAGCCTGCTGATGTCATTCACTTTGAAATACACCTTTAAGGAAAAAGTAGCCCTATAAGCTCTGTGGCACATGCTATAACTGTGTAATGCTATAGTGTGATGTACTAGTTAGGTAGGAATTCTAATCCCAGGTATGGCAACTGTGAGACTGTATGTGTGTTTGTCTGTGTAGGAATGAATGCTTTTGTGGCCATTCACAGTCACTACATTTTCCATTGCCCTACTTTGGCAAGCCTGCTGATGTCATTCACCTTGAAATACATCTTCAGAAAACAATAGTCCTGTAATCTCTGTGGCATGTGCTATAAATGCATAATGCTATAGTGTGATGTACTAGTTAGGTAAGAGTTCTAATCCCAGACATGGAAACTGTGAAACTCTGTGTGTTTGTCTGTGTAGGGATCAATGCTTTTGTGGCCATTCACAGTCATTACGCTTTCTATTGCCCTTCTTTGGCAAACCTGCTGATATCATTCACCTTGAAATATGCTTTTCAGAAAAAGACTAGTTCTGTAAGCTCCGTGGTGCATGCTATAACTGTGTAATGCTGTAGTGTCATGTACTAGTTAGGTAGGAGTTCTAATCCCAGACATGGAAAGTGTGTGTGTATGTGTGTGTCTGTGTAGGGATCAATGCTTTTGAGGCCAATCACAGTCACTACACTTTTAATTGCCCTACTTTGGCAAGCCTGTTGAAGTCATTCACCTTGAAATACACCTTTGGGGAAGGAATAGCCCTATAAGCTCCATGGTGCATGCTATAACTGCATCATAATGTAGTGTGATGTATTAGTTAGGTAGGAGTTCTCATGCGAGACATGGCAACTGTGAAACTGTGTATGTAGGGTTCAATGCTTTTGAGGCCATTCACAGTCACTACACTTTCCATTGCCCTACTTTGGCAAGCCTGCTGATGTCACTTACCTTGAAATACACCTTTGGGGAAAGAGTAGCCCTCTAAGCTCTGTGGCACATGCTATAACTGCGTAATGCTGTAGTATGATAGACTAGTTAGGTAAGAGTTCTAATCCCAGACATGGCAACTGTGAAAGTCTGTGTGTATGTTTGTTTGTCTGCCTAGGGATCAATGATTTTGAGGCTATTCACAGTCACTACACTTTCCATTGCCCTAATTTGGCAAGCCTGGTGATGTCATTCACCTTGAAAAGCACCTTTGGGGAAAGACTAACATTGTAACCTTTGTGGCGTGTGCTATAACTGTAGGATGATGTATTAGTTAAGTAGGAGTTCTAATCCCACACATGGCAACTGTGTAGTTGTGTTTGTCATCAGTATCCTGTGTGAAGGTAACTGTGATTGTGTAATAACAGGACTCATTGTGGGGCGGGTTTTGCAAATTTCTTATATGGAGGACCTATTATATGTCACAATGTCCACCTTACAAGGACAACAGATGTCAAACAGCAGAGATGCTGGTGTAGACAATCCATACTCCTACATGTAACATTATGGATTGGGGAGCAATATAGGCAACCCCTGTATTTCCCAGAGAACACTCTCCACACATGTCTCATACACAAACACACTTGGCTAGGTAACAACCACTATGTTGGTAGTTTCCTGCATATTGCCCACAGATAGTGACCATGGTGTGATTGTAATGGACTACAGAGGACATGGCACCCTGTTCCATCCCTACAATAGGCAAATAATTGCATACTGTGGTCCTTTGCTATGTTCCCCACTGGATGCCTGCAACAACTGTAGAGTCAGCAAATGTAACCTACAAAGGAAATACCATGCCTTATACACATACCCTGTATGGACAAATGCCACTAACACCAGTTAATACCTGTATCATGCTGTCAGTGTAGGTGCAGGATGAACCTGAGTTCCATTGGCAGTTCTCACCATATGAGGTCAGAAATGCCACAGTAAATAACAATCTGTCCACACAACATGCCCCAGACACCCCAGGTACACTTCCACATGTCACAGAACATGCATGCATGTGGGACATGTGCACATCCCAGACACTGTCCATATTATGGAATATAGAACACATACATGTCAAGCACTGCACAACACTGGCCACCCACAATACTAACCCAGATGAGTGGATGGTGAATACAATACCCACCCGTGTCGGCCAAACCAGGGACTACACCCCTGAGCCACACTGCAGACCTGAGGCCAAGTTATACCCATTGCTTAGCCTTGTACAGCCTTCTGGCACAGTCAACCACTACACACCTGTGAAGCAATGAACCCATTCATGTCAGTACTAGCAAACTTGTATGTGTGTGTGGGTGTGTGCGTGTGTGTGTGTGTGTGTGTGTGTGTGTGTGTGTGTGTGTGTGTGTGTGTGTGGGTGTGTGGAGATTAATGATTTGGAAGCCATTCACACTGACTACACCTCCAATTGCCCTACTGAAGCATGCCTTCTGATGTCAGTCACCTTGACATACCCTTTGCCTATATGTCAGGCTGGTAACCTCTTTGGTGCATGTGATACCTGAGTAATACTGTAGTGTAGCACACTAGTTAGTTAGGAATTCTAATCCTTACCCTGCCAACTATGATAATGTGTATGAGTCCCTGAGAGAGTGTGGCTGTGTCATCCTTGACACCTGCTTTTGTGGACAGGCATATGTACTACACCTACCTTACCCCTTGTTTATCACTGCTGCTGATGTCACCTTCAAATATACCTTTGTAGAGTTTTCCAACATGTAAGCTCTGTGGCGCATGCAATAACTATGTAAAATTGTAATAGCAATACATAGTCAGGCAGGGGTTTGAAACCCTGTACTGGTAAGTGTGTGACACAAACATGCTTAGCTTTTACTCTCCTACCCCCTTCTTATCTTACTTTGTGTCTGTCTGTCTCTTTCACTCCCTCTCTGGTGGATGTAGAAAAGTACACCTACTTTGCTTAGGCAGCAGCTTGTGTTTTGTAAGTGATGCTCATGATCAGCTGATGGCCTGTGCATAAATTGCAGTCCCCCACCAGCTGATTGCACATGAAACAGCTGTGGTAACATTCCAATTGCCAACTGCATGGAAATGCACTCCTATAACTAGGAACATCATGTGGGTGTTGGCCATTTACAATTTACTGTGAGCAGAACTTCATGTCGGTGTTTGGCAAACAGCATCACAGATGGTACTGGGATATACCTCTTACAACATACACTGTGGAGACAGGCCAACATACAGGAGGGGGATGTTCCAGACATGAGTACAGAATGTAAGTCTTACTCTTCTACATTTGAAGTAATGTTAGTTTAACAGTTTTTGTGTGGATATGGCTGGTCTACATGATTTAATACCTGTCATGACAATGTTATGTGGTTGTGGAAATGCCCACCTGTAGGGTTATCTGCAGACTGGCCAGTGTTTGGAGTCTTACATGCATTGTGTTACTCACAGATGACCTGTCTTTAGAAATGCACTGGCATTGTCTGAGGATTACAGTCAGTACATGGTGACTGCCATGAGAGTTACTGACTTCATATCCCTCAGAAGACATATGTCACAACAAACCCTATTACATCAGTAAAAGTATGAGTTTATCACAGCAATATGTCAATATTGGCCCTGTGTTTGTGCCTCCAGCCACAGCACTGTCAGCCTTTGTACATATGTCATGCAGTGCAGTAAGAGGTGCATATGTTCAGTACACCATTATTTATTGACATCTTACCTGATAACAAGGTAGTGAGATATCAGACTGCTAGACATGTTTTGTATAGTAGGGCTTATATTAGAGGACAAAACCTGGATATTCTGTTGTAGTGTGTACAGCAGTGAAGTCTGTGTACTTATGCTGACTGTTGACAGAGTGTGTATTGCGAATATGTACTTTGGCCTGTGTACAGACTGTGGTAGATGTCATTCTTCTTGGTCCTGTTCTATCTGATGTTGCATGCTGCTCCAGTATATGGCACCCTCTCAGCATACATGTTTGCAGGGCCAAACCCACACATGTCTCATACTGCAGTCAGGCATCGGAATACATTGGCCCAGTATATGTAGGGTTAGTGTGTGAATGGCACATATGAGGATGGTGTTGACAATCCATATACTGTAATATTAAGCATGCTTACTATATGTGGCTGTGGCTGTGTTCAGATTGGTTGTGGGTATGTGTTTTCGCATAGGTGTCTGTCACTCCATGCTGTTATGTGCCTTTAGAGCCTGCTATATTTGCAGGTACATGTGTATTCCCCCATAAGTAATGTAGGCCAGTGTTGTGGTAGTCTGCCTGTAGTTTGCACAGTGCTTTGTGACATGCCTAGCAGCTCAGTGTACTTACCCAGTGTGATGTTATGTCCAGATATTTGTCAGATGTACTGCTTCCAGGCCACTATAACTGTTGTGTATGTCTGACAAAGCAGTGGGATGCTGTACAGCACTATGTCACTAACTAGTGGGTAAGATGTGGGCTTGTGACCTCTGCTCCTTCGGTTATTATGTGTCAGGACAGACAGGAGTTTGTGAATGCATAAACTGTGTGATCATATATATTCCAGGATGTATGTGATATACCCATTTACATGGCTGTTAATATCCACTTTGTCAGGGTTGGTCCACACCCCTTGCACTAAGTTGTTCTGTTAATACCTCTGGACTGACCAAAGTGTGTCAGACTGTCCACATTTATTGGTCATATATTTGCTGTATTCTGCAGGACCATTACTGTGATATCTGTGGTACTGTACTATGATGATCGTAGGACGTTTGTCAGTAACTGATGGCCTACATGTCAATATCAGATGTGACTTCCCACACACAACATTTCTGTTAAGACAACCCCTGTTACAGTAGCAACAGTCTACATTTATACCTGCAATACTTACATGACATCCCCTTGCACTAAGAGGTTGTATTGGTGCTTAGGTATGAATCCACTACATGTTCTGGACATATGTTAAACATATATGTATATGTGTATATATATCTATATATATGGTTCTACCTCACTTAAACGACATGCCAGAACATCGACACGGAAATCGCGAGCCCCAGAAGATCGACAGTGCAGAAGACCGACGCGACGGGACCTAGAAGATCGACAGTGCAGAAGACCGACCCGACGGATGAAAGCACCGACGCCGAGGATGCCGACATGGGAAAAGGCTGTGTAAGTATGCGGTAGTGACGGACGTTAGGGTGCAAGTAAGGTAAGTGTGGATATTGACGGTCTGTGGGGATAGGGGTGGGTTAAGTGAGTTAGGGTTAGGGAGCGGGTCAGAAAGTGTCGGTAGTGATTGTGTTTTGGTTAGGTGGGATAAGTGAGTTAGGGTTAGGGAGCAGGACAGGTAAGTGTGCGTAGTGATTGTGTTTGGGTTAGGGGTGGGATAAGTGAGTTAGGGTTAGGAGCAGGCCAGGTAAGTGTAGTGACGGACCTTAGGTTAGGGTTTGGGTTAGGGTTGTAGGTAGTTGTGTATGTGAGGTTTAGTGTGGGTTTGTAGGGATTTTGGTGTGCTTGTGTTGTGTATGTGGTTTTTGGATGGGGAATGTGTTTTGTTTGTTGATTGTGGTGTGTGAAGTGTATGAGGTTTCGTGTTTGTGTACCGTCAGTTATATATATATATATATATATATATATATATATATATATATATATATGTGTGTGTGTGTGTGTGTGTATATGTGTCACGCAAAATACTTCTCTCCTAAGGTCCTCAACACTTTACTCTGTAACTGTGACTGGACCCCCCTAAAAACCCTCCCACTTGACCAGGCTGTAACATGTTTCAACAAAACATTTCTACAACACCTAGACACTGTCACTCCATTGTGCAAAATCAAGGTTAGAACCTTTACAAACCCCTGGCTCATTAAAGAAACCAAACAAATCCTCAAGTCCAGAGACACTGCCTGGCTTTACTATCAAAAAACAGAGAAACACAAAGCCTAAGTACCAAGAACTGTGCAACCATGCAAAAAAATGCATTAGGCTGGACAAAAAAATCCAGCTACACAACATTACAAACTAAATACCAACATAACCCCCAAAAATTTTGGAAAAATGTAAACCAGCTACTAAAATCCACCCAAAAGGATATGCCCAAATCAACCACCCCTGACACTACTGTTCCCATCGAAACACAATTCAACTCTCTCTTTGTGAACTCATTTCTATCCTTAGTATCACAGGACAGTTCCTTCCTCACTATCCCCCCCAACACAAATAACACTAATATAAGCTTTACCCTCAAAACAGTTTCCACCACTTCAATCAAAAGCATGCTCTCCAAACTAAAAACCTCATCAACAGCAACTGACCTACTCCATAGCTATTTCTTGAAACTCACAGCAGATGCTATTGCTTTCCCAGTCTCCACTCTAATAAACAGATCATTTGTTGAAAACTATGTGCCCAAACTCTGGAAAATATCCTATGTAGCACCCATACATAAAGGTGGGACCTCCACTAAGCTTAATAACTACATACCCATTACTTTACTCTCCCCAGTGGCCAAAATCCTAGAAAAATTCATCCATATCCAGATGCTAAACTATCTCCTAGACAGCAACATCCTGTCACCAACTCAGCATGGTTTCATACCTGCCCATAGTACCACTACAGCCCTCCTCTGCTTCACCTAAACAGTAAACCGTCTCAAAAATGAAGGCCTACAGGTGTCAACTCTTTTTGTGGATATGTCCAAAGTTTTTGACACAGTCTCACACCAAATCCTGCTAAATAAACTAAACCAATATTACCTATCAAATTCCACTCTTACTTGGTTCCAAGGCTACTTAACTGACAGGTACCAAGCTGTGAAATGGGAAGATTCTCTCGCTCCTCAGCTGCTCATAACTATAGGAGTCCCACAGGGTTCTATCTTAGGACCACTACTATTCACAGTTTTCACAAATGACCTCCATACCTCCACACAGCATGCACCTATCATTCAGTATGCAGATGACACTACCTTAATCTGTGCTGCACAAAACATTCCCACCCTCCTGCAAACAATTCAACTAGCATTCTCTGACATTGAAAACTACCTTACCAAAGCCCAACTTATCCTCAATCCAAAGAAAACTCAGCTTATGATTATAACCAGTTCTAACAAAAACAGTAACAGTCAATTCATTATCTCCTCCACAAATGCTACTCCAATCGCTCCAGTGGCACAGGCTAAGCTATTGGGAATAACCATAGACTCCCACCTAAAATTTGATAGTCATCTCAACTTAACTATTAAAAAAGTTCATGCCAAACTGGAATCACTCTACCGTATCAAACCATTTCTTACCAACAACACAAGATTAGCCATTGCTCGCTCCCAACTTCTATCCACCCTACTCTATGCATCTCCCATTCTGACTAATCTCAACAAAACTGAACTAAGCAAAATGGAAGCCTGCTATAATAGAATTGACCACTTTGCTGCAAATTGCTCATATAGAACTCATCACTGTACTGCTTTGAGACAGCTCCACTGGCTTGAACTGCCCAACCTCCTAACCTACAATCAGCTATGCCTCTGTCATTCTATCTATTACCTCCCCAAAAAGTGTCCTGCCTTCAAAGACCTAGTACAACATCACTCAGCAAAAAGTCCTCATAGATCATCAAGCAAACTACTACTAGAAGTCACCAACAGCTATAATAGCTTTGGAGATGCACTATACAGTAGTTCAGTGGCTAAAAATGGAACTCTGTCCCCACTAGCATTCAAAACACATCATCCAAAGCCACCTTTAAAGACCTCATCAGGCAAGATCTCAAGCAAAGTTGGCAGTGCCATGATTGCTCCCCAGGCTAGTGAAAGCGGATAATGTGTACATACTAAATCTAGAGTAATTGATAATAGTTTTCAATCTTACTCACAAACACTGGGTGATATACAATGTATGTCCTGTACCTGTGTACTATGTATGTATTCTATCTATGTTCCAAATTTCAGCTGTACACCACAAATCTATTAATTACCTTTATTTTTAAATTAATATTTTTTTGTTTGTTCTCTCCACTGTAACTGTTGATGTGCCGCATACAACTGTAAAACATGTCTCTTGCAATTTGTGTGTATATTGATCATGTCTAAATAACTAAATGTATCTGTAATTTTTTCTTTGTGGAGCTTTTCTCCCTGGGCCTCTGCTGAAAAAGGGCCTTTTCGGCTCAGTCAGACACCCCCAGTTAACAAATGTAAAATAAAATAATTAAATTAAAAAAAAAAAAAAATATATATATATATATATATATATATATATATATATATATATATATATATATATATATATATATATATATATATGTATTATATATATATATATATATATATATATATATATATATATATATATATATATATATATATATATATATATATATATATATATATACATACACACACACACACACACACACACACACACACACATATATATATATATATATATATGTATACATATACACATATGTATGTCTACACATATACAAATATATATATATATATATATATATATATATATATATATATATATATATATATATATACATATACATATATGATGTATGTACACACATATATATATGATATACACACACACACACACACACACACACACACACACACACACACACACACACACACACACATATATATATATATATATATATATATATACATATGTATACATATATATATATATATATATATATATATGTATGTATATATATATATATGTATATATATATATATATATATATATATAAATATATATATGACCATATATATAACGCAATATACAGATGTGTATAAATACATATATGTATATGTATATGTATATATATATATATATATATATATATATATATATATATATACATATATGTATATATACACATATATATATATATATGAATATATATGTGTATGTACATATACACATATATCTACATATGTATATATAAGGGGTTGTGACTTTTGGTGCTTAGTTATCAATCCACTACATGCTCTGGACATATGTTAAACATATATATATATATATATATATATATATATATATATATATATATATATATTACATATATATATATATATATATATATATATATATATATATATATATATATATATATATATATATATATATATATATATATATATATATATATATATATATATATATATATATATACATATATAATGTACGGTGTACACACATATATATATATATATGATGTACATACACGCACACACACACACACAAACTTATATATATATATATACATATATATATATATATATATATATATATAGCTATATATGACTATATATATAACGCAATATACAGATGAATATAAATACATATATATATGAATATATATGTGTATGTACATGTACACATATATCTTCACACACATACACACACACACACACACATATATATATATATATATATATATATATATATATATATATATATATATATATATATATATATATCCTTGTTATGTATACACATGACTGTTGTGTATACCTTCCCAGATGTATCACACCATATTTGTCTGATATGTCTTTATTTAGATACAACAACATATGTGATTCAACAGTAATATCACTGACAAGTACTACGCCATTGTAGAAGTCATAGCAGATGTTCAATACTATTCAGATATACTAGAAAACCAACAGCTGTGATGGCTTAGTGGTTTACTGCTGTTACTATAGTGTACAGGGTTCTAGACCTGCAAGGGCTGTGAATTTTGTTGCTGGGCAGAACAAGGGCTGCTGGATATGTAGTGGTTAAGGCAGTTTTAAGGAGCTTTAAGTGGATTTGTGTGGGTTTGCATGATGATAAGCGCTGCTAACTTATGGTTAAATGTACAGTAACTTACTTAGGCACTTAGTAACTTAGTAAGTTACTTAGTAACTTAGGCTTCACTTACCAGTGAGCAAATCTACTTAGCATTTATATCGCAGCAATGCTGAAACCTGCTAAGCATGTCTCAGCCCTTGTAATCAGTGCTCACATTCCAGTCTGATAAAATAGCAGGGTAATAAAATCTTTAATAAGTGTGTTTAATGCCATGTACATAACATTTGTCTATGTGCTGTCATTACAGTAGCAAGGGGTGTGAGTCTACTGTCTGGGACACCTGAGTATCTATGGCTTGTATAACACTCTTTTCTGTTTGAATGTGTTACATACATGGGTCGTATCCCAGGTTATATGTAGTCACACTGGCATTTAGTGTAGCATTACATTACTACTGTTGACAGTGCTTTCCCACGTAAGACAATATTGCAGTATGTAGTACTGGAACCAAACATCTCTGCATGCAAAGATGGACTCTGAGTCCTCAGGTTCATGTTGTTAGTGTGTGAGCTGTGTCTCATGAGATGTTTCCTACTGGATATTGATCTGACATGTGGAAAATAACTGTAGACCACTGTGTTTATAGCTCATGACAGTGAGGGCTGCTGTCATGTAGTAATGGCATACCTATCAGTGTCAGATGTCTATCTGTCAACACATTCATCCTAATGCATAGCCTGTTATCTAGCTGATGTCTGTCTGCCCTCTGTACAGATGCTTTACTGATACTGACTTGTCTGCCTAACTGTTTGGCTACTTACAAGCAATCTATTCTTGTCTGATACTGACATGTCTACCCAGCTGTGTTATGAATGCCACAGCTAGGAATACACACCCTGTATGCACCACATGCCATGGATACCTTAACTACACAATCACAGTCAACAGAACATGCTTGTGTACAGGTCTCCAAGACAGACACTGACCATGTTATGTAATACATGTTGCATACATGTCAACTGGAGCACCTCACTGGCCATCTGCAAGATGCAACCAGATGATTGGCTGATGCATGTAACTCTCATGCTGAGGATCACCCCTGTGGTATCTGTTGATTGATGGCCTGCTGGCACATGGCAGGTGGCATGATACCACTGTACACACATCCCTTACACTTCCCAACTCTCCATGGCCAATAGACTGGTACACACCTATGAACATCTGCACCGATGGACCCCAGTACTGACAAATGTTTACATGTGCATTACTGAGAATATCAATGTCTGTGTGTATGTAGACCTGTAGTTGAGAATATCCTGAAACCCTTCACACCAACCGCACCCCCCCATTGCCATAGTTAGATGTGGCTGCTGCTGTACCAGACATTACATGTACCATGTTACACTCTTCTCCCTAAGGGCTACCTGAGGCTTGCAGTACCAGGGCAAAACTGTTGTACAAATGGGTTGACAGGCATGGGATACCCCCTGAGTTCCGGCAAGTGTGTGTATGTGTGCATATGTGTATATTTGTAGGGTACAGCATTCTGAGGCTACATTCTCCTAATACAATAGTCATTGCCCCACATTATTAGGGATAGTGATGTTGCTGACCATAGGAGAGCCATGACAATGCATCACTTTACTATACCTGTGACATGTGCATTAGATGCATATCCCTGTAGTAGCACTCTTGGGATAAACAAGGGGTTGTATTGCAGTCCTGGTCAATGTGTGATGGTGGGTATGTCAGAGTGTTATCATGGGTTTCAGTGCATACAATATCCACTTTGGGGTGTGGGTGCTGGGTATACTGTCTTTACACCATGGTATACCCAGTACATGTCCCATGTTCCACTGTATGGGGACCACTGTCACCATCAACCATACAGGTAACTGATAACACTATCCAGCCCAGTTATGCATGTGCTGTGTGCAACTTATCTGTAACAAAATTGACACACTGACAACGTAATTAACACTGATAAGCCCAGGGCTTTCAGATGTGTGTCTGACTGTTATGTGTTTGTCAAAGTGTATATGATGGTATGTCACACTATGTATTGTCCATAAACAATCCGTACATCCCCCATTACCATACTGTACAGGCCTGGGGATGTTCTTCATGTAACCTGGAATACACCCCATCCTAAAAGCTGTGTGGTGTGTGCAATTAAGGCCACACACATCAGTAGAACTACATACCTAGGTAGGGGTTCTAGTCCCTGTGTTGCCAAGAAAGAGAGTGTGTGTGTGTGTGTGTGTGTGTGTGTGTGTGTGTGTGTGTGTGTGTGCGTGTGTGTGCGTGTGTGTGTGTGTGTGTGTGTGTGTGTGTGTGTGTGTGTGTGTGTGTGTATGTGTTTGTGTATATGAAGGAATCTACTTCCATTTGCAGAATATACATGTCCCAGGAGGTCATCTGTCCGAGAACTGCCTGGCATATGCTAACTTTTCACAGGTATCATCCTGTGGAAAGACATTCCATCACAACTAGTGGTAGATGTGTAAATGCCCTCTTCCCCACTGTACAGGTGTACAATGATACTGAGGTTGGTATATATAGCTGGGTGTGTCTCTTGTGGACACAGCTACCATCATTGCAGTTACTGTTGAGTGTATCACCCCGCTTAGCTGGCTGTAATACTGTACAGTTCATGTTAACAGGTTAAGTTGTTGTCTATCATACTATCTTGCATTTTACAACACCTCTCATCCTCTGAAGGGTAGGGCTGTGCCACCCACACCAGCACACCTATGTTTACTGAGTTGAGGATTGCACTAGATTGGGGAAGGGGACATATACCCTGCCAGTACCATCGTCAATGACATTTAACTAGTGGACTGCTTATTTCCCAATACGTTGTTGTGCCTATTCTGTCTTGGTGGAATTACATAGGCTACAATGGGTTTCTTGCACAAGTACATACATCCATGTGTACAGTACTCTCTGTGTATTGCATCAACACCAAAGCCTCTGTGTGTGTTATACACAAACATGTGGTGTGTACCACCCAGTACACTTACCATTGTCCCCTGTAGAAGGGCTGCTGACAGCAGCCACCATGCACTTACCTGTATACACCACCTCCAGACCTATCAGCCATGTTGCACATGCAGTAACTGTTATACAGACCTGTGGCATGTGTTCACCTGTACCCAGGATATGGCACAGCCAACATGTCGCCACACTGTCATACCCCTTGTAGGATACAACAGCAGACCATTCTCCTGCTAACACATGAACACCTACAACACAAACGGAATACATTATGGAGACCACAATCACTCAGTGTTAATAACATTTATAATGCATTATGGTTGGACAGCTGCACTTCCTGACATGTAAGCATTAAACTGTACTGCTGACAACATGTTACACAGCATTACATTGGTACACCATAGTACAGTCACCCTGTGCATCAAAACCATGTTAGCCTGTCCCTGCATTGATGTTATGGATGACAAGGATGTGGCACAGGTATCATCATATGCACAGCGTGTGTTGTTGGTTTGCCAGAGACCTAGGCTGAGCCATACATTTGACACCATGTGTGTGAGTGAGGGGGTTTAATTATTAATTTGGCCATGGTGATGTGCTGTGTGTAGGTATGGGGTTGCCCTAGTGGTGTTTGTATTGTGTCTTAGTATGCATGCACACAGTTCTGCCATGTGGCTGCCTTTAAGGTGTTTGTTGGACAGCTGCAGACCGTACTTGGCAGGGTGTGCAGTTCACCATCTCCGATCATGGACACGAGAACTGTGCCTGCCACGGATTCCATGGGCATCACCAGGTACAAGTCATGACATTGTACTCTCTCCTGATGATGACTTATGTCCACTGGATCCAGGTCCATCCTGGGACTGGCCAGAGCCACATGCATGTGGCCTGCTGTGGTGTGGTGTGGATAGCACCCACCCTGCAGTGCTGGGGCCTGGCACTGCCACTACAGGAGCGGCTCTGTGTTGTGGCACATCCACGTTGACCTCCAACAGTTAGTGTTGCTGACCTACATCCACGTGGATGTTGCACCACTCCCACTATATGCTCGAGCACTGACATTCCACGGTTGAGGAATTCCACCATCTCACCCAACCGTCTATCCATAACCTCTGAAAAATAACATAGGGCACCTGCAAGATCATGGATGTTATCAGTAATGAGTAGCCCACTGCAGCCTCAGAGCCTGTCTGGTTTACCATTCCATATGCGCCTGCACCTCCATGATGGCCAGAAACATGTGTCTGGTGGTACCAGATGCGGCACTTCTGCCAGGCTTACGAGGACCAGCCAGCAGCCCTCCAACAAGCACCCCTGTACATCTGCCTATGTGGTACCCCACCAGATATCCGGCTATGGCTGCTGTGTCCAGACACATGTACCATAGATACCACTCTGTCCTATCCCATGCCACCAACCACCAACTGCCCCTCAGCTATGACCACTGGTGATGGGGTATGTATAGGCATTGAGACTGTGTGTGGGGGTGGGGTGGATAACAGTGGGATGTCAAATGATGGTGCAACTTCAGCCCCTGACAACCCTGCCTGTGCCTCAGTAAACCTATCCTCATTTTTATTGTCTTTATGGACGCCAACATCAGATTGTCTGCAGGAGGAACCCTGACCCACCTCACCACCTGTGAGGGAAGAACAAGAAATGCATTTTAAGACCTGTACATCCTCACTTAACAATACACACACACACACACACACACACACACACACACACACACACACACTGACATTCCACCATACTACTTACTTGTCCCTGAATTTACAGAATGTCCCTAGTTTTTTCCCTTAATTTCCCCATCCTGCATCAGTCTTGAATAATTACAGGTAATAATACCAAACATTAATGTATCATTCTTCTAATTGCATAGAAAATGATCACAAAACATGACCTGTTACTCCATTATCTCTTAAACTTGATTGGAGTTGTTTTTTCAAAGACTCCTTGATGTCATCCAGTGTTCACCCTGGTTTTGTCCAGATGTCTTGAGCATGACCCCCATATGTTTTGTGCTACTACAGTCACTCAAATGTCATGCACTGGAGTGTCATATGTAACTACTGTTCAGTGGATGCTAGATCTGTTTCTGTATTAACTTTTTATATGAACTACAGTAATATTTGGAAACACTCTCTCGTGCTGTCTAGTAATTCCCCAATGCATCTTTAGTGCTACATACGTGGGTATTCTTTCACATTTTTTCTGATTACAATTAAAACAGTATCACTGGTGTCTACTGTTTTCTCCCAATGCATGTTTCATGATGTAGACTTTATTATACTATCAGCTGTCCTGAGATTACATGTCAGAAAAGTATTCCTGGTGTCTCATGTGTCTGTCCATATCCATGTACTGCACAATTTCAAAGGGAAGCTGAGAGGTATGAAAATCCCCACACTCACACATGTGCATACGTGGACACACACACGCATTATACATACATCAACACCGCTCCACTCCACCAGATAGCACTTGCAGACAGATTAACCCCCCACACACACACACACAGACACACACACACACACACACACACACACACACACACACACACACACACACACACACTTACAGGTGAGATTTAAAAAAGATATTACACACAGACCTCTCATTACCCATCAGTCAACATGCATTACAAATGGCACTCAGTAGCATGCAGTGCAGCTATAGTCAATCCCTGCTAGCAACATTATATATCTCTGTGATGCATGGGTTGTGTTAGTAGGTGATCCCCCTTCCCCTGGAACACACTGCACCCATGCACACAGTATTGCTGTGCACCTGTTCAGCACCCTGGCATGTACTGTGCACCATACCTCACAGGTGTACACACCATTACTGAATGTATATGTGTGTCAGTTATGTTTGCTCTGCTGCTCACAACCCCCTATGTGTTTGTCTGACACATACCTGGGATGATATGTGGACAGATGTCATTTGTGAATGCCCGATGTCTGATTTACAGATCTCATAATCAGCGGTGCATGTATGGCCAATAAAATACAACTACACTGACAACCTTCAAACTTTATCATGGCTATGGGGAGTGTACATACTGTTATTGATATGGCACTCTCTTCCTTGATATGTTATGGGGCCACATTACTGCATATGTTAACATTACACAAACCTGATATGTGACATATGACCTGTGGAATCAAATGCAGTGTCAAACAAATGTGTTAGTTGTGCAGATGCTGATTGAGATGCATACAATTTGTGGGAGCATATGTGTATCATGATGGGTTGTTCCACCTACTGTTATGAGTACTATAGCAGTCACTATTCCTGGAATGGGTATACTAACATGGGCTATCTGCATTTGCCAGTACTTGGTCACTCTGCCCTACAAATGTCCCCAAATTCTGCATGATCACAAGATCAACTCATGTACACATTCTTTGGAGATCACACAGTGCTGTCACTATTGCTATGGAGTCAGAGTTATGTCTGCCAGAATTCCTGACCTTGACTGTTTGCAGATATAGCCATTCTTAGCAAGCTTTGGATCTCTGCTTCAGTGCACTGTTGTGTTTCATGATGACACCCCATCCCCACCCTCAGCCTTTTTGCAGATGGTTGACAACTATGACCAACACATGTGTGTCATTTTGTAGTGTCCCAAACTCTGAACACAATATGTACCATCCTAGCCCCTGCTAATGAATGGCAAACATACAGGTGTACATTGGCACCAGCAAGGTACAGATGGGGATGATGGGCCTGAGGTGGGGTGAGGTGTTGGTTGTGCAACACATGTATCTTAATTGATACTGTCTGTAGGTTTCCAATGTGGTCTTGGTACACTAGTACACATTGCAGCAAATGCCTTTTGCGGGCCTATGCTGTTATGCATACACTACCTGTAGAGTCCTGGCTGATGTTTTCTGTGATACAACTGTCCCATCTGATTACCCTAACCCATAGGCCACACTTATGCAGAGTCCAGGCAATTGCCGACAAAGATACTGCACAGCCAGTACTTGCTAGACATTCCTGCAACTCCCTCAGTATTGTGGCATGTTACTAGGCAGCCTGCATGATCAGTTTGAAACATGTGTCATCATCTGTCTTGGATGACCATCTGTTTATTTCCTAAATTAATCCTGTCCCATACATCCTCGCCACATACATGACTGTCTGCACTGTTTGCCATGGTATATGCATTGGTGAGGTAAGGCTACATGTCCAACTCATGGGTGCTATCTGTTGGGTATGGGATCCATTCCATGGAATGTAAGATGTGTGCAAGTCACAGCTGCCTCTCTTGAAGGTAAGTGGGCACATTTGATGGCCAAATGTCTTGGACAGCAGACCATTTACTGGTGTGACATTGAGTACCTGTGCTTGGTGGAAGGTCCATACTCATGAAGAATGCATACTGTCAGTACCTCATAAGCTGCTTCCACAATATGTTATCTGGAGTGTATGTACACATATGCCTCCAGTGTTTGTGAAGTTATGTATTCCCCATATTTGCTGTCCTAACATAGGATTCCATATTACACATTCATTGCTCATGTTACGACCACATTTCAGGTTGTAAGGCTGTGGAATGCAGTACTGTGGTATGCCATAGTGTAGAGCTGTAACAGTTACCATTGTAATAGTGGTAAATACACTGCTGTACCACTGTATAAGGATAATGTTTCAGACATGTCCCTACTGTAGACCATTTGTTCCACCATTATGTTCATCTCTTTGCACACATTTTGCAATGACAGGTACGTAGTTATATTGCAGGACTCTTACATACCCTTCAGATACACCACCATGGTGACCACTGTGATGCAGTGTAGTTAACAGTAACAATATGTGAACATGTACAACATGCATCATGGGTAGGTGTGTTAAATCTATGCATGGAATATATCAAGGCCATAACATGACCAGTGTATTAGCAAACCTGAACAAGCACCATACTCACCAGCTACAGGCTGCTGCCTTGCAGGTATACCAGAGGGACCTACATAATTGTGTGAGAGATGTGATGTCAGTAGCCACAACTATTTCATTGATACATGGTGGATGCAGCATTACAGTACATCAACAGTACAAACCCACAATACTACAGATTATGCACATCTGTTTATTACTACAATGCAGCAACAGACTATATATATTTAATCTCACATATGCATGATCTAACGCTACAGATGTGGATGGATATGCAACAGTGGTCTACTGATGTGCCCTGTGGCCTTACCTGCACGTTCCTCAGCTATTGTGTGGGTAGCACCCACCTCCACTATTCTCTCTCTGGGTCTTGTGTTTGTGGGTGGGCAGGTGCCCTGAGGCTAGTGAAGAGCTCCTCAACATGTGTCAGGGGCTGGATGGCATGACCCCCCTGTTGCAAGCTAGTACCCCCTAACCGCAGAAGCACACCAACGGGCATTGCAGAGTAGATCAGTGCATCAATGTCGGAGCTGCTCATATCTGCAGTTATGGAGGCCGACATCATTTACCCTGTGGACAAGATCATTCCACAGGGTAGTCCTCTCCTGCAGATCATGGGCTGTACACCCTAAGAGGGTGTTGTAGTGCTGCACCAGGTATGTGATGATGTCATAATTCTCCTCCACTGTGTACATAAGAAGTCTCTCCGTGGACATATTTCCAGAAAGACATAAAGAGGGAAATAGGTCTGAGAGGTCTGAGGACCTCATACTGCAAGGATATCATAGTTGTTAATATAAATCTTTGCCCCCCCCCACCATATCTGCAATAACAATCTGATCACACAACTTAATGGGTATGTCTACAGAAGACCTACCATTGGGACATATTATGTATTGTACAACAATTTGTGCTATGTGTTTGTAATCATGTCCCATGTTGAAACACTATTATTGGTGGCCTGTTATGAACAATGTCACCTGCATGCCATTGTAAGGGCCATTATGGTTCCATATATGCATGTGTTCTGTTTGCTATGTGACTGCTGCACATCTGTTGTTTTGTATTAATGGGGATATCTATGCATGCTGTTAGACATAATCCCAGAATATGTGGACTATTACTACCCACATGTGTTCTATAACAGTGACACAATAGCATGCTTGGGAAACAGTTGCCAGCAAAACCACCTCACCCACCTCATCTGGCTATGTTACCAGGCCACATCACATCTGGGACCCACCATGAGACCTCCTCATTTACTGGTCCTGCACTACCTTCAGGTGGAACCAACTCAGGGGATGGTGTGTCCCCCCCTCCCCGGGAGCACACACAGACAGGATCCTGTCACCCAAAGTCAGGTCCAGTAACTGGTGCACAGAGAGGTCCACAGAGACTTGGGGGATGTGCTACAGCACCTTGAGGCCATCAGTACACAATCACAGGGTCCGCATGCTCCTCCTGCTTAGCCCCCCAGCCCAGGCACCTTCAAGACTGTGAAGATATTGTTGTGACTGCCCATGGGTGGGGACCTTGGTCCCATTGTTTCCATATGGGGGCTCATGGGCTTCTACATTCCAGACAACACTCCCCATCCAAGGTGTGTACCCACCACATGTGTCATATACCTCCCCTGTATGCTGTCTTGTCTGACATCCAACTCAACCTACCTCCCCAAAAATACCTACTATCCTTCCCGAAATTACCAATCCCACCTACATAAACAAGGGCAATGTGTTCCCAACATGGGGTTCACACCTGACATAACTGTCTATTTTACACACACTTACTGCTATATATATATATATATATATATATATATATATATATATATATATATATATATATATATATATATATATATATATATGTGTGTGTGTATATATACACATATGTGTGTGTGTGTGTGTGTGTGTGTGTGTGTGTGTGTATTGATATGTGTGATGTTCCCTCACACATATCATGCAGTACTGTCATTCAACAGTAGGGGACATGTATTTATATAAATATGTCTGTGTGTGTTTGTATATATGTGTGTGTGCATATATATATATATATATATATATATATATATATATATATATATATATATATATATATATACACATATGTATATCTGTAGACATATATGTATACATATCTATATATATATATATATATGTATATATATATATATATATATATATATATATATATATATATATATATATATATATATATATATATATGTATATATATATATATATATATATATATAAATATATGTATATAGGGTGCATTCAAACATCAGGTCCACACTAACTCTCCTTCCTGCACAGCTGCACTATTCTGCCTTTGTACAATGCAGGCAGGTGCCACATGTGGACACAGCCTAACATTAGGGGTATATATATAGGGACAGAATGCAGGTAAGCCCATTACACACCTATGTCCTTTGTGCATGCTACATTACATGTTAAAATGACTGTCCTGCGAGTGGTGAGCTCTGAAACTCATGTGTCCATCATAATGGCATTACTTCCACCACCAGCTATTGGCCACACTAATACACATGTCTTGCAGTACACAACACACACTATGATGGCTTACATCTTGTCATTCAGTGCTGACCTGCACAGTTGACAGGTATGGCCCACTGCCCACAGGAACAGACATTATTGTCCATAGCAGTTGTTCAGCTGGACATCATTACAGCAACACCTGATGGCACTTATAAATCATTCCACGTCATCTATCCCATTATTATGGACCAAGTACTACATTCAATTACATGCATATATGCTTCACATACCTGTTGTGGGATTGTCGTCTCTTCTGGATACAGTTTGCTGTATCCCTTTGGTCAACTTGGGATGTCTGTAGGTTCAGTTTTTGAACTACTTTATATTTACTGGATTGATGGATGTTTTTTTTTTCCTTTCTCTTTCTCTCTCTCTCTCTGTCTCTCTGCACTAGATGGATTGAGCTGCTTTGAATAGATTGCAGTATGGATTTTGCAGGTGATGCACATGATCAGATCACCTCTGCACCAATCAGTGTCCACCACTTGCTAACTGCATGCAAACCGCTGTGTAGTACTTCCCATTACCACTGTCATGGCAACCCATTACTATAAATTCCTAAATCATGTGGGCGTGGTTCTCTTACCTTTTCTGTATGGAGGACATCCTTCCTGTGTGTGGGCAGCAATGTTACAGACAGCAGGTAGCAATACCTTATTCAAGAGGGCTTGCAGACACAGGCCAGCTACATATTTGTATAAGGTTCCAGACCTACAGTCAGTGTGAATAGTGTTTTTATATGCATTGTATATCACTAGTGTTACAGGGTTTGTGTGTACATACTAGTTTAGCAGGGAATGCAGTCTGTCTGCATAGCTCTCAACTGTGGGCCTATCCACATGATGGCCAGAGGATTGGCTGTTATGTTTTGTCTGTCCACCACACAGGTATTGACTCAGATGTATCACTAGCATTCTGTCTGTTGAGTGCTGTCAGTACATGGCTGCATCGATTTGTGTTTCTGACTTCATTTTCCTGACTAATGGTATGTTGCAACCAATCCTGTAACACCAGCAACTTTCTCAGTGTATAACAACAACATTGCAATTATGGCCCTGTGGTCCATCCTCTTTCCTCCACCTGTGTACCAGGCTTTGTCCATATGTCATGCAGTAAGAGGTTGTTAAGTAGTGGCCTATGATTATGTCCTGCTGCCATTCCTGCCACCATTCCAGTGATGTTTGGTCCCCGCACATATTGTAGGGTAGGGTCCATATATATGTGGGCTACAGCTGGACAAAATGTGTGTGCCCTTGTGCAGTCCAGAGATCAGTGAATGTAACACTGTTATATGCCCTGTACGTCATTCTATGAGGGAGGGGTATGCACCATATATAACCTACATTGTTACAACATGTGAACGATATCAGTAGTAAGACACCTTAAGGTATATGACTATAAATTTTCATACATTTCACCTTGGGAACATTGGTGGGCTAGTGCTTACTGTCATACAGACTGTTCTGTTTGTCAGTGTGATAGTGATGTTATACAGACTGTTCTGTTTGTCAGTGTGATAGTGATGTTTTAAGTTAAGTATTGTTATGCAACAGATGCATCTTCATTGTGACAACTTAATTCTTTTCCCCCTAGGGGTTGAGTACAGAGTGTAATTGGAGGCTGCTGACTACATCTGCATTACTTACTGTTGACTGATTCTTATCTTCTGGCCCAGTGTTTCTTTACTGTTGTACTACCTGAAGGCCTTGGCCTGGACAGCAGCATATGTTATGCTTTCAGATTACTGTATAAAATGTTTTGCTTGAGGGTTGCATTCCTCATTTAGTATGTATTTCAAACACCTTACAGCTATATGACATGGCATATACAACTGATTTAGTAAAAATAAACAATTTGGAGCTTGCAGTGCACCAGACCCTGGATCTGACGATGGGTGACAGTTTCCTGTCCACGCCCGCTCTCGGGGGGGGGGGCTCCCCATCCACTGAGGTGGTTCCACCTGAAGGTGGTGCTGGACCAGTGGACGAGGAGGTCCCGGGGTGGGCCCCAGATGTGTTGGTGCCCAGTGCCATGGCCAGATGAAGTGGGAGAGGTGGGTCTGCTGGGACCAGCCTTCATAAACATGCTATGGTGTTTCAATATTAAAACATATGTGGATTAGTAATAGTCAACACATTCCAGGATTAGGTATAACAGCATGGATAGATATTTCTATTAACCCAAAACACCAGATATGGAACAGTTGCATAGCAAACAGAACACATGCATATATGGAACCACAGTGGCCATTACAACAGCATGTATGTACATTGATGGCAGCATGCCACCAATGCGGGAGTATTTCAACATGGCACATGCACAGAAACAAATTTCAATATTTATCGAACAATAGGACATATGTCCAAACAGTATATTTAATTGTACACATACCCATTGAGTTGTGTATTTAGATTATTGTTGCAGATATGGTGTGGGGGAGATGTCAATTAACAACTTGAATATCCCTGTAGTTCTCAATACTTTCTTAGTCAGTGCTGTAATCTATACCCTA
The DNA here is from genome assembly GCF_019279795.1 of Protopterus annectens. Taxonomy (NCBI): domain Eukaryota; kingdom Metazoa; phylum Chordata; order Ceratodontiformes; family Protopteridae; genus Protopterus; species Protopterus annectens. The sequence goes on along the minus strand of NC_056743.1, from coordinate 1,670,489,868 downwards.
CAATGACAGGTTTGTTTTCATATACATTTTCTGAATATATAAAGATTTGACAGTCGGTCATATGTCATTAAATGCTGCCTAACTGTCAGAGATCATCATACTGATTTTCCAGGTGGACATGGTAACAGGCAGTGGATATGGGCCAATTATCTGAACATTCTGAACAAATCTGTACAATTGAGTGGTATGATTCTGCATACAGCTTGCTACCACTCCCAGGATTTGAACCATGGCTGTGTCTGCTAAAAATAACTCTATAACACACCATACACTTTATTATAAAGCTTTCGGGTCTACACCCTTCATCAGTATAAAATAATCACATTCATCCAACATTTAAAAAGGAGATACAATTAGATCACATGCTTCAGCTAACCTATCACACTAAACAGTAACCAAATCTTAAAGAAAACAACAAATTAAATAAACTTCATAAAATACATTTCATAAATATATTCAATTTACCATAAGCAATTATGCATAAAATCATATATTAAAATATACATGTAAATAAACCTATGCATAGATATATAAATCTATACATACATATACGCATATACATAATTGTGTGCACTTATATATACACACACAGACTTATATACAAACCTATGCAGAATGTGCATTTAAACTAAATTGCACTCAAATAGCAGCATACTTATATAAAAAAAAAATATATATATATATATATATATATATATATATATATATATATATATATAAAAGTATATATACAAAAAATTTTCAAACTCAAACTTTTTCATTAATACAGGCTTTAAACTAACAGCAGTATTTAAACCAGGATTTGCATCAGCCTGAAGCCTAATAATGCACTCAAACTCTTTTTAGCTCTAATAAGTTATTCATATCACCTCTCTTTATGCCTATTTCCACTGTACTTACTACCCTAAATTTAAAGCTATGCTTTTCACCCTTATCCATAATATGTTTACTTAACTCATGTGTTAATATTTTCCTTCTTATATCGGATTTATGTTCTACAATCCTCTCTCTTAACTTTCTAGTGGTTTGACCCACATAGAAGGATGTACATGATGTACATGTAGCCAAATACACTACTTGTGCCACATTGCAAGTTGTTAGAGTTTCTAAAGCAAAAACTTCTCCACTTGTAGGGTGCACAAATATACCATCACCTTCATATAAATAACTACAGCAGGAATAATTGTAACATTTCCTTGTTCCTATTGCCTTCCTTACACATTTACTTTTTACTTTAAAATCCTTATAACAAAGTTTTTGCTTCAATGTTTCCGAATTCCTATATGCATAACTTGGGTTATCCCCCACTAAGGATCTTACCTCAGGCATAGCTAATAAAATAGGCCAACTTTTCTCTATTATATTACACACATTTTTTGTGTTTAAATTGTATGTAGTAAGATATCTCACTATGTTATCATCCCTACGGGTACACTCGTCATGCCTCTCCAATCCCCTAGTTAAAATTGGTTTATACTTATTTTCCCTTTCTTTTATTACTTCTTCATAAGCTGTATCTATAATCTGTCTTGAATAACCACTTCTCTCAAACTCTTGAGACATAATTCTAGCCTGCTCTCTAAAGCTACTTTCAACAGTATTCAGTTTGCTCATTCTTATTAACTGTGCCTTCACTATTCATTTAAAAATATGTGGGGCATGCATGCTAACCCTGTTTATATATCTCGAAGCATCTACTTCTTTCCTATATACCATGGACTCTAACCTATCGCCATTCTTGAATAAATGTACATCTAAATACTTTCTACTATAGTCTGATGCATCCATTTTAAACTTTAAAAATTTAGTGGACATGTTCAAATATTGCACATAATTATCTAATTCCTTAAGGGAACCAGCCCATATCATAAAACAATCATCCACACATCTCTTATAAAACAATACTTTTTCATTTAATTGATTCACCTTACTTAATATCACACTTTTCTCCCACTCATATAATACTAAATTAGCATATGTGTTAGCAATGGGAGTACCCATCGCTACAGCAGTAAGCTGCAAGTATGACTCCTCATCAAAAATAAAAACATTATGTGTCAGTACTGCTTCAAGGAGGGTACAGATATTCTCAATTTCCCTTCCATACATTTTTACTTCATTATTTAAAAAATCACGAATAGCATTGAGTCCATAGTTATTGGGTATAATGGTAAATAGCGAAGTAATATCCAAAGATACCATAACATACCCTTTTGGCATACAGTTCAATTGCCAATTATACAAATTACTTAAAAAGTCATTAGTATCCTTCAATACAGTAGAACATCTTTCCAAATATTTTCCTAATACAATTTGTAGATATTTAGAAATGGGTTCTGTTACCCATCCACCACCTGAGACTATAGGTCTCAGTGGTGGATTAATAAAACTCTTATGTATTTTAAGAATACCATAAATCTGGGGAATTCTTGGACATGGTACCCTTAGATAATTAAACAATTCTATACTTAAATCATTACTAAGTTGTAATTCAAAAATTACCATATTGACCTCAGTTATTAGTCTTTGTACTTCAGCAGCAGAAACTTTCTTAAAAGTACCTGCTTCATTCAGCATTTCTTTAAAACTTGCAAAATATACATCCTTCTCCATTACAACAACTGCTCCCCCTTTATCGGCTTGTTTTATAACTATGTTGTCACAAGCTTGCAGCTCTTTTATCGCTATATGTTCAAGATATGTTGTATTATATAACCTCTTCTTGCTATTTCTCCTATAATACAAATGCAACTCATGCTCAACAATATTAGAATAAGCAGTTAAAATAGGACATAGTACAGGTGAAAAACACTTAATTTCCTACACATAGGTGCAGGTGCAACATTACCCTTAAAAATAAGTTTAAGGCTAACTTGTCATAAAAACAATTTTAAATCTATTAACGCTTGGACCACATCATTTGCTGTATTGGGGATGAACTTTAGTCCTTTGCTTAAAATTGATATTTGTGCCTCAGTTAGCACTAATTTAGAAAGGTTTATAGAACCTCTTTCCATTCTTATAACCGCCTGGTCATTTTGTTGTGAATCATCGGACTGCTGTTCTTCCTCTTTCCGATCATACTCGGCTGCTGCTGCTGTTGCTGTATTTGAATGTTCTTTTGTGACGGCTGCATTATAACCTTCTCCGGCTGCTTTAAATGAAATGGGGAAAAAGATGTGATCTCCCTTTGAATATTCATTTTACCACTATCTCTAGTACCATCCGTACCATTAAGCACCATTTTCTCCTTCACTTTAGCGCGTACAACGTCATCCTTCTTAGCGTCAGTTGCAGTTTCAGAGAAAGCCGGCACCATACTTTCACCTTCTTTATTAATTAAAGGTATACGCTCATTATTTGCTGTAAAAAGTACAGCAGCAGTACTTTTTTTAGAGGAAACTTTCTGATCAATTACTGGAGCTGTCAATTTCTCTTGTTGCTCAGAAGTGTCTAGTTGGTCTAAAGGGCTAGACTTTTTATTACTTATAGTCTGTGTTTTATTCCTATGAGGCAATGAGTAGTTCTCGTTCTTCGGCCACGAAAAAATATGGTTATGTTTAAAATCATTAACATCTCTTTGCAGTTTATTCTTTTTCCTCTGCTGGAGTTTTACATCCAGAGCATAAAGACGAGACAAAGAGTTCTGATACAGTTCATATAGCTCATTATAGCAGGGCATGCCAATAATATTTTTCTCCAACATCTCTATCTCTTCTAAAAGTTTACTTTCAATGGGTTCAAAGAACGTATTCATCAATCTCATGTAGTCTGCACTCAACTTTAAATTTAGTTGTTGCCACTGCATTAACAGTTCATTATATGTATTAGCATAAGAAGGCATTTTTAATATTCTTAGCCCTCTAGGTACAACACCCAGCTCCAGATATGCCTGAAAACAATGTGTGTAATATAATAGAGAAAAATTGGCCTATTTTATTAGCTATGCCTGAGGTAAGATCCTTAGTGGGGGATAAGCCAAGTTATGCATATAGGAATTCGGAAACATTGAAGCAAAAACTTTGTTATAAAGATTTTAAAGTAAAAAGTAAATGTGTAAGGAAGGCAATAGGAACAAGGAAATGTTACAATTGTTCCTGCTGTAGTTATTTATATGAAGGTGATGGTATATTAGTGCACCCTACAAGTGGAGAAGTTTTTGCTTTAGAAACTCTAACAACTTGCAATGTGGCACAAGTAGTGTATTTGGCTACATGTACATCATGTACATCATTCTATGTGGGTAAAACCACTAGAAAGTTAAGAGAGAGGATTGTAGAACATAAATCTGATATAAGAAGGAAAATATTAACAAATGCGTTAAGTAAACATATTATGGATAAGGGTGAAGAGCATAGGTTTAAATTTAGGGTAGTAAGTACAGTGGAAATAGGCATAAGGAGAGGTGATATGAATAACTTATTAGAGCTAAAATAGTTTGAGTGGATTATTAGGCTTCAGGCTGATGCAAATCCTGGTTTAAATACTGCTGTTAGTTTAAAGCCTGTATTAATGAAAAAGCGAAGAGAGAAAATATAAGTCTGAGTTTGAAAATTTTTTGTATATATACTTTTTTATATATATTTTATATATATTTTTTTTTTATATAAGTATGCTGCTATATGAGTGCAATTTAGTTTTAAATGTACATTCTGTATAGGTTTGTATGTAAGTCTGTGTGTGCATATATATAAGTGCACACAATTATGTATATGCGTATATGTATGTATAGATTTATATATCTATGCATAGGTTTATGTCCATGTATATTTTAATATATGATTTTATGCATAATTGTTTATGGTAAATTGAATATATTTATGAAATGTATTTTATGAAGTTTATTTAATTTGTTGTTTTCTTTAAGATTTGATTGCTGTTTAGTGTGATAGGTTGGCTGAAGCATGTGATCTAATTGTATCTCCTTTTTAAATGTTGGATGAATGTGATTATTTTATACTGATAAAGGGTATAGACCCGAAAGCTTGATAATAAAGTGTTTGGTGTGTTATAGAGTTGTCGTTGGACATTTTTGAGCAGTAATGCCAGTGTCAACTTTTTCTGCTAAAAATAAAACAGTGTACATCACAGTTGAGTATGCTATTTAGATATTGCTGTGTATCTCTTCACTGGTTTCTGTCTATAAGTCTCCCGTGGTTTTACAATCTGATCTTGTAATTACAACACTCTTATACAGGGATTCCTAGAGAGTTTAGCATGTAGCACAGTGTGGATGACAGTGATGAGTAATACATTATTATTCAGAGAAACTGCAACACTTGCAATGCCTACAATACCAGACTAAACACTACCAGTTCAGGATTTCAATCTTTTATTTCCAGGAACAGTTTTCTTATCTGACAGACCTGTGGATGGGAATGTTTGTTAACACTACCTGAATGTTGCCACACATATTACCAGATTCCACATTATTATTATGTACATACGTCTCACTCTGTTACTGCACACACTCTGGTCGTAGCTTCACAACATGGTGGTAGAGATGGGACATACTTTGCATATTACTCATAACATTTTGTTGAGTTGCTATAGTGGCAGGTTTGTTCTTATAGATATATTTCTGAAGGTTATGATTCTGACAATCAGTTGTATGTCATTATTTGCTGCTGAAACTTCTGGGATCATCCCACTGATTTGCCAGTGGGACAGGCTGACAGGCAGGAAATGTAAGCCGATTATCTGAGCTTTCTGACAAAATCTGTACAGTTGAGGGTTATGATTCTGCATACAGCTTACTACAGCTCCCTGGATTCGAACCATGGCCGCGTGTGCTAAAAATACAACAGTTTACATTTCAGTTGACTGTGCTATTTGGATTACATTGTGTATGTTTTCACTGTTTTCTATCTAAGCTTCTCTCAGTTGTACAATATGACATTGTGATTACAACAGTTGTATACAGACATTCCTACACATTTTATTTATGTAGCACAGTGTGGGTAACAGTACTTAATACAAGAGTACTATTAAGAGGATTCAACACTACATTACCATATGATTCCAGAGTAAACACAAGCAGTCCAGGAGTTAGACCTTTACTGCCAGGCTGTTACCCTTTTATTTACATACAACCTATATGAGACTCTTCCTGCCGTATTGTCTGGTTTATTCAGTACATCCATTACACGATACAGGTTTTACACTGGCAATTAACTTTCTACTACTTTTAGATTTATTTCTTATGACAGTACATGCAAGATTATTACTAACCTGCCTCACAATGCAGCCTCTGCAGCCTACAGGCATGGGCTTCCTGATTCACAACTTGCTCTGCTGCCGCTGTCAAAGACATAAGAGGAATATTTAGCCATACCTATCCATAATATACATGAGCTGGCAATTATTAAACAGGTAGTAAAATGAGTACTTACACACACTGCTGGGACATCACCCTGCCTTGTTTCTTGGATCCACTGATCCAAGAGCTCCCTCTGTCTCCATTTCAGGTCGACATAGTGATGCCTAACCTGCTCACCAGTTCAAGGGAATGCCAGCAGCACTGGTGAGGTCAAGGGAAAGATGGTCCCAGGCTTCCGCTTTATATTGGGAACCCTGGTACTGGCCCTGCAGCAGTCTCTCTTCATGGTCTATTACCAGGAATCCCGCCATGAACTTGGACTCCTGGATTCCCCAGCACTGTGCTTGGAAGTGCAATCCTTCTCTGACATCAGTCATAGTACCTACAGGAGGAAGCTGCAACCAGTTATGAGATGCATTCCCACCTGTGGGGTTTAAATAGGGCAGATTTCCCACACTGCCGTGATCGGACAGTTTTGAAAATGCTAAGCTATGGGCAAACCTGCTCACCTAAAGTTGCCATTGCTTAAAGGGGTATACCAATGGGCAAATCGATTTAGCTGGGATACGCATTGCTTACACCTAGCAGAGGTATGCAATGCTTAGCATTGTTTATTTTTAAATTTGCACACTATTTGTTGTTTGGCATTGACTTATCATTCATTACATGTTATATATTTGTTTAGTATCCATGATTAATGTGTATGTACTCTGTATTGGGTACTTGTGTTTATTGGGGGACTTCACCATTTTATTACAATGACACCTCACATCTGGACTTATTGCAGTATTCCAGTTCACATATATATGTTATGTCGTAGGTTACACAACATAAAACTGTTTATAGATTCCTTTCACATGTAAATTGTGATTTTGCTATAGTGAGGATCTGTTTGGGTATACCTTAATTTTATGTATGGCTGTGATGGCTTACTTGTTAACTGCTGTGTCTATAGTGTACAGGGTCCTGGGTTCAAGACCTGCGAGGCCTTTTTATTTTGTTTCTGGGCAGAACAGGGGCTGTTGGATACAGAGTGATTAAGGCACTTTTAAGCAGTTGTAAGCAGGTTTGCATGGGTTTGCGAGATGGTAAGCAATGCTAACTTCCAGTTAAATATGCTTATAGAGAGTTAGCTTCAAAATTGCTTAACCTGTATGCACATTGCTTATCCCCATGCAAACAGGCTTAAACCTGCTTACTACTGCTTAAAAGTGCTTATTCCCACTTACCCCCACACTAATTTAGAAAGAAATGAAAAATGGGTCTTGGGAAAGTGGTAGATTTGGACACTCTATGGATTTATCATTCATTACACATTATAACTTAATTTAGTATCCCTGATTTATGTGTGCGTATACTGTATGGGGCACTTGTGTTTATCTGTGGAATTTACCACATTATTACAATGACACATCATATCTGAACTTAATGCAGTACTCCAGTTCACAAATATATGTTATTTAGTAGGTTATACAACATAAAATGTTCATATATTGCTTTCATATAATTTACTACAGTGAGGATCGAACAGGGAATAACTGTTCACAAAGCATATGCTCTGACCACTACACTATTGCAGTACTGTTTCAACTGAATGTATCTTGCAATTTATCTTCTTGTGTTATTTAAGCTACAGTATATGTAGCTAAGCAATGGGCAAACCCATGCACCTACAGTTAAATTTAATCTGTTTGATAAAAAAAAATCTCCAGTGTTATTTTCTCTAGGAAGGGACAAATTACATTTATTGCTGTAGATTCCTGCATGCATCTGCACATTTGGCAGACATCCTAGCAACCCCCATACCTCTTAACCTCTTCATGCAAAATATCTGGACAAAGCTTGACTAAATGAGGTACAACTATGAACATATTTTAAATATTGCTCTTATAAACTTAGGTAAGTTGCTAGAGTAACAGGATTTGTTTTAATGTAACATTTCTGATGGACTTGGTGTATGAAACTCAAATGTATGCCATTATTTAATGACTTCAGTCTTGACATCATCCTAGTGATTTCCCAGGACAAATGGGGTACAAGCCAACTGTATGGGTGAAAAATCTGGAAATTCTGCAAAGATCTGTACGTTTGGGAGGTATGCAACCGCCTATGAGTGTTATCACTCATTGTAATTGCCAAACAGCAATTCTTGAGTGTGTATTGTGAGAGCTCTGCTCTCAGACACATCCCCTGCACAAGTCCACACTCCATGTCCGTTTAGGTGGAGAGGCAGCATGCCTTCATTACTATGCATGGAACACTGCTGTGCTGCTCTTAAATGGTCATTTCTGTGCAGGAATAAGATATTCCTTGACAGAACCTTACTGAATCCCGGGGAATATCTTGCACATATTTAAACGTATGGCAATATATTCGCAATACATCACAAGAATATAGACAGTGCCAATGTAATTTCAACAGATGAAGGGAAAAATGCAACATACTGGGTGAGTTAGCATATAACTTAAGAAAATGAATCTGTATACAATTATCTGCAGCAGAGAATTCTTAAACATAAAAGGATATTTGAATTACATATATTTTGCCTCTTAGTAAATGTGAAGCTCCTGCACTGGCCCAGTAATCAAGAAGCCTCAGTTCTCACCACTAGCACCAGTGAGGAACGTGCACATTGGGAGGATGACAAGTATGCACACAGTAAAGCACAATTTCCCTTAAGAGCACATAGAGGACACAGTCAGTCTGGGGCTGATTTCTCCCTCTTTCTCCAGATCCCCAATAAGACTTCCCACTGGCAAAGCTATAGGAGTAAGATCTCCTCCAGCACCCTCTCTGTCCAAGCAGTGCTTCATGTCCCTGCCCAAGTAGCTGACACACACACTTTGAGATTTGCTTTATATGCAAACACACACACACAACTGGGGAAGTTTGGCACATGTTTACTAGCTATGCCCCCTTCTGCCCAGACTGTAAGGTAGTACCAACTGCCACTGACCACACTTTATCAGCTACTATAAGGCCTTTCCCAAAGGGTGACTAATTCTACTGTGTAATGTTACTGTTATCCAAATGGTAAGTATGTCCAAGACTAAAGCTATTTAGGAGTGGCCTCTACATTGTCACCAAATACATATGCAACTACTCTAAGAGCTTAAATATCTCTAAAAAAACAGACACAATTAAAAGGTTTAAATATATTTAATAATAAATAATAAAAGAAAAGACAATACTCAATAACTTAACACAGTGAACAACAGAGTTCAGAATCACAGAAAATATTTTAAAACAACATTGCAGGACAGTCTTAAATAAATACAGAAAACATCTAAACTAATCTTACTGTATTCTTATCTATCTCTAAGAGAAACACTATACCTAAATCTTACTTACAGAGCCAGGCAAATGCAAATGCTGAATGGATGTTTACAGTCCAAAGACAATATACAAAATGAACAGACTCTCTCTCTGAGCGATAGTTCTTAAATTACTATCAAACATTTCTGCTGGGTTATCTCAGATTACATTATTCTTTGTCACCTCTGCTTTCAGTTTCAAGGCTAACAGAAACTTTAAAATTTAGCATGTCTGTGTCAAAAATACTTATCTTTTAGATGTTTGCCTGGAACTGGAAGTCATAAAACAGTTACACACTTTTACCCTTAAAACTTGTAATTATTTCTGTTTTCAGTCAATAGAAAGAATTTTTAGCTGCAGACATTCATTCTCCTAGCTGAGATAAACACCATCATAAACAATTCACTTATTTTCTTAGAGTTGCAAGTTAACTCTGTTCTTTTTCTGTAGGGTACACTGTGGTTACATTCTTGAAGATCAATACATAACATATATAGTTTAACATAACATATAGCTTTCTTACATTTGTAAGACAAGCATACAAACCATATTACTATTCACAAATAACAGAATAATTTAATAAAATTCTAGCTAGCTTGGCTGGCAGCCTTCACAGCAACGATGAAAAATGTCAGGTTTTAAGTTTGTCATGTAGTCACACTGATCAAACTTTAAATGCAATTACTGAACTCATTGGTGGGATATGTCAGGTTTTATCTTCTCACTAAACCCTTCAGTGGGTGGCAAAACCTTGCAGTTATACAATATGATATATCAGGGTTGCCAGACGTCCCTATTTGAGTGGGACTGTCCTGGGATCAGCAGCCTGATCCCGAGTCCCGCATTGCCAGTTAAAATTCCAGCGAAACAGCCTCTGCTTTGTTGTTTTTCATTGGCCCCTATGCTGGTATACAAGCCAATCAAAAAATCGCAAAACAGAGCTACTTCTGTTTAATGCAGAACTGCCTGATGTTCCACATTGAACTGAGAAGGGTCCACTGTGCAATTTTGTGATTGGCTCGTATACTGGCATACAGGCCAATCAAAAATCTCCAAACACAGATCTACTTGTGTTTAATGTGGAACTGCAAGGTGTTCCACATTAAAGACCTTTTTTTGTCCCTACCTGTCCCATAAGAAATCTGGCATCCCTGTATATGATATACACTAGAATTATTATCTGATGCATCCAGAAATACATGGAGTCGGTACTGTATGATTCTCTTGCATAATGATTAGCACAGGAAAAAAGTGGAATAAATTCAGGCTATTCTTCTCCATTCAATTTATAGCAAGGACAATGATTATTCTGTAGGTATGGTGTTTCTTGAATACTTATTCTTTTATTGAGATTACTAAGATTGACTTCACAAAAAAGCTATGTTCCTAGTCTATACTAACTCGTTACTGTGAATGGGTCATTAATGAGATGGCCACCCACAGCCCTACTTATTGGTTTGTTTGGAAATTCAGTGAAAACTTAGACACAGTGCCTCACATCAGGTTGGTAGTATATATATATATATATATATATATATATATATATATATATATATATATATATATAAGACAGTGAGTATGGAGGGCTCATGAAGTTACTGAGCAAAAGCAGATGGTGGTTCTTAGAGGGGAACTTTGAAGAGAAAAGCCATGAAGCCCAATAATACCTCAAGGTTCAGTGCCAACATGCTGTTTTTTTATAAACAAGGTTGAATTATACTTTACTTTTATTTTCAGTTTGGTGACTAGGATAAAGTCCTGATCTCAGCGAATCAATTTCCATCTCAGTCTCAGTAAATAGTAACGATATGAAAACTAATGAATATTTATAGATGGATGTAGCCCGTACAGAAACCTTCAGCATCCTGAATTAAGGACAGAGAGGTGGCAGTTGGAGTATGATGTGAAAGGTACAAATATGACTTATTGAATTACATTTGAATGAGGTTACAACAGGATGAACACAACAATTAGTAACTTCACCTATACGATAAACAACAAAATAAAACCCCACAAAACAAAAAGATCAAACTTTCTTGTGGGTGGCACACTCATGTGTATTCATCAATGTTGGGGAAAGCACCACATTCACCCAAACATATATGTACCAATTCAATTTTGCACAACATGAAGAGTGGAGAACTGTCTCAAAAGAAAGGAATCATTACTGATGCACTTAGGATCAGCCATGATTTCATAGGGAAGTACAAGGCTACCAACCCTTCCGAGATGAGCCAATATCTCCAAGAACAAGAAACAAACCATGTGTTTTGTGCTGAGGAGGCAACACCTTAACTACTATGCCAAGTCAGCTTCCTAAAGGAAATAGTGACTGGGGAGTTAATTTCACCAAAATGAACTTAATCAGATAGCACTGCACCTTCTTTATGTTCAGTGAGTTACATATATGCATTATGGAGATCCTACTGCCTTAAAATGGTGTACTGAACAGAGGATAGAATAGAATTTAGGGATGATAATACACCTTAAACTGAGCTGGATTAGACAATGTGAAAATGCACTACAGGTAGGCAGTTATAAGCCAAGGTCAAAAGTGAAAAGAGTAGACTCAAGAGATGGCAAAGTCATCTTTTTATTATGCAAAACACTTGCAGGACCAAATTTATAATATCACTTATTCTGGATGTCATGCAATTAAATGAAAATTAGATTGGAAGAATGTTTAGAAGATGGAATATGTGGGATAGGAACTGAGCCATACAAAATTGGTTAAGCATTCTTCAGAAGATAGACACAAATGTAAATATATATATATATATATATATATATATATATATATATATATATATATATTATTTTTTTTTTGCATGACGTAGGCCATGTGACATTTATATAAATGACAATAAACCATAGCAACACAATCTCAATTGCAAACATTATATATTTCAAACCGTGCTGACACAACTGTAGTTGCAAACATTATACAGCATGTTTAACATATCCAGTCATTGTTAGTCACACTATATTGTTACTAGGAAATTTGCAATGGTAGATTTGAAGAAGTAAGTGTGGAATGACACAAGAGAAGGAATGAAACTTCAAGGGATATATCTCAAGTTACAGTTGAGAAAATACAGCTTTACACAGGTGGTGACAAGGGGGGATGAAAGTTATAGGGCAGGATTCACGAAGGCTTGCACGGAGTGTAAGAGACGTGTAACACTCCATGCAAGCCTCGTGATCCAGGAACAGCCCTAAACTCCGTGTAAGAAACCAGCTAAAACGTCTCTTACACGGACTAGGCGTGGACATGCTAAATACCTCACTTGCATCCGAAAGGTATACAAATGAAGTATATTAGTGATCCACGAAGCAGAAACCAGCCCGTGTAAGAGACGTTTTAGCTGCAGAAATGTACTCAGTTGACAACTGAGTACGTTTCTGCAAATTCCACAACAGAGCCATGTCAGCTCCAAATAAAGGGTGCATATGTCTCAGGCAGCATGCCAATGGCCAAATATGTGGCCATTGGCAAGGTAACCCGATGCAAAAATAATAAAAATATGTTTAAACCCAGCGCAGCCCCGCGCAAACAGGCTGCGCTGTATAAAACATAAAAATGAAGGTTATAAACCCACAAATGTGGGTTTCATGCAATACATGGAATGACAATGCAGGGACCAGCAGACCAAAAACAACATGGCCACCGTGTAGTGGTTGCTAAGGGGGGAATCTGAGTCTAAGACATGTAACTAAGCATTAGTAGGCAATCTCATGTAAATGAGGCTTAGGATACTGAATCTCACAGTCACATAGCAAATGAGCACAGTCTGAGTAGTGTAAAAGATAAATAAGGGGGAGGAATAGAGTAGGAGATAGGTGACATCACAGGGGGGAATGGTAGAAAGAAATGCAGTTCATTGGAGGTCAGTGTAACATGACAAATGACAGACACAGATCATGGAAAGAGGTGTGCCACAAGATAAGTCAGGGAAAGTCAAGAAATGGAAGGTGTACACTGTTACTTACACCAAAGTTTCTTGCTGGGCGTGCATGCACACGTGTGCACGCCATGAAGCGTGAGTAGGGCAGTGTGCGAGCGTGTAAGGCAGACTGAGCATGTGGGAGCATGTTGGGAGATGTTTAGCACTGTTTGTGCTGGTGTGCACGCGTGTAGGGCAGGCTGCGCATGTTGGACGCTGTTGGCAGATGTGTAACAAGATTTGCACGGGTGTGCGCACATTTTAACCCGAATAAGTAGATTCTGAACCGTGTAAGCACATGTGCGTGCATGTAAGCCACTGTGAGCGTGTTTCTGCTAGTATGCATGTTGCTCCCCCCTGAGGAAACAGAAAGGAAAAAGGAAGCAACAGAATTAGTAGGAAGCTAGCAGGGATAGCTGCTGAAGCTAGCAGGTGAAAACAATTAGAAGCAGGCAATTACACAGGCAGAATAGTAGCCCAGCCCAGCACTTAAAACTGCAAACAGTAGTGCAGGATGTTTCTCTTAAGAGACACTGCAAGACAGGAGTAAGCTAATAGAAGTGAAAACTGAAAAAGCTTCACTCAGAGCAGAAATGTTAGGGGCTGCCATAGCTGTCATAATGAGACATAGGCGACTTGCTGAGGGTGGTGACAATGCAGATGGTACCAGACAACCCACAGTGAGGAGACGGAGAAGAGTGTACAGGCCCAGGGTCACCTAGCATGGGTTACATGAGCTGGAGATAGTAAAGCGCTATAGAGTGGACAGAGAGCTCCTGCAGCAAATTGTTGAGCTGTGCAGGCCACGCCTCACACACAGAACCAACAGAGGGGAACCCATCCCAGTGGAAACCAAGGTATGTGTTGGCCTAAGAATACTAGCAACAGGTATCTTCCAGAGACCAACTGGCGATATGATGGGGATATCACAGGCATCAGCCTCCAGGGTACTGCACCAGTTCCTGGATGCCATGTCAGCACATGTTGGTGATCATGTATATTTCCCCAATGCCCGTGAGGTATTGGCCAGCAATATGTGTCTCTTCCAGCAAATAGCGGAATACCCTGAGGTAGTGGGTGCAATGGACTGCACGCACATACGCATCAAAGCACCAGCCGGTGAGTGGGGTAGGGCCTACATTAACTGCAAGGGCTTCCCCTCCATCAACTGCCAGGTCGTGTGTGATGCCCAGGGCATAATAATGAATGTGTGTGCTGGCTCCCCTGGGAGTTGCCATGATTCCCACATCTGGCATTTGATGCAGCTGTACCAGACATTTGCCAATGGGGACATCCCACACGGACACCTAGTGGGGGATGCAGGTTATGTACTGGAGCCGTGGCTGATGACAACCATCAGAAATGCACACACACCTGAACAGGAACGCCATAATGAGGCACATGCACAAACACGTAATGTAATAGAGCGTGTGTTTGGGCTGCTCAAGTCACGGTTCCGGTGTCTGGACACATCTGGTGGAGCCTTGCAGTACACACCAACTACATGTACCCAAATTGTCATGGTATGTGCTATGCTACATAATATGATCTTGCGAAAACAGCTGCAGCAGGACCAGCATAGGGCTGGGCCAAACAGCCCCCCACCATTGCCAAGGCCATCACAGGCAGAGCGTGACTCGGAGGAGGAACAACCTGAGCCTGCCCCAGTAAGCAGAAGGAGGCATGCCCAGTATGCCCTGGCCTTGGCAAAGAGGCAACACATAGCACATACACTGGTTCAGTAGGAACCCTGGGAATGATACCCCCTCTGACTCACTCAAATAATAACATGGATGCCTAAAATGACATGACCTGCTCACAAACATGTACAGGGAAGTGTAATATGTGCATCCGACAGAGGCAGCCCTGCAGCACCACCTGAGGCATGAATGCCATGTGTTAAGTAATGTAACACCATGTACTATATGCACACCTGAGCACCCTGACTGACATCCACCCTCACCAAGCATGAAGCCACAAAATGACGATGGGATGATCAAGTGCGATAACTGGCTGAAGTAATGCAGTTAGTCAAAGGGGAGCCAATCTGTTTCAGGCTGGGAAGACATGCGGAGCATGACATGATACACCACCTGCTAGGGGTGGCATGCACCCATTATTCCATGCCCCATGGATACTGGCAAAGGCTGTCAGTACCCACAGCATGTCCTGAATAGGTAAGTCTCAAAACACAAACCCACCTTCATAGGTACCACAAGGGATAGGAACCTAGATGTAATACTACCCAATGCCAGAAGTCTAAACAGCAAGATGTGTGCAGTGTAAATGCACACAGTATGGAGAATGTAGATATCAGTCCTGTAATAGAGAACTGGGCCAAGGCTCACATCAGCACCCTAACACTACCAGGTCACACCTCATACTGTGCTGTACAGCCGCAAAACATGGAACAAGCTACAAAAGGAGGGTGACTAGCAATAAATGTCAAGGATAACCACACCCCCATGTTGGTACCACAACAAGAAGCAGCATGGATTAGCCATGGTCAAATACCAATGGCTAAAACCGCCTCCCAGTATATAGCTTGCTGCAGACTACTGTCCTAATACCAGGAACTGCACCTGGCCTATGTTGGAATACATGAATATATCAAGCCCCCAAAAGAACATTATATTACTTGAGTGAAAATACCCAGACATACACCGGGAGCATTATACTAGCACCAACACAGTTGGAGAAAAGTTCCCAGAATCCATAAACAAAAATGCCCAGGTACAACGTACCACTCCCACAAGAGGGGTAAGCATACTGGATGTGATAATTAGCAATATATGTACTGGATGGCAAGATGAGAAGTGTATCCTTCACTGGTAAGACCAGACCATAGAGTAATCACACTGGATATACACATTCCAACCCCAGTCCCTGGCCAGAATACCACAGTGAAAAACATGGTAAAGCATAGGTTTCAGCCCTCCAAACTGATGTTGAATCCACGAAAGGCCCTGTGCAAGTACAGAATATGGGACACACCACAGAACATGTTATGCAGGCATTCCATGAACATAGCCAGGAATGCTTGGAGTATGCAATCACAAATAACAACAACACACAATGCCATACACACAGGCATCTGGCATGCTGGACTCCAGCCATTACCAAACCATACAAGAGAATGAGGAAGCTACCACATGATAGAGCAAACATAAAAAGGGAAGTAATCACTGACCAGTAGTATGGCAATAACATATGTCCACACATACAATCCACTAAGTCCAGCCACAACAAGTAGAATCTGTGAATCCAGAGGCAATGTGACACCTGTCCCAAGTACACAGACAACCACAACTCCCCCCAATAAATACAAATATATGTGATAGATGCAACCATGTATCCAAACCAGAGGTTGAGCTCCCCCAACTCAGTACTGTCAAAAATAGTCAGGAGGAGAAGGTAACCACATACACCACAAACCCAGTCCCACATAGACCTACCACAACTGTAAACCAAACACATAAACACAGAAAAACATTCCCAGAGGCCCTAATTACAAACACACCACACCAACAGAAGCCTCCAAAGCAGATCACAAGCAACCACAACCTCCAAACATAGCACATGCAATGAATAGTACACAAAGCTGGTGTGCCAAACAGTCACAGGCCAGAAGGAGAAACAACATGCCTAATACAGTTGTAATAGGTGTCTGTATAGGCAGACACACTGCTGTCCCACTCACCAGACTGAACAAGGGAAAGGGTAGAGTAAGCTGCCTGTAGGCTGCCACAAAATGCCACATAACACAAGTACGCAGGTCACCCCAAAGCAAGCAGAAATATGATGCACTCAATGTCCATGCTGGTGTGAATGACCTGAGATTTACCTCCCTGGTCTACATGAAAAGAGACATGGATGATCTCTCTGAGTATGTAACCCAGGCCGGTATGACACTGGCTGTGTGCAGCATCCAACCCTCACCAAGAATGATGCCACAGTACAAGCACATAATGATCATGTTTAACAGCTGGCACAGTTACAGCTGTCAGTCCAAGAGGGTCTAATGTCTGTCTGCTTGAGATGGCAAGCATGACAAGCCATGCTGCTGTTCCAGGGATGGCTTGCACCTGTTACCCCTGTGTGTCTGGATACTGGATAAGGCCTTTGCCACCTCCATAGAGCCGTATGTAGGCAAGGCCAAAAAGCCTACCCACCACCCTAGAAAACATAAGTGGTAAGAAACATAAGGGTAATGCTGACCAATGCCAGATGTGTAAACTGCAATATGCATGCCCCTGAGGCACTTCCCATTATGGAGAACATTGATGTCTGTGCAGTGACAGAAGCCTGCTGCAAGCTTAGTGATAGCACACCAGCGCTACCAGGTTATACCACATATCATGTGTTATGGCCCCAACACCTGGACCAAAACATCAAAGGAGGAGGAGTATCCATATGCAGAACAGACACCCATATGGCCAGGTAACTGACAATGCACAAAGCAGCGGAGACCACCCATGTGCACCTAAATGTAGTCCAAACTGCTGTACAGTCTGTAGCATGCGACAGACCACACTCTCACACACAAGAACTCCACCCAGACATCCTGAAGACACTGGACAGTATGAATGTCCCACCAAATACCAGACAAGATACACACAAATTACCACATAGGTGGCAAACCATTATGTATGCAAGGAGTAATCAGGGACCTAGGGACACAAGTTGACAGTAATCTGTCATGTGACACTCACAATGCCAATGTGGCTAGGAAGATTGTCGATATTGGACACCGTATCATGAAAGGATTCACATCTACATCAACAGAGGTCACTGTGCTGCTGTACTGTTCCCTTATCAGACCCATAATCTAGTACAATGACTTATATGGGATGCACCATATGTGACACCTGCAGCGGTTCGGAAGACCTCATAGTTACCCCACCAAGAGGATAAATGGTGTGAAATATATGTCATATGCTGCCTGGCTGTAGACACCCCAGCTGAATGCAGTCACAGACTGCCTACACAGAGGCATTGTATGTCTGTTGTACAAGGCCATGTCCAACACAGGAGTAATGGACATGCTCCACCACAGGAAATCAAAGCCATTGGAGCTGTGAGAGTGACAGATATCAGCCTCAACACATAATGAAATAAGATGTGCTGGAGGGACAGATACATAACCCAGAGGCTCCCCACACCCAGAAACAGGATCCCAATTCATGTTAGGCAGAGCCCCTCACTGACACCCCTCAATAGGAATATTGCCAAGTGGATGGAGGATCGTACATGTATACTGGGGGTCTTCACTGTGTCATGACCAGACAGAGGCACAGTAAAGAAATTCATAAATGGCCATAATAGAAACATAGCAAGGGGTGGCGAAAGACACACACACGCTGGCTAGGCTTACTAATGCCCTAGGGTGGATAGCCTAGTATGAACCCATGAACCTATGAAGATACAAATTGTACAGGACACTAAGGATAATCACAAGGCTTACCAAACTGATAGTAGGAACCATGTGTTGGTATAAATGTATCTCCAAACACCATCATATTGGGTGACTTCAACTACCCGAATATAGACTGGGAACATTACTCAAGCCCTAACTTTCTAGCCCAACAGTTCCTGGAGTTCATAAATTCAAATGCCATGGAACAGCTAGTCACTGTTCCCATGAGAGGAGAAAATATACTAGATCTCATTGTCACAAACATGGGGACAAAATGCTCCACACCGGAAGTATATCCCTCATTGGTGAGATCTGATCATAAACTAATCTCACTGGAAATCCACATCCCGCCCCACCCCAAACAAAAAGACCATAGTGAAGAACTTCTCTAAAGCAAACTTCACACTACTCAAGACTGGTGTGCTATCCTTCAAGGCCCCTGAGCCAGTGGAAACCACAACCCAAGCTGCGGAAGCCCTTACAAATGCCTTCTATGAACACCTCCAGGACTGCATGGATCAGGCAATCCCAAATAAAACCAAGACTCTTTCCACAAAGGGCAACGTCCAGTCTGGTGGACCCCAGCCATTAACAAACTTTACAATAAGCGGAGAAAGCTATTACATGATAGAACAAAATCCATAAAAGGGAATCACCCCTGATCATTATTAGTAAAAAATACGAGCACTCATAAAATCAACTAAGGCCAATTTTGAGAGAAAATTGCCATGGATTCAAAGGACAATCATAAGGCCTTTTCATCTATGTTAGGAACCTGGGTGGAAAGTCCCAGATATGCTCAGAATTAGTCCAAAATGATACAAAAATCACTGAACCCACAGACATTGCCAACATCCTGGCAGACAGGTTCAGTGCAAACTTCACCCCTCTCCCCTAAAGGAGAGATAACTATCCCAGCCGAGTGTAGCCTCCCGGACATCTCAAATGCGCAGGTGAAAGTTGCTCTCTCTAAAGCTAAAACACAGCATCAATGGGACTGGATGGTGTCCCGGCTGTGTGCTACACGAGCTAAATGAGGAATTAAACCCGCACATAAGGCAGCTATTTAATCTCAGCCTTACCACAGGATACGTGCCCAAGGAGTGGCGTACGGCAACTGTGGTCCCACTCCACAAAGGCGGCCTCTATGGACCCTGGTAATTACCCCATAAGCTTAACAAGTCTAGTCTGCAAAGCTATGGAGAGGATCATAATGGAGCTCATAAACAAAGATATAGGGGACTTGCAGACATTGGACCCGACCCAGTTTGGCTTTGTCAGGGGAAGATCATGCCTTTTGAACTTGGTCGACTTCTTCGAAACAGTCACCAAGGCCATTGATGAGGGAAAGGCAGTCCATACAACCTACCTTGACCTTGCAAAGGCTTTCGACACAATACCCCACTCAGGTATTGTAGAAAAACTTACCAGCTTGAATGTAAACCCATATATCACAAGATGGGTTGCAAACTGGCTTAAGGACAGAACCCACAGGGTTAGAGTTGCTGGCACTGTGTCAGACTCCAAGCCAGTCACAAGTGGTGTCCCACAGGGCTCGGTCCTTGGCCCCCTATTGTTTGGCATCTACTTCTCAGAAGTACAGGCCAACATGGGAGGACTTTGGCTGACAAAGTTTGCAGACGACTGCAAACTGGGCCATAGTGGAAAGTGCATCGGACACGGATATCCTTCAGAAGGGACTCACGAAACAGATAGCTGGTGCCAGAGCCATGGCCTGAAGTTAAACGCCAAAAAAATGTATAGTCATACTCTTCGGGAAAAACAAGGTAACCCCAAGCTACCATATAGGTGGCAATCCACTAAGCACAGAAGAGGTTATCAGGGACCTGGGGACCCAGGTTGACAGTGGCCTTTCTTTGACACTCATGTTGCTAAAGTGGTTAGAAAGACCTTCTACATTGCCCACCTGATCATGAAGGGATTCACATCCAGATCTAGTGAGGTCATTGTTCCCTGTACTCTTCACTTATCAGACCAATGATCGAGTACAATGCCCCATTCGGGATGTATCTCACCCGACATCTGCAGCAATTGGAGAGACCCCAAAAGTTCCTCACCAAAAGGATAAAAGGACTCCAAAATCTGTCATATGCTGCCAGATTGAAGAAACTCCAGCTCTATTCAGTCGCATACCGTCTGCTCAGAGGTGACATGTGCCTGACATACAAGGCCATGTCCAACCTGGAATTAATGGACATGCTCCACCTCAAAAATCCAAATCCACCAAAACCACTAGAGCAAGCGACTTAAACCTTAGCACGGATATAAATAGGACATGCTGGAGGGATAGATTTATCACTCAGAGACTACCTATGCTGTGGAATAAAATCCCGGTCCATGTGAGGCAGAGCACCTCGCTGACTCTGTTCAAGAGAAATCTAGACCTGTGGATGGGAGATCGTAGGTTTACCCCTGGAATCATCTATGTGTCACTGCTGGACAGAGGCACAACAAACTAATGGGCACAGTATTTTTTCATATAAGGGGTGGCGTAAGCCACAAAAATTTGGGCTAGGCTTATAAATGCCTTAGGGCAGATAGCCTAGTATAAACCTATGAACCTATGAACCTATGTTGGGCATCCACAGATATGCTCCGAATCACACAGATATTACAAACAACATACCAAACACACACACATATTGCTAACATACAACCTCACAGGTGCAGTGCAAACACCCCCCCCCCACCCAGAGTGCAAAATATCTATCCCAGCAGACTGCTGGTCCCCTGACATTGCAGATTCTGAGGTAACAGCCATCATCTGCAAAGCAAAACACACAGCAGCAAAGGTATGTGATGGTGTCCTGGGCTGAGGCCAACATGGACTCCAAGAATAATGGAATGCCAAATCACACTACTGCCCAATGTCAGCCTTACCACAGGATATGTACCCAAAGAGCAGTGTACAACAACAGTGGTCCTTCACAACAAAGGTGTTGCCTGAATGGATACTGCGAACTACCACCCCAGGATGCTGACAAGCTTGGTCTGCACAGCTATGGAAAGGATCAGTATGTACCGCAGACAGAATGCTATTGTGGACCTACTGATACTGGACCCTACAGAGTGTGGCTGTCGTAACTGCAGATCATGCCCCTAAACATGTTTGACCCATTTGAAGCAGTCATTAAGGTCATTGATGAGGGCAATGTGGTCCACACAGCGTAGCTGGACCGTGCATATGCTTCTAGACAATACCATATGAGTTCAGTATGGATATGTTCACCAGCTTAAATATATACCCCTATGTCAGTAGAGGGGTTGCAAACCAGACCAAGGACAGAACTGACATGGTCAGACATGCCGCATCCATGTCAGACTACAAAGCAGATATGAGTGATATCCCACAAGGCCTGGACCTGCCCCCCCCGTTCTGTATATATGTCCCATAGGTATAGGCCAACATGGAAGAACTGTGACTGAACATGTATGCAGAGGAGTACAAACAGCCCACCATATCCGACCCCCAGCTGACACAAGCAACCCACAAAAGGGCCACCTACAAATAGACAACTGGAGCCATAGCCATGTCAGCAAGCTAATTGCAGAACTGTGTATAGACAACCACTGTGGATATACAGTAAGTGCCCACAAATTACAACACAGCTGTTAACCCATGACGTACCTAACATGTAATGAGAGACCTGGGTACAAAAGGTGATAGATATCCTGCACTGGACAAACATGTGGCTGTAGTGTTCGCAGAAACATATACTATATACCTACCCAAACATGAAGGTTGGCAGATGTAGATAAGGGGATGTCTCTGTGGCTCTGCAGTCATCCTCCATCAGCATCACAATTGACTACAATAGCCCCTGTGGGATATACCTCAGCAGACACCTCCATCAACTGTAAAGTCCACAACAGTACCCCACCAGGAGTAGCAAAGAGCATGAACAGATGCCATGTGTTGCCTGAGTAAACAAACTGCAGCCCCACACACTGCCATACTGCCCAGCTACAGGCAAGCTGTGCCTGATGTATGAAGCCATGTCCAACCTGGAATCAATGAACATGCTGCACCTTGTACAATCTGAATGGCAGTGAGCTATGCACATGAGAGACCTGAACCCCAGCACTGACATACACAGGACAAGCTGTACAGAATGATCCATAACACAGAAGGCACCCCCACTCTTCAGTAAACTCCCGGTACAGGTCAGCCAAAGAGTCACCTATCAACACCCCTCAAGAGGAATACTGATGAGTGGATGGGAGATGGTAGGCTAACCCTGGGTATCACTGTTATGTCAGAGGTAGACGGAGGCTCAGTATACTAACAATGACATATGTCATGGCAAACTCCAGTTACAATGTGTGTCGAAGGACAAACACACCCTGTGACTAGCATCAGAAATGGCCTAGGGAACATCGCTAGTGTTTGATAATGTCTACCCATGTTGTGGAATACACTACCAATGTTGGACGAGCCTGGTGTAGGTAGTCCATATCTGAACATAATGCAACATGTTCATATGTGCACAACTGGCCCCTACACAGTCTGTTGTGCTCACTATGAAGATGTCAAGCAGTCATAGGACTAAAGCCCAGGATACTGTCCACCACAGTGAAAGTACTGAACCAGTACATTATACGGTACTAGAGTGTTAGGTCATTATGAAAGTATGTTGAGAACTGTCTGCAAAGTATCCCATGCAATCCCTGCAGGCACAGTATAATCCCTGTTGTGGCAGACATGAAGCAGTTGGCCAGTTAGTACACAACATGACACCCAACACACAACCATAAACGTGAGATATTGTTGAAGTTCACACACACCCAAATATGTGGTGGACTTCAGAGTGCAACATATGGAAAGCTCACACTGGGCATGCTCGCACACTTTGATAAATGAGGCATATGTCAGACAACATGCCATGGAAAGGCTGAACTGGGCATGCTCACACACTTAGGCCATATCTCCATTTAGCAGTTGGCCACACATATCTGGTATTTGTACGTGTCAGTCCAGGAACCAACCACAACACGAGACATAAGTGATATAGTGGATCGCCATCATATGCAAACATCTTCCACAGATACAAAAGTTGGTCATAGGAACAGGGAATGCTATGGCAATAAAGACCTGCAAACAGTAGAACAGCACAACAAATATTGTGCATGAGACAATTAAACATATGGGTGTAGAGGTCAATACGAGGCTTGTTGCCCTAGGGAATGACAGCTCAGCCAGAGTGTGCTTGGCATCTGCATCCCCAGTACAGTAGGCTATTGTGCCACTGTAAAGTAGGTCACATAAGGCAATGTGTGAGGCTAGTGAGCTGTGCCTCTGTCAAGCAGGGGCACCGTGGAGGTCCCAGGGATTGAATGTGCTGAGCCACAGCCATGTTGTCGGTGTGTGCTGGAAGAGGGTTGTTGAGGATCTCTAACAGTAAGTGTCCATCAATAACAGACTGAGGGGAGCCCTATCTGCATTCTCTGGACAATTCCACTGTCAACACTGTGTTGTGATGATTATGTGTGAATGAAGTGCCGTGCTGGAACTGTTCACAGATGTCCTCCCTCTGTGGGCTACAGCTCTGCAATGTATTAGCTCACTCTGTCTGTTGTATGGCTCATATATGGCTGGTGTACACCTGACAGGTGTCTTGTTGTGGAGCAGTCATGGGTATATGTGGGATAGCATGATCAATGCAAACCGTACACATGCTCATAGAATGCAATTGTCAAGGATTATGCTGAGTGGCCAGTATAGTCCCCCAGCATGGGTCCTCTGAAGTCATCCACCCCAGTCTTCACAAGTGTAGAGTCTGCTTGTGCTAAATACAGTATGTGTGCAGTGACAACCTTGCCTGGGGGTGGAGATGGGATATGGATGTCCAGGGAAAGGTGGGTATGGTCAGATATCAACAATGGTGGTCTACCTCTGGTGTGGAACAGTGAGTACCCACGTTGCAGATGGACGGGTGCAATATGTATTCCCCCATGTGGCTGTGGTGTGTGGTTCTGCCATAGCACATGGACCCACAAATTGTAGTTGCTGTAGGGTAAAGTGGTAGAGGCCTGAGTAGTTCTTCACACACAATATGCCTGTACCTGATGTTAACAACTGGAATGGTGTATGTGAACACCTGCATATCCCGGCACTGTTCCCAGGGAAGCTAAGTGTGTGTCCTGGATGTGGGTGTGGTGTTCTGGACTGGTTGTGTTGTGTGTTGCAGATCCTGTGGTCACAAAGCATGATATAGAACATAACCTGCTAGTGCGATGTGCATATCTGACCCTGATGTAGGTGGCTGCAAATGCATATATGTGCTATCCCCCACCTGACAGGTAGTAGTACATGTACATACCTCTGTAGAAATAAAGATGTCAGCACCCTATAAATACTGCAGGTGCAGAACAGATGCCCATTAATTCGGATAGTGTGCTCTGCTAACGCGTCTCCCTCAAGTGTCATAATATAGTTAGGTAGGGGGTTGAATCCTGCTAATGTTTAATGTGTGTGAAGGGGGTTAGTGTGTGTGCAAGTCTGTATGAAGGAAATATCCCTTTTGGCAACTAGGAGAACACACTACAGGATGCACATTCCCCTTTCTAAACACTGATGATGTCAGCACCCTATAAGTACAGCAGGAGAAAAGACACCTCCCAGTAATGCGAATAGCGCGCTCCGCTAATGCGTTTCTCTCAAGTGTCATAATATAGTTAGGTAGGGGTTTGAGTCCTGCAAATGCTCAGTGTGTGTGCATGTCTGTATGAAGGAAATATCCCTTTTGGCAACTAGGAGAACACACTACAGGATGCACATTCCCCTTTCTAAACACTGATGATGTCAGCACCCTATAAGTAAAGCAGGAGAAGGAAAACCTCCCAGTAATTCTAATAGCGCACTCCGCTAATGCATCTGTCATGAGTGTCATAACATAGTTAGGTAGGGGTTTGAATCCTGTAAATGCTCAGTGTGTGTGGAGGGGGTTAGTGTGTGTGCAAGTCTGTATGAAGGAAATATCCCTTTTGGCAACTAGGAGAACACACTACAGGATGCACATTCCCCTTTCTAAACACTGATGATGTCAGCACCCTATAAGTACAGCAGGAGAAGGGAAACCTCCCAATAATTCGAATAGCGCGCTCCGCTAATGTGTCTGTTACGAGTGTCATAACATAATGAGGTAGGGGTTTGAATCCTGTAAGTGCTCAGTGTGTGTGGAGGGGGTTAGTGTGTGTGAAAGCCTGTATGAAAGAAATGTCCCTTTTGGCAACTAGGAGAACACACTACAGGATGCACATTCCCCTTTCTAAACACTGATGATGTCAGCACCCTATAAGTACAGCAGGAGAAGGGAAACCTCCCAGTAATTTGAATTGCATGCTCCACTAATACATCTGTCATGAGTATCATAACATAGTTAGATTGGAGTTTGAATCCTGTAAAGGCTCAGTGTGTGTGTGTGTGGGGGGGGGGTTATTGTGTGTGCAAGTCTGTATGAAAGAAATATCCCTTTTGGCAACTAGGAGAACACACTACAGGATGCACATTCCCCTTTTTAAATACTGATGATGTCAGCACCCTATAAGTACAGCAGGAGAAGGGAAACCTTCCAGTAATGCAAATAGCGCACTCTGCTAATGCATCCGTCTCAAGTGTCATAACATATTTAAGTAGGGGTTTGAATCCTGCAACTGCCCAGTGTGTGTGGAGGGGGATTAGTGTGTGTGTAAGAGAGATGTCCCTTTTGGCATCTGTGAAAGCACTCTACAGGATGCACATTCCATTATCTCAGCACGGATGATGTCAGCACCCTATAAGTACAGCAGGAGAAGGGAAACCTCCTAGTAATTCGAATAGCGCACTCCGCTAATGTGTCTCTCCCGAATGTCATAATACAGTTTGGTAGGAGTTTGAAACCTATAAATGGCATGTGTGTGTGTTTGGATGTGGGAACTCTATGTGTGTGCAATTCTGTATGAAAAACATGTGCTTTTTTGAAATCAGGAGATCACACTACATGATGCACATTACCCTTTCCAAACAGTGATGATGTCAGCACCCTATACATACAGCTGGAGAAGAGGCATCTGCCAGTAATCAGAGTAGCGCAATCTGCTACCGCGTCACTCTCAAGTACCATAACATATTTAGGTAGGGGTTTAAAACTTGCAAGTGGCAAGTGTGTGTGTGTTTGGATGTGGGGAGTTTGTGTGTGTGCATTTCTGTATGAAAAACATGTTAGTTTTGGCAATCAGGAGATCACACTACCTAATGCACATTACCCTTTCAAAACACTGATGATGTCAGCACCCTATAAGTACAGCCAGAAAAGAGGGACCATCTAGTAATCGGAATAGTGCGCTTCGCTAATGCGTCTCTCTCTCACGTGTCATAACTTAGTTAACTAGGGGTATAAATCCTGCAAGTGTGCGTGTGTGTGGGGGTAGTAGGGTGTGTGTAAATGCAAGTGTGAGAGAGCAGATCCTTTTGGCAAATACTACAATACACCACATGCTGCATATTCCCCAAGTAAACACAGGGGATGTCACCACACTATCAGCACAGCCAAACAGGGCTAGTTGGCCAGTAATGCCAATAGTGCGCTCTGCTACTGGGTCTATTACCATTGTCAGAGTACAGATAGGTATGTTTTGGTAACCCACAACTGCCACGTGCGGTTGTGTCACACATTATGACCTTGTGTGGGTCTTTGTGCATAACAATGCATGCCATTGCCTAAACCAGCAATGGCATTGCACACATGAAGTATGTGTGACACATACACATAAATACCTGTGACCTGCAGTAGTTACCATATCTGACACATGCCTCGAGTGGATAAATGGTATTTGCAATGCATAACAATATGACTGTGTCTTACTGTGCAGGGGCCGCACACGGTATGTGTCTATACAGTGTGGGTGTCTATGGTAAAATACGTACAGCAGGGGATACACATCTGGTCTGGGCCATATAGTCTACATGTAGTCGATGTACAGGTGCTGCATGTTCCCACCTGTTGTGGGAGTGGTAACATGTCATTCCACTGCAATTCAGTGACCACATGCTGTGAACCCTTCAACTAGTGTGTTGTAGCTACAGTAATGCTCACGCACAATGTTTGGCTGGATGCAGTCCAGCCATATAAAGAATGTTCTTGAGACTGTCATATTGCCAGTGTTGTTATGGAGGATAGGTGGTTTTCCTGTGTATGGGAGGGTTGTGTGTGCCAGGCTATGAACCAGATGGCAGTCCAACACACTGTTAGCTGCACATGATTAGGCCCTGATGCTTTGTGCTGTGCCTACAACCTGGAGGTGTGTGTATCTGTGGTGCCTTGGGATACCACCCCCCTGTCCATGTGTGTTACATGTGTATGGGACGACAGGCACGATATGAGGCATAACCTGGCAGTGATGGGTTGCACCTGTGAGCCATGAATCAGGACTCTGGTACTGCACAGACATTGCAGTTCACTGTGCTGAGGACAGTGTCCAGTGCATGAATCTTGTGGTGTACACTGCTGGTGTTGTGTAGCAGCACTGTTAGTGTAAAAAAAGAGAAACTCACAGAAATACCAACTGGTAACAAATGTTCGGATTCCAAGGTGACGAGCCAAGTGCTGAAAAATAAACCATGTATTATTTGTCTTGAGAAAGCCTGGGAGTGCCTGGGTGAAAGCGCTTGACATATTGGATGTACTTCGAGTTGTTTTTAACGCTTTTGTGGTGTTTTAAATAAACTATTTTTCAGCACTGTTAGTGTCCTAACCTGTGTGATACCCGCGGAGGTGGCTATGTAATCCGTGTCCTGCAGCATAAGGCAGTATGTGTGTATCAAGGAGCTTCGCCAATATACATCGGGCCATGGGTGTCACGTGCAAGCTGACCCTTGCACATCATTGTGGCTTCCCTAGCATGTAAGCATACATTGACAGCCAGCGGATGCCCTATGAATGACATTGGAGACTGAGCAGAGTGTAGACATACAACATCCTTCCTACATATAGTGGTAGCATACCTGGTGAGGGTATGTTAGCAACCAAGATCAGGCTCATACTGGCCCGTGCCACATGCTGAGAGATCCATTCTATGTTCCCTATCATGTAGTCCAGGGAGGTATGTCTCAGGTCATCCATAGTGGCATGGTCAATGACTGAGTCATATGTGTCCATGCCTCTGACTGACCTGTATGCATGTGTTCTGTGGTGGACTATAGTGCCCCTGAGGCATATCACTGTGACCTTCACCAGATACAGCCTGTTGAGTTGGACCCCAGTGCAGCACCCAAGACAGGTACCTGACACATCTGTAGCAGGTGTGCTGTGTAGCCCTACAGGCTGTGAGTGTGTGGCACACGGGATGTGTGTGCCATGTGTGGCATGTGCTCTGTTCCGACGGTACATATGCCTGTGTGCCAGTTGCGGAGGTGTGTGATGCTCAGGCAGGATGCTATTCTGAGTCCCCACGTATGCCCCAGTGTGTTCAGCATGCTGTCAGTGCATGTCTATGTCTGACTTGTATTGTAGTTACTGTAATATGACATGCCACCTGACAGGGTATGGCATTACTGGGTTCAGAGAGCTCAGTCCCCAGATTGGCTATGTGGTGGCATCCCACACATGTGTTGTACATTCCTGGCCAAGGGTGATGGCTGACTGCATACATGTGGCAGCTGTGACATTGCCACATGACTCACATAAACCACAACTGGACAATAGAGGTGATTCACAGGTTACCTTTGCACATGCTACCCTAGTAGTGTGATTGCCATGGTGAGTACCAACACATAGGGCCAATGGGGAACAACATACTGAAGGTGTGTTTGTGTGGGTGTACTGCTACTGTTTCATAGCACTGGCATATATGACTGCACACGTGGGTAAATGCCAGGTAAGACATGTGCAATGTGTCACAGGCAACGTACATGCGAACAGGACAGACAGTGACGTTCTGTCATGTGTAAACTTTACATACGTATCATACGCTATGCAGATGTCACTAGGAGTCCACAGAAGCACTGTAACTCTGCATTGCAGATGTAAGCAGTGTTCCAGGGAACCCCAAGCGAACATGCATACAAACAAAGCTACAGTAAGCAGGGCTGGAAGTAGTTCATTGTACAACAAAGAAGGGGTAACACTAACAGTAAGTAACAATGCAAATATGTAGGCACTATCAACATGTACCCAGGAATACACAGCGCAGGTGCCCATGGTAGAACTTACATTATGTCATAGTTAATTGTGATTTGGATTACATTGGTACTGCACACATATCAACATGCACAAACATCCACAGTGCATAGTCGTTGTGGGCAACTTGACACCATTACTGTACATGTCCATCATTGTATATCACTACTTGCATTAGCTTCCCCCCTGTGCTACCCATGTATGTGGCTATCTGTTGACATCCTTACCACCGGCATGCAATTATGTGCAGCTGTTACACTTTGGTACGTACTATGGGTGCAGATAACAATTCAGGACATTCATACGGTTACTGCATCAGGCATGCTGGGATATACACACAGTCATATCAGCACACTGTACTGTTACCAACATGATACTACTAATACACTTCTATGTAGTCACCCTGTGCATCAGCAACATGTTTACCTGTTCCCGCAATGATTTTGGAGATTGCAGGAGGTGGCACAGTGTCATCATATGCACAGGGTGTGAATTAGGTATGCCTGAGTCTAACACTGATACCACCAATTGACATTTGTGTATATGTGTGTTGGTGAGGGGCAGCAGTACAGGGTGGGGCACTGTTGGTGCAGTGTGTGACTGTATGTGGTCACCCTAGGTGTTAACATTTTGCATGCGTGTATGCACGCACACAGTTCCACCTCATGGCTGCCATATACAGGGGTTTGTGGACAGCCACAGACTGCATCTGGCAGGTCATACAGATCAGTGTCTGTGGGCACGGACACGGTACCTGTGCCTGGCAGGCATGCTACAGACCGTATCCAGTACTAAGCCAGACTGGGTACTGTCATCAGAAGCGGGAGTGTGTTGACTGGACACAGGTACCTGTTGGGAATGTCTAGAACCATGTGCACGTGGTCTCCTGGGGTGTTCCGATAACAGCACAGATCCAGCATTGCTGGGGCTGCTGCTGGCACTATGGGGGTGTGTGCAGGCCTGTTGTCATCCGCACCGTCTGCCAGCTGCTGCTGTTGCTGGCATACGGCCACGTCAACGCTGCAACCACCCACCATTGCCCTGGCTCATGGACATTTGGTTGTGGAACTGCTGTAATATGTCCCCACAATGTCTGTCTATGACATCGGTGAAATTACGAATAGCATCCGTGATGTCACGCATACTGTCAGTCATGGCTGTGCGACATGCTCTCAGCTCCCACAGACCCTGTCTGGTGTACCTATCCATACGCGACTGTGCCTGCATGACAGCCCGAAACATAGCTGAGGTTGACAGACCTCTTTGGGCACGTCTGCCAGAGGAAGTACGCCCACGGATGCTCCCACGAGAACCCATGGGCAACTGTCTGTGTGGTACCATCGCAGGACCCTGCCCATGGCTGCTGTGTGGGGAAGCATGTGCCACAGATACCACATTACCCTGGTCAATGCCCACTGTATCCTGTCCATCACCTAGGGACAATGGTGACAAAGGATGTACTGGCAGGATGACTGTGCACAATGATGGGGTTGGCAGCTGTGTACTGTCAAATGGCTGACCAATGGCAGACCCTGACACACCTTCCTGTACCATTACACAGATATCATCATTACCAGTACCTGTGGCACCAGATTCAGGTTCCCTGCTGGAGGACACCAGAGCAGCACCAGAACCTGTGGGAGGAAGACAGGAAACGCAGTTTACAGTGTCCACACAATGTTTCCAGTGATGCACTTATGCACACATGCACACATGCACACATGGACACATGCACACATGCACACATGGACAGAGGCACACATGCACACATGGACACAGGCACACATGCAGACATGCACACGTGGACACATGCACACAGGCACACATGCACACATGCCCACATGCACACAGGCACACATGCACACATGCAGACATGCACACGTGGACACCTGCACACATGCATGCATGCACACATGGACACATGCACACATGCAGACATGCACATGTGGACACATGCACACATGGACACATGCACACATGCGCACATGCACACATGCACACATGCACACGTGGACACAGGCACACATGCACACATGCACACATGCACACATGCACACATGCACACGTGGACACAGGCACACCTGGGCACAGGCACAGCTGCACACATGCAAACATGCACACCCCACAGTCTACACACAGAGCACTACTGAGTTACACTAGTGTTACTAGCACTATCAGGACTATTATTGGTATTGTTAAACACACTCACCAGCATGGATGGCCTGCCTTGCTGTAACCCTGGAGGGACCTGCAGAAATGATGAGATTAATGTCAGTAGGCACAACTGTGCCATTGATCCTGCATATGATACAGTGCAGTAGTACACCAGTTGCCTTTCACACGTCAGCTGCTGATATTGCCAATATCACACATGCACAATTACATACTATGATGACAGCTACATACCACGGACACACCTTACACATGCATAAACTAACAGTGTACAGAACAGTCAAGTGTACATATGGCATATTACCTGCACGCTCCATGATGTGCTGCTGTGTGGATCCAGCCTCCATCATGATGCAGGTGTATTGCTGTTGCTGTTCCGGGGCAGGAGCCACAACACTTAGGAGTAGCCCCTCCAGTCTGGTGAGGAGGGGATGTGTGGCCACTCCACCTCCTGTGGCAACCTGTTGCTTGTGGATATCCGACGCACGCTGATGGACATTTCTGATTAAATCACTGCAGTGATGTCGTACCTGCTCATATGTCCTATTATGCGTGCCAATGTCATTTACCCTACGGAAAAGGTCTTGCCACAGTGCAGCCCTCTCCTGCTGATTCTGACTGGTGCGGGAAAACAGTATGTCATACTCCCGCACCAGGCTCTAGTGTATCTCCTCATCTTCCACTGCAGAGTAGGTGGGATTACGCTGACGCCATCTCCCTGGAAGAGAACACAAACAGGATATCAGCAGACTATGTCAGCAATATATGGCACACATACTATACATGATACTCATGTGTAGTGATATACTACTACTCCCATATGTTGCATGTGTGTGTCTCGTGGTGGATACACAAGTACATGGCCAGATATCAGTGCTCAGCCAACACCTGTGCAACAATACCTGCCACATTCCACACAACATAGTAGCATTCCCCATTGGTCAACACACTGCGACAGGTCCAATGCACAACCTCACTCTGGGGGTTCATCCCAAGGTACTGTATGTGGAACGCCATCCACAAGTGTGATGTGGACACAAGTTACTCGTCCTGGATATACATATCCCACCACCACCACCAGCACAGTAGACTACTTTGATATGTATGTGATTAGACAGTTATTCACTTGTTAGGACTGAGATGGTATCCATGCAACACACTGGGCCAGTGGAAGCCACAACCCACACTGCTGACCCCTTTGCAAATGCTTACCACAGACATCCCACAGATTGCATGGAACTTGCACACACATTTCTAACCCAGACCCTATGCACAAAGATTAGGCATCCTGTCCGGTGGACCCCAGACAGAGGCAGATTGTAAAACAATAGCAGGAGACTACTGCAGGACAGAGCAGATTCACATTAAGGGAAGGCATCTGTGGTCAGCACTGGTACTATGCTACAGTCTCTCATAACAACGGCCATGGCCTACTCTGGCAGGGAAATGGCCACAAACACTATGGATAACCACAAGGCCTTCTTCAGTTATGTTACACATATGGACCAAATGCCTCAGATATGCTCTGTGTTAATACACACCTACTTAACAATCACCAAACACACAGATATTGGCAACATTCTTGCAGACAGGTTTGGTGCACGTATCCTCCCTCCTTCTCCCCCACCAGTTGAAATACTTATCACAGCTGTATGTAACCTCCCTATCATCTCACATGCCCAGGTGAGGGTCGCCCTCAGCAAAGCAGAACACACAGCATCACTGTGACCTGATGGTATCCCTGGATGTGTGCTACATGCACTCCAAGAGGACATACAACTGCATATAAGACTGATAATTAATCTTGGCCATACTACAGGATATGTACCTGGACACTGGCATACAGCAACAGTGGTCCCACACCACTAAGGAGGCACCTCTACTGACCCTGGGAACTACCACATCATATGCATAACCAGCCTGGTCTGCTAAGCTATGGAATTATTCAGTATGGGACGCATATGCAGTGATATTGGGTACCTGCAGACACTTGTTCCCAGCCAGTTTGCCTTTGTGATGGGCTGATCCTGCCTTTTGAACCTGGCTGACCTTTCAAAACAGTCACTACAGCCATTGCTGTGGGCAACGCACAGACAACTGCTGCCAGGATCATGGCCTAACATTGACTGACTTGTAATGTATAGTCATCCCCTTTTGGGGGAACTACGTACACACAGCATATCACATGGAAATACCTATAGATACAGACCTATGACACATTTGGAGGGTTCACAGTATGCAGACTATTAACCTGCTACTTTACATTACCTGTGTTTGTCGCAGCTGGTTGCATTACCACTGCTTCTGCTTCCTGCTGCTGCTGGCACAGCTTGCTACTGTCACTGCTGACAGCTTAGACTCACAGTGTGTAGCGTGTTTTTTTTTTTCTCTCTGTCTCTGTCTGTCTCTCTCCCTCTGTCTGCGTCCAGATAGTGCAATGAATGTATTGCATGTGTGGAGTGTTAGTACAGGATGCTTTTGTAGGTATCTGCATAGGTCCATGTGATGGCCTCTGCACCAACTGTAAGCCAGCATTTGCTAATTGCATGCAGCCAGTTGTGTACTGATTGCAGTTCTCACTGTGATTTCAGGACAGTACTATAAAAGGGTATGTGAGATAGGCATTGCCCTTTCAGATTGTAAGGGTGGGGACCATGCTGGTATGCTGTGGACACTGTTCTGTGAGTGTAAAGGTTAGTATCTCTCTCATGATTCAGACTGTGTTGTAGATTCACATTTCTCCATTCCTCTCTCCTGTTCCCTGTAGTAAGTGTGTATGCACAATGACACCTACAACTATATATATATATATATATATATATATATATATATATATATATATATATATATATATATATATATGTAAATATACATACATTTATATATGTACATTAACTGACATTATTACCTACAAGCTACCAACTAGCATGGCTGTTTCTGTTCACACACTACTATTATGGGAATCCACTAGTTTTGACAGTAATTCTAAATGACATGCTTTGTGTACTACACATCCTATATTCCCTTTACATTCATCCCTACTATTACATGTTATATTTATTTTAGCACAATGTCCTGGTATAAGAGTCATGGCTTAGCGGTAGGTCATACAGACTACTGTTTCCAAGGTCCTGGGATCGGGACTGACAGTGGGATTTTTTTTGCTTTTGAACTGACTACAGGACCTGTCAATCAGAGTGACTAAGGCACTTTTAAGCAGTTGTAACCGGGTTAGCACTGGTTTACGCAGAGCTCACGCATTTGCACTGGTGTTTAGCTCTGCGCACACACGCGCACACCTGCTTACAACCGCTTAACAGTGCTTACTCTGGCGCACACCCGCGCTATTTTCTTTGAAAGAAACGAAAATGGGGAGACAGGAAAGTGGTGAAAAAGGGGTCACAAAGAGGGCAAGACAGTAGGGAAACAAGCTTGGGATTTGCAGGAGGGATGTAGGTAAGGCCCATAGCTGCCCATTTCTTCATCAGCAACAGCTGTGCATATGTATGTAATTTGGTGTGACATTTGAAACCTTCCACCACTGAGAGAGGTGTCAGGACAACAATAATACTTGTTGTACAGCCAATTGTAATTGATAGTTTCCATGTCCAGCAGACATGTGTGTGGAATGGGCAGCTATGTATGGGGTGTAATTTTTTTGTGGGTACAGAGTACCCTTTTTTTTTTTCAGGTGAGAGTGGTATGTCAGGTGAAGGAAGTCGGTATAGCTGGGGAGGTAGGTTGGCTAGGTCAATAGACAAAACAAACAAGACGCATACAGGGGCGGTGTATGACACATGTGGGGGGGTTACACAATTGACAGGGATGGATGTTTGGATATCCAGAGCCCATGAGCCCACAGATGGCAACAGTGGAACTGATATCCCCACCCATAGGCAGTTGCCACTGTTCCTTCACTGCCCAGGACGGGGCTGTGCTGGGGGCTGTGTAGGCCGGGTAACAGGCATGCCCGTAAGTTGTGCCACCTGTACCTCAAGCTGGCGTAGGGGCCCA
Source organism: Protopterus annectens (assembly GCF_019279795.1). Lineage (NCBI taxonomy): Eukaryota > Metazoa > Chordata > Ceratodontiformes > Protopteridae > Protopterus > Protopterus annectens. Next base: position 1,670,453,511 of record NC_056743.1, on the reverse strand, counting down.
GGGACAGAGTCCTGGATCTCCCTACGCACCACAGTCCGGACACTATGGAGGGTGAGTGCTGGTTCTCCTCCGGCCACACTTGCAGATGGGGGATGAGCCCCATCTCCTGTAGTGCTTCCACCCGCAGGTGGCACAGGGCCACCAGAGGAGGGTCCAGACTGCGCACTATTGCCAGGTGCACTCGCCAGCCGAGGTGGGAGAGGTGGGTCTGCTGGAACCCGCCTTCCCTGTCGTCCTGTGTTTTGCATTATGTCATGACAGTTTGGGTTAGTGACATATAATACCATTCAAAATTAGTTGTAACAGCATGCATTAGTATTCTCATTAACCAAACACCCAGATATTCACACCATTGAACAGCGTGCATAACACATGCATAATTTGAACAGCAATACACAGTCCAACAACATTCAGGGTTGATTGATGGCAACAGGCCATCAGGTTTGGATGTATGAACAGGACAGATGCATCAACGGACATGCAAATATATATGACCCAACAGGACAAATGTCCAGGGGTGTTAATTGTGATTGCACATACCATTTTCACGTGGAATGGGTTATATGTGGTTATAGGGTGGGGTGAAGAAAATAATATTAACACCTTCGAATACCAATACATATGCTGTACATTTCTAATAGCTGCACATATATACACACTGCTGTTCTAACTACAGTTTCCTATATGATAACTACTTCAACTTGGTGATAGGACTGTTACTGCTACATCAATATACATTTTATTGTTCTTCATACACATCCATATCTAGCTTTGTTCAGCTACATCATCCTGCTACATTTGCTTTATATAGCTATAGACAAGTGTGGATGTTTGGTATATCAGACAATCATACTATCTGCATATTGCAGACTGAGAGCAACATATTCAGATTTTGGGATACACATTCCAGATGCAGCAACACTTTGAACAGATTTTGCTGTTTGGTTTTGCTTCTCACATACATTTCATTCTGTACTGACTGCAGTATACTTTATTCAGGGGTTATTACTACTGTATTGCTGGATTCATGACACTTTCTCACACTCTATCACTTGTTTTCGTTTTACTATTCAGGATGGTACTTACTTCTAGGCTTTATTGACATGTTTTACCTGTAGTTATTACAATCCTTTCCAGCAGTCTCACTTCTGTCATGTTTCAGTATTTCAACAGGGATATATTTTACACATGTGATTTGATCATCTTCTGCAGCTGTACTTTTCAGCCTGCTGCAGGTTGTGTACTATTTTCTTACAGGTGGGACATCTTTATTTCAGAATGTATTTCAGACATTTTCATTTTTCTGTTTGGATTACAGACTGCAACACACTTTTGTAATCAAGCAATACTTGCAAACACTTTTACACTGTTACTTGCACATTTTATTACTTAGTGACTACACTGCACTCTTTTGCTAACTGTCATACTTTTATATTTCTTTACAGTTACTGGGAGTGGATTACTGACCTGCCTGGTGGCGCAACCGCACCAGCCTATCGCCATAGGCTCTGCGATTCGCAGAACGGACACCTGCAGCTGTAATATAAATGAAGTAATATTGGAATACACATCTCCATAATATCAGCTAGTTTAATTTCTTACATACATAATTAAATGTAACTTACTCAGTAGTGGGGCGTTGGGCATTTGCCGGGCCTCCTGGATTCAAAGGTTCAATTGGTCCTGCTTGCGTCTCTTCAGGTCCGCATGGTGGTGACGGACCTGCTCACCAGTCCTTGGAATCCCTGTGGCACTGGTGAGATCATGAGCCATCTGGTCCCACACCTCAGCCCTATATGCTCCCCACAGGACCTGGCCCTGCATGAGTTGGGCCTCATGATTGTGTACTAGGAGCCAGACCATGTACCTGGACTCCTCAACGCCCCACCTCTGTGCTCAAAAGCAACTACCCTCACCTACTCCTGTCATTCTGGCTGCAAGTCATTTCTACAATCGTTTATGCTGTGTATTCCCGCCTATGGGGCTTATATAGGCCGTTTTTCCCGCACATAATCTGTGATTGGCCATTTTGGAATTGTATCAACTTCACTAAACCTGCAATGTCATGCTCCAGTTTGTATTCATTCCTATATATTTGCTATTATTGCATTCATAGGTACTGCGGTCATGGCGTAGTGGTTCAGTACCTTGACTATGGTGTATAGTATCCTGGGTTTGAACCTGGCCACTACTTTTTATTTTTTATGACTGTCTAGACAAGCTGAGGGGTGTGTCTGTGTAAAGGCAGTTTTGATACGGCTTGCTCAACGTTGCCCGTCGGTTAGCTTGTTTGCGTGGTGCACAGCTCCGCGCAAATGGGGTACGCTAGTTTAAGCCTCATTTGGCTATCAGCACGCATATTATGCTCAGCTCAGCTAGGGGCACATAGTTTCAGCGTGTTAAACCACTGCTCACCTACGGGTACTCATTTTGCACCTGTTAAACCACTGCTCAGCTACGGGCACTCATTTTGCACCTGTTAAACCACTGCTCAACTACGGGCACTCATTTTGCATTAATTAAACCACTGCTCACCTATGGGCAGATGCACTCACCCTGTTAAACTGTAGCTCAGCTATGGGCACATCTGGCATTTTTTATTGTTTTGTTACCTCACATTTCTTCAATATAAATGGGCTATTTCATTACATTTTACATAAAATGTGATTTTATGTGTACATGTTTGTCAGGGACTTGTTTCATGCTTATTTTGCTAAAAATAAAAATTGGTGCTGTGGGGGCTCGAACCATGAATGTCTGCTCTTCAGCCAACATCTCTACCACTACGCTATTGCTTCTTGGCTTACTTTGCATATTTAGTTCTTATATGCTTTCCCACTGACTGCTAACTGTGGCTGCGCTACGGGCATGCCCGCGCAAACGAGCGCACTCACGGGCAAACATCTTTACAATTTAAAAAAAAATGATGATATGTTCATTTGTACATTTTTATGTTCGTAGTCTATGGGGGCATGTGTTGTGTTGTATTTATTCACATTTCCATGGACTCTGTCGTGGGTGTTTACTTTGGGCACTTTTACTCTTCTGGGGGCATGTCTGCTTACAGGGCTCGGCCTACGGACATGCCCCCTACTGTCTTACATGGACCGTGTTAGCCTTAGGTGTGATTCAGCATGCTCTCATGAATATGCAGAGCATGCTGACATCACTCCATTTAACTGCAGCCTCCGTGTAAGAGTTATAACTCTTACACTGAGGCTTCGTGAATCCTGCCCATAATCTAAGGCAGTCACATACTGTAAATCATCAGAGGGTCAGTGTTCTTTGGAACAGAACTAGGAAAGTAACAAAAAAGTGTAGAGAAAGAGAAATCATAAGGGGTCTGGCTACAACACTCTGACAAGATTTGATAAAACTATGAGTCTTGTAATATTAGTACATTATATGATTAAATGATTAAAATAAGCTTTTAGAACCCTAAGATTATTACTGGGAATGTTCGGTTTATTATGTTTTCCATCTTAATTATTTGAGTTTTCAGAAATAAAATGTTGAAAAGAGACATGGAATGCATAACATTATAACATATTGCATTTAGGCATATTAAAAGTATTACTCAATCAAAAAGGCTCACTTTTGAATGTTTAAACATGATATTTATTTCATAATTGTGTTTCACCTAAATACATGATAATATCTGGATTTTTTTAATTAAAAAAATGTATTATCTGTAAGATACTTTTGAACAATTTATGTTTCATGAAGCTACTTACATTTTTGTAGTGAAATGTTAGCAATATATTTCTCTTCATTGCTTGCACTATTAGATATCATGACAGAGTGATTTCCTTTACTACATTTGCTCTGGTGTTAGGCTGTATTGGCATATTGCATAACGATTAGTCATATTTTAATACAGTAACAGTATTAAAGCTGAGTATAATCCATACTATTGCATCAAATTACATACATATGCAATCAATATGACTAGGTAAGAGACAACCCTCATAAGTTAATCAGCTGGACTATTGTGTGTGTGTGTGTGTGTGTGTGTGTGTGTGTGTGTGTGTGTGTGTGTGTGTGTGTGTGTATGTGTGTAGATATGGTTCCCCTGCATTTTGTTGAACAACAGATGCAGGGGGTGGTGTTTAATGTCAATGGTATGGATGAACGAGTGAAATAAATGTCGACGGTAGCTGAGAAAAAGAAATATCAACAGAGTGTTTTGTTGAGACAGGGGAGTGGGTTTGGAGGGGGTGAGATTGTGAATGTGGTTGTGAGTAATAATTAAAGAGAATATTAATACTATTGGTACCATACCATGCCGTAACTGTAGTTATTATGATTTGATAAACAATAGTACTTCTTTTATTCATCCAGTCGCTAAAAAGGAATATAGATTTAAACACTTTGCAACATGTAATGCTATGCCTATAGTGTATCTTGCAACTTGTAAACTATGTACAATATTTTATATAGGACAAACAACGAGAAAGCTCAAAGACAGAATAATTGCACATAGATCAGATATCAGAAAAAATGTATGTACAAATTCATTAGCTAGGCACACTAATGAGTATGGCAATGCTCTTAATTTTGTATTTATGGTGATAGATATGATAAATATTAATATGCATAGGGGCAATTTTATGAATATACTTGAATATAAAGAATATGAATGTTTTTTAGAAATGAATGCTTACCTGGTGTTAACCAGATGGTGTCACTGAAACCTATACTAAAGTTTAAACAAATGTGCTTACAATGATACAATTTTACATTTAAGGTTTTAATTGGTTGTTAATTGTTAATTAATGGGCTGTGTATATGATGTATATATAGATGTGGTTTCATTATGTATTATGTAACACTGATGAAGGGTTCTGTTTGACCTGAAAGCTTTGTTGTTTTATTAAATAGTTTGTTTTAATAGCATTGTCAAGTTTACTTTGTTTTGTGAGTTAGGGGTCAGGATAGGCATCTTATGTTTGTGTGTGAATATATGCATTATAAGGTTAGGGTAAAGGTTAGGTAAGGGGAGTTTTGTTACTGTGTGTTTGTGTGTCCGAGTGTGTCTTCTGTAGTGCCAGTGTTTCAGGAAGGTTTTTATTAAGGTAAGGGGTAGGGTTAGGGTTGCAAAGGAGCAGTATTAGATTCAGGTTTCACACCCATTACTGAGGTGCTGTGTGTGTGTGTGTGTGTGGGGGGGGTACAATGGACACTTTAAGTAGGTAAGATTGAATAAGGGCAACATTATAAGATATTCTGTTCAGGGCAATCACTGTTTTATGGCACTGCTATTGTGTGTGCACTGAGATGTTATAGTTTTTATTTGTCCAATAAGGGCATGTTATTGGTATTAACTGTACTGAGATTATATGTTCAAAGAGTTAAGTGCCAGTATTAATTTATCGTGTACAGACAGTGCTTGCTGTATTGAGATTTATATACTTGTGTACAGAAAATTGTCACTATTAGCCACAAGCTTTTCTACTCAGATAGAAAACACCAATATCAGCAGAAGCAATGTTTCAGTAGTATTGTTGTAAGTACTCTCAAAATGGATAAAATAATGAAAGGTAAATGAACAGCTTCCACTAGAAATTGAACCCAGAACCTTCTACGTATGAAGCAAGTGTATTATTTTTACTATTTTACAATTGTATTTATTTATCTTTTATTAGCACATTTACTGGGGTAATAGAATGCTATATTTAATTATATTATATTAAATGGCTTGGTTTTATTATATTGTTTAAATTTTTTAAAATATCCATGATATATATTTTTGAACTTGAACACTGCTGCTATCTGACTTTGTTTTAGGACATACTGTTGCTTTAAACTTTTTAAGTCTGTTTCAGGATATGATGTCATCCTTACAGGTTTTAAAACAAACTGGGCTGTTTTAAAATTTGTATCTGATGAAGTCTCTGTAATTTTGGAATATTGAGACGAAAGCGCTTATATATTTTATTGCTTATTAAATAAAAAACGTGCTTGGTGGTTTTAAGAAGTGGTCTGCCTCCTCTACACTCATTTTTGTGGATTTATTTGTTGAACTGGTTTTGAATTCTTTAATAGACAATAAAGAACTAAAACGTCCTTAAATGATTACCTAAATAAAATATATAATGGTTTACTTTCAATAAGCAAGAAAGTTTTATTTTTATGAATTTGTCTATGTAAACGAGTTCAAAGAAAATAAGTAAACAGGTTATTAATATTAATATTGAATTTGTTAAATTATTTCAGTATATTCAGTATTTTATTATTATATTCAGTATTTCAGGAACATTCTCCCCTCACCATCAATGGGGAAACAGTTGAAAGAGTGAGAAGCATGAAGTTTCTGGGAGGGCACATCGATGAGGACTTGTCTTGGAATGCAAATACAAATGCCATTGTCAAGAAAGCACACCAGAGATTGCACTTTTTAAGAAGGCTCAGGAGAGTGACTCTCTCATTAACAGTTCTCACTACCTTCTACAGAGGTACTGTAGAAAGCATCCTGATGAAGAATCTCGTAGTATTGTGCACAGATCCCTCCAGAAGGTAGTGAAGACAGCCGAAAGGATCATTAAGACCACCTTACCACCTATCCATGACTTTTACTTATCCAGATGTCTCAGCAGGGCCAGGGGAATAATTAAAAACTGCACTCACCCTGCTTACAGACTATTCCTGCATTTATCATCCAGAAAGTGCTTCTGAAGCATACATTGCAGAACTATGAGATTTAGGAACAGCTTCTTCCCTAATATCATCAGGCTGTTGAACTTTAATAACTACTACACTCCATGATGCCTACCTGGGTCAGTGGAAACTGTCTCAAATTGTGCATTAACTTGGTTACCAGCCTCATCCAATACTTAGTGGAATATTCACTATCACTGTAAATTATAGGCCATCAAGGGTAGTAGCAATGCAGTAAAATATATATTCTTTCAGTGCAATACATGTTGCAAATTTGTAAAATTAACCATAGTGCAATATTCTAAAGTCCATAGTGCAATACTCTAATGTTCACTGTGCGATACTCACATGTCTCTTTCTGTGCAAGTATCAATGAAATGTCTTAACCAAGTATCTGTGTAATACTAAAGTCTCATGCAAGTAAGTGTTCCCTTTGAAAAGTATTAAAATGTGTTTCTAATTATGTGCAATATTAGTCTGTCTACCTGCATGTCCGTGATGTAATAGCTAGGTGTTATATATGTAAATGTCTGTGAAAATAGTCTATATGTTATCTGCACATTGAGTCCAGAGACACAGAATTTCATTCACTTTTTGCACTTGTATGATTTCTGAATGACAGTAAAGTTTACTTTGACTTTGGCTATATTTAAATATAAAATAAGGAACCCCCTTTGAAACAAATATATATCAAACGTAGACAAATCTGCCCTGTTATTAATATGCTTATTCCATTATTGAAATATTGGGCAGGATTCATGATGGCTTGCACGGAGTCTAAGAGTAGTGTAAGTCTCCATGCAGCCATCACGATCCAGGAACAGCCAGATTGTGCGTGTAAGAGAGCACCTACAATGGCTCTTACACGAGCAGGGTGTGGATATGCTAATTACCACACTTGCAGCTGAAAGACATGCAAATGAGGTTAATTCACGATCCAGGAAGCAGAAACCTGCCCGTGTAAGAGCCGTGTTATCTGAAGAAATGTACTCAGTTGATAACTGAGTACCGTTATGCAAATAACACAATGGAGCCATGTCAGCTCCAAATAAAGGTTGCAAATGTTGCAGGCAGCATGCCAATGGCCAAATATGTGGCCACTGGCAAAGTACCCTGATGCAAACATGAAATAAATATATATTTTTTTCAGCGATTGCCAATGTTTAAACATATCGCAGCATCACGCAAACAGGTTGCGCTATAAAAAAACAAAAAATAAAAAATATTAAACCTACAAATGTGGGTTAATGCAAAGCATGAGTATACAATGGAAGGGAATAGCAGGGTAAAACAACATGGCCACCGAGTAGGGGTTGCTCAGGGGGAAGCGGAGTGTAAGACATGTAACTATGCATTAGTAGGCAATCCTATGTAAATGAGTGGTAGGATAGTGAATCACACTGTTACATAGAAAATGAACACAATCCATGCAGTGTAGGAGTAGGATAAGGGGGAGTAACAGAGTAGGAGATAGGTGACATCACAGGGGGGAATGTATGAAAGGAATGCAGCTTATTGGAGCACAGTGGTATGTGAAAGCTGTCAGTCACACATCATGGAAAGAGGAGTGTCAACAAGTAGGCATGGGAAAGCCAAGAAATGGAAGGTGTACACGATGGATAACACCAAAGTTTCTTGCTGGGCGTGCATGCACGCGTGTGTGCGCTGGTAGGCACGAGTAAGACAGAGTGCGCGCGTGTAAGCATGAGTGCGCGCGTTTAAGGCAGAATAAGCATGTAGGAGCCTGTTTAAACATCTGTGATCTTGTTTGCGCTGGTGTGCACGCGTTTTAACCCGAATAAGCAGATTCTAGTCCGTCTAAGCATGTGTGCACGCGTGTTAGCCACTGTGAGCGTGTTTATGCTGGTATGCACATTGCTCCCCCTGAGGAAACAGAAGGGAAAAATGAAGCATGGGAAATAGTAGGAAGCTAGCAGAAATTACTGGCAGAGCTAGCAGGTGAAAACAATCAGAAGCAGGCAATTACACAGGCAGAACAGCAGCCCAGCCCAGCACTTAAAACACTGCAAACAACAGTGCAGAATGTTTCTCTCAAGAGACACTGCAACAGAGGAGTAAGCTACAAGAAGTGAATACTGAAAAAGCTTCACTCAGACCAAAAATGCTAGGGGCTGCCATAGCTGTTATAAGGAGACATATGCAACTTGCTCAGGGTGGTGACTGTGCAAATGCTGCCAGACAACCCACAGTGATGAGACGGAGAAGAGTGTACAGGCCCAGGGTCACCTACCAAGGGTTACATGAGCTGGAGATAGTGGAGTGCTATAGAGTGGACAGAGACCTCCTGCAGCAAATTGTTGAGCTGTGCAGGCCACGCCTCACACACAGAACCAACAGAGGGGAACCCATCCCAGTGGAAACCAAGGTATGTGTTGGCCTAAGAATACTAGCAACAGGTACCTTCCAGAGACCAACTGGTGATATGATGGGGATATCACAGGCATCAGCATCCAGGGTACTGCACCAGTTCCTGGACGCCATGTCAGCACATGACAGTAAGCATGTATATTTCCTCAATTCACGTGAGGTATTGGCCAGCAATATGCGTCTCTTCCAGCAAATAGCGGAATACCCTGAAGTAGTGGGTGCAATAGACTGCACGCATATACGCATCAAAGCACCAGCTGGTGAGCGGGGTAGGGCCTACATTAACCGCAAGAGCTTCCCCTCCATCAACTGCCAGGTCATGTGTGATGCCCAGGGCATAATAATGAATCTGTGTGCTGGCTGCCTTGGAAGCTACCACGATTCACATATCTGGCATCTGACGCAGCTGTACCAGACATTTGCCAATGGGGACATCCCACATGGTCACTTAGTGGGGGATGCTGGCTATGCACTGGAGCCGTGGCTGATGACACCCATCAGAAATGCACACACACCTGAACAAGAACGCCATAATGAGGTACACGCACAAACACGAAATGTAATTGAGCATGTGTTTGGGCTGCTCAAGTCACGGTTCCGGTACCTGGACACATCTGGTGGAGCCTTGCAGTACTCACTAACTACATGTACCCAAATCGTCATGGTATGTGCTATGCTGCATAATATGATTCTGTGAAAACAGCTGCAGCAGGACCAGCATAGGGCTGGGCCAAACAGCCCCCCACCACTGCCAAGCCAATTACAGGCAGAGCGTGACTCGGAGGAGGAACAACCTGAGCCTGCCCCAGTAGGCAGAAGGAGGCGTTCCCAGTATGCCTTAGCCTTGGCAAAGTGGCAACGCATAGCATATACACTGGCTCAGTAGGAACCCAGGAAATGATACCTCTCTCTGACTCACACATATAATAAAAGGGATGCCTAAGTTGACACAACCTGCTATCAAACATGTACAAGGAGTGTAGTATGTGCATCCAACATAGACAGCCCTGCAGCACCACCTGAGTCATGATTGCCATGTGTTAAGCAATGCAACACCATGTATTATATGCAAACATGATGACCCTGACTAACATCCTACCCTCACCAAGCATGATGCCACAATATGAAGACGAGATGATCAATTACAATAATTGGCTTAAGTATTGCCATTAGTCAAAGGGGATCCAATGCGTGCCAGCCTGGGATGACATGCTGAGCAGGGCACGATTCTCCACCTCTATAGGTATCACAAGGGATAAGAACCTAGATGTAATGCTACCCAATGCCAGATGTCCAAACTGAAAGATTCATGCAGTCTAAACTCCCCTCAGCATGGAGAATGTTCATATCTGTCCTGTAACAGAAAACTGGGTTAAGGCTCACAAGAGCACCCTAACACTACCAGGTTACACCTCATACTGTGCTTTATAGCCCCAAAACATGGAACAAACTACAAAAGGAGGGTGAGTAGCAATAATTGTCAAGGATTTTCACACCCTCATGTTGGTACCACAACAAGAAGCAGCATGGATTATCCATGCTCAAGTAACAGTGGCTAAGACTGCCTGCCAGTTTGTAGCCTGCTACAGACTACCCTCCTAATGTCAGGAACTGCACTTGGCCTATGTTGGAACACATGGAAATATCAAGCTCTCCAAACAACATTATATTGGGTGACTGAAAATACTCAAACATAGACTGGGAGCATTATCCCAGCACCAACACCCTAGGTCAAAGGTTCCTAGAATCCATAAACCAACATGCTCAGGAACAATGTACCACTCCCACAAGTGGGGTAAGCATACTGGATGTGATAATCAGCAACATGGGTACTCTATGGCCAGATGAGAAGTGTATTCCTCACTGGTAAGATCAGACCATAGAGTAATCACACTGGATATTCACAGCCAGACCACAGTCCCTGTCCAGAAAACCACAGTGAAAAACATGTGTAAAGGAAATGTTGCACTCCTCCAAACTGATGTGGAATCCATTAAAGGCCCTGTGCCTGTGGAAAATATGGGCCACACCTCAGAACCCTTTATAAATGCATTCTATGAACACAGTCAGGAATGCATGGATTATGCAATCCCAAATAAAACCAAGGCCCAATACCATACACATAGGCATCTGGCATGGTGGACCACAGCCATTACCAAACCATGCAAGAGAATGAGGAAGTCATCACATGATAGATCAAACCCAAAAAGGGAAGTAATCTCTGATCAATATTATGGCAATAAAATATGGCCAGTCATAAAATCCCCTAAGGCCAGCTACAACAAGTTGAATCTGTGAATCTTGGCCAATGTTACACCTGCCCCATGTACACAGACAACCCCCTCCACCCCCCAAGAAATTCAAATATATGTGACAGATGCAAGCACATCTCCAAACTGGAGGCTGAGCTCTCTCAACTCAGTACTGTCTAAACTAGTCAGGAGGAGAAGGTAACCACAAACACCACAAACCCACTCACATACACCTATCAGAACTGCCAACCAAATACATAAACACACAAACACATTCCTGGAGGCTCTAATTAAAAACCAGCAAATCAACAGAGGCCTCCAAAGCAGACACCCAAAAAAACCACTACCCCCAAACATAGCACATGCAACACATAGTACACAAAGTCGGTGTGCCAAACAGTCACAGCCCGTAAGGACAAACAACATGCCTGATACACTTGTGATAGGTGACTCCATAGGCAGACACACTGATGTCCCGCTCACCAGACTGAACAAGGAAAAGGGTACAGTAAATTGCCTGTAGGCTGCTACAATCTGCCACTTAACACAATCATGCAGATCACTCCAAAGCAAGTACAAATATGACTCAGTCATTGTCCATGCTGGTGTGAATGACCTGAGACATACCTCCCTGGACTACATGTAAAGAGACATAGAGGAGCTCTCCGATTATGTAGGCCAGGCCGGTATGACTCTGACCCTGATCAGCATCCTACCCCCACCAAGAATGATACCACAGTACAAACACAGAATGATCAGCTTTAACAATTGGCTCAATTACTGGTGTCATTCCAAGGGGATACAATGTGTGTCTGCTTGGGATGTCATGCTTGACAAGCCACGCTGCTTTGCCAGGGATGGCTTGCACCTGTCACCCCTGTGTGTCTGGATATTGGCTAAGGCTCTTGCCACCTCCATAGTGCCATTTGTAGGCAAGGCTGAAAAGACAGACCCACCTCCCCAGAAAACATAAGTGGAAAAAACATGAGGGTAATGCTGCTCAATGCCAGATATCTAAACCACAAGATGCACGCTCTCAAGGCCCTCCCCAGTATGGAGAACATTGATGTCTGTGCAGTGATGGAAACCTGCATCAAGGCTCCTGAGAGCACCCCAGCACTACCAGGTTATACCTCAAATCATGCTTTTCGGCCCCAAAACCTGGACCAAACCACAAAAGGAGGGGGAGTATCCATATTCAGCAAAGATACCCACATGTCCAGGTTACTGACAATGCACGAAGCATCAGAGACCATCCACGTGCAACTAACTGTAGGCAAAACCGCTGTACAGTTTATAGCATGCTACAGACCACCCTCTCAGACCCAGGGACACCACTCAGCCTTCCTGAAGACACTGGAGAGTATGAATGTCTCCCCAAATACCAAACAAGGTACTCACAAATCACCACATAGGTGGTAATCCATTATGTATGGAAGAAGTAATCAGGGACCTAGGGACACAAGTGGACAGTAACCCCACATGCAACACTCACTTTGCCAACATGGCTAGGAAGACCACCTATATTGGCCACCTTATCATGAAAGGATTCACATCTACATCAAGAGAGGTCATTGTGCTCCTATACTCTTCTCTTATCAGGCCCATAAGTGAGTACAATGCCCCATTTGGGATGTACCATACCCGACACCTGCATCAGTTAGAAAGACCTCAAAAGTACCTGACCAAGAGGATAAATGGTGTCAAACATTTGTCATCTGCTGCCTGGCTGACAACACCCCAGCTGTATGCAGTCATATACTGCATACTCAGAGGTGATGTATGCCCGATGTACAAGGTCATGTCCAATACAGAATTGATGGACATGCTCCACCTCAGAAAATCCAAAGCCATTAGAGCCATGAGAGCGACAGATGTCAACCTCAACACATAAATAAATTGGATGTGCTGGAGGGACAGATTCCTAACCCAGAGGCTTCCTTCACTCTGGAACAGAACCCACTCCATGTTAGGCAGAGCCCCTCACTGACTCTCTTCAACAGGAATCTTGCCAAGTGGATGGGAGATCGTAGATTTACACTGGGGGTCTTCAATGTGTCACATCTAGACAGAGGCACAGTAAAGTAAACTCTAAATGGCCATAATATTCACATAGAAAGGGATGGCGAAAGCCACACACACTCTGGCTAGGCTGATAAATGCCCTAGGGCAGATAGCCCAGTATGAACCTATGAACCTATGGACATACAAATTGCACAGGACACTAAGGATAATCACAAGGCTGTCTTAACTGATGGTAGGAACCTTGTTGGGAATTCACAGCTATGCTCTGAATTACCAATTATTACAAACAATACACCAAACCCACACACATTGCCAACATCCAACTTGACAGGTTCAGTGCAAACTCCCCTCCCCATGACAAATATCTATCCCAGCAGAGTGCTGGCCCCCTGACATTGCAGATACTGAGGTAACAGGCAGCATCTTCAAAGCAAGACACACAGCATCAATGGTTGTGTCCAACATGAACTCCAAGAAGAATGGAATGCCAAATAACACTACTGCTCAATTTCAGCCTTACCACAGGATATGTACCCAAAGAGCAGTGTACAGCAACAGTGGTCCCTCTCCACAAAGGTGGTGCCTCAATGGATACTGCAAACTATCACCCCAGAATCCTGACAAGCTTGGTCTGCAAAGCTATGGAAAGGATCATCATGGACCTCAGAAATAAAGATATTGGGGACCTACAGACACTGGACCCTACCCAGCGTGGCTTTCTTAAGGGCAGATCCTGCCCCTTAAACATGTCTGACTCATTTAGAACAGTCATCAAGGCCATTGATGAGGGGAATGTGGTCCACACAGCCTATCTGGACCTTGCAAAAGCCTTCCATACAATACCCCATGTGTTCATTATAAATAAGCTCACCAGCTTAAATATAAACCCCTATGTCAGTAGATGGGTTGCAAACCAGCCCAAGGACAGAACTGACATGGTCAGACATGCTGCAGCCATGTCAGACTACAAACCAGCTACAACTGGCATCCCACAAGGCTCAGTCCTGGGACCTCCCTTGCATGGTATATATTTCCCATAGGTACAGGCCAACATGGAAGGACTGTGTCTGAACAAGTTTGCAGAGGACTACAAACTGGGCACCTTATCTGACCCTCCAGCTGACACAGGCATCCTACAAAAGAGCCACATAGAAACAGACAACTGGTGCCAGAGCTATGTCATCAAGCTAATTGCAGAAAAGTGTATAGTCATCCCTTGTGGATAAACAGTAAGTGCCCACCAATTACCACATAGGTGTTAACCCATTAAGTACTTTAGAAGTAATAAGAGACCTGGGGACACAATTTGATAGATATCTTGCATTTGACAACCATGTGGCTGTAGTGGTTACAGAAACATACCATATACCCACCTAATCATGAAGGTAGTCAGATCTAGATCAGGGGAGGTCATTGTGCCTCTTCAGTCATCCTTCATCAGCCTCACAATTGAGTACAATGGCCCCTGTGGCATGTACCTCTGCAGACACCTCCAGCAACTGGAAATATCCCAAAAGTACCCCACCAGGAGGATCAAAGAGCTCAAACAGATGCCATGTGTTGCCTGATTAAACAAACCGCAGCTCCACACAGTGCCATACTGCCTGCCCAGAGGCAAGCTGTGCCTGATGTATAAAGCCATGTCCAAGCTGGAATCAATGAACATGCTGCACCTTGTACAATCTGAATGCCAGTGAGCTATGCACATGAGAGACTTGAACCCCAGCACTGACATACATAGGACATGCTGTAGTGATTGATCCATAACCCAGAAGCTCACTCCACTCTTGAGTAAACTCCCAGTACAGGTTAGCCAGAGAGTCCCTCATTGACTCTCCTCAACAGGAATCATGATGAGTGGATGGGAGATGGTAGGTTTACCCTGGGTATCACTGTTATGTCACGGGTAGACAGAGGCACATTATACTAACCTTGAAATATGTGATGTCAAATTCCAGTTACAATGTGTGTTGAAGGACAAACACACTCTCTGACTAGCAGTAGAAATGGCCTAGGGCACATCGCTAGTGTTTGTCAATGTCCACCCAAGTTGTGGAATACACTACCAATGTTGGACAAGCCTGGTGTAAGTAGTCCATATCCGAACAAAATTCAGCATGGTCATATGTGCATAACTGGCCCTTAACCAGTCTGGTGTGCTTACTATAAATATTGAAAGCAGTGATAGGACTGAAACCCAGGATACTGTCCACCACAGTGAAAGTGCTGAACCAGTACACTATACAATATTATAGTGCATGGTCATTATGAAAGGATGTTGACAACTGTATGCAAACAATCCCATGGAAACCCTGCAGGCACAGTATAATCCCTGTCAGGTTCAGAAACAAAGCAGTTGGGCAGTATGTACACAACATGACTCCCAACACACAACTATAAATGTGAAATACTGTGGAAGTTCACACACACCCACAAATGTGGTGGACTGAAGATCTCAACATATGAAAAGCACACACTGGGCATGCTCACACACTTTATGAGACATATGTCAGGCAACAAGCCATGGAATATGCTTGAACTGGGCATGCTCACACACTTAGGCCATGTCTCAGTTTAGCAGTTGGCCACACATATGTGGTATTTGTATGTGTTAAACCAGGAACCAACCACAAGACAGCAATCTGCCCAGTGCACACAGTTAAATGACTACAGAGACATAAGTTAAATAGTGGATCCCCCTCATATTCAAACATTTTCCACAGATACACAAGTTGTACATAGAAACAGGGAAAGCTATGGCAATAATGACCTGCAAACAGTTTATCAGCAACAAATATTGTGCATCTGACAATTAAACATATGGGTGTAGAGGTCAATACTAGGCTGTTTGCCCAAGGGAATACAAGCTTAGCCAGAGTGTGCTTGGCATCTGCCTCCCCAGTACAGTAGGCTACTGTGCCTCTGTAAAGTAGGTCACAGAAGGCACCATGTAAGGCTAGTGTGCTGTGCCTCCGTCAAGCAGGGACACAGTGGAGATCCCAGGGGTTGAATTTGCAATGTCACATCCATGTTTGAATCCTGCAAATGCTCAGTGTGTGTGTGTGTGTGTGTGTTTCGGTGAGGTGGGTTAGTGTGTGTGCAATTCTGTGTGAAAGAAATGTCCCTTTTGCCAACTAGAAGAACACACTGCATGATGCACACTCCTCTTTCTAAACACTGATGATCCCAGCACCCTATAAGTACAGCAGGAGAAGGGGACCCTCCCAGTAATGCAAATAGTGCACTCTGCTAATGCGTTTCTCTCAAGTGTCATAACATAATTAGGTAGGGGTTTGAATCCTGCAAATGTTCAGCTTGGGTAAGGGGGGTTAGTGTGTGTGCAATTCTTTGTGAAAGAAATGTCTGTTTTGCCAACTACAAGAACACACTGCATGATGCACATTCTTCATTCTAAACACTGATGATGTCAGCACCCTATACGTATAGCAGGAGAAAGGAAACCTCCCAGTAATGCAAATAGTGCGCTCTGCAAAAGCATCTCTTTCAAGTATCATAAGATAGGTAGGTAGGAGTATGAATCCTGCAAATTCTCAGTGTGTGTGTTTGGATGAGGGGGGGTTAGTGTGTGTGAAAGAGCTGTTCCTTCTGCCAACTACAAGAACACACTGCATGATGCACATTTCTCATTCTAAACACTGATGATGTCAGCACCCTATAAGTACAGCAGGAGAAGGAAAACCTCCCAGTAACACAAATAGCATGCTCTGCTCATGCATCTCTTTCAAGTGTCATAGCATAGTTAGATAGGTGTTTGAATCCTGCAAATGCTCAGTGTGTGTGTTTGGATGAGGGAGATTAGTGTGTGTGCAATTCTGTGTGAAAGAAATGTCCCTTTTGCCAACTACAAGAACACACTGCGTGATGCACATTCCTCATTCTAAACACTGATGATGTCAGCACCCTATAAGTACAGCATGAGAAAGGAAACCTCCCAGTAATGCAAATAGTGCGTTCTGTTAATGGGTTTCTGTCAAGTGTCATAACACAGTTAGATAGGGGTTGGAATCCTACAAATGTTCCATTTGGGTGAGGGGGGTTAGTGTGTGTGCAATTCTGTGTCAACAAAATGTCACTTTTGCCAACTACAAGAACACACTGCATGATGCACATTCCTCATTCTAAACACTGATGATGTCAGCACCCTATAAGTACAGCAGGAGAAGGGAAACCTCCCAGTAATGCAATTAGCGTGCTCTGCTAATGTGTCTTTCTCAAGTGTCATAGCATAGTTAGGAAGGGGTTTGAATCTTACAAATGCCATGTGTGTTTTTGTCACACAGTTTGTCCATATGTGTGGGGTGTTGCTGTTAATATTGTATGCATAGATCATATCAGTAATGTCAATGCACACATGAGGCATGTGTGTGCCACATAGACATATGTACCTGTGACCTGAAATAGTTCCCATGTGTGAAGCCTGCCTCATGTGAATACATGTAATTTGCATTACACAACTTTATGACTGTGGTTTTCTGTGCAGGGGCTGCATTTGGTATGTAAATATACAGTGAGAGTAGTCTATGGTGTCATCTTACTAGCGAGGGATACACGTCTGGTCTGGAGCATATAGTCCACATGTTGGTGATGAACAGGTGCAGCATGTATTCTCCACTTGTGGGAGTGGTAACAAGTAGTTCCATAGCAATTGAGTGTATGGATTCTAGGAACTTTACACCTAGGGTGTTGGAGCTACAGTAATGCTCACAGTGTATGTGTGGGTAAATGAAGCTGCCCAATATATTGTTTAGAGACACCTGCAGATACACATGTCTTCTTAAGTAGGCCAAGTGTGTTACCTGGGTTTGGGAGTGTGGTGTGTGCCAGGCTATGAACTGGACAGCAGTCTTACCCACTGTTAGTTGCACATGGATAGTCTCTGATGCTTCGTGCTGTGCCACCACCCTGGAGGTGTGTGTATCTTTGATGAATATTGATACTCCCCCTCCTGTTCTATTTTGGTGCAAGTTATGTGGCCAACAAGCATGGTATGAGGTATAAACTGCCAGTGCTGGGGTGCTTTTGGGGGCCTTGAACCAGGAATCTGTTACTGCACAGATATTGGTGTTCTCCATGCTAAGGCCAGTTTCCAATGCATGCATCCTGACGTTTACACTGCTGGAGTTGAGTAGCATTACTATTAGTTTCCTATCCCTTGTGATACCTATGGAGGTGGTCTTGTCTGTTGAGCCTTGCCTAAAAAAGGCACTATGGGTGTATCAAGAGCCTTTGCCAATATCCGAAAGCCCATGGGTGACAGGTGCAAGCTGTCCCTAGCATAGCAGTGTGGCTTGTTGAGCATGTCATCCCAGGCTGACAGGCATTGGATCCCCTTTGAATGACACTGAAACATAAGCCAATTGTCTGAATTGATCATCTTGTCTACATATTGTGGCATCATTCTTGGTGAGGGTAAGATGCTACTCAAGGTCAGGGTCATACCAGTCTGGGCCACATGCTCAGAGAGCTCCTCTATGTCTCTCATCATGTAGTCCTGGGAGGTATGTCTCAGGTCATTCACACTGGCATGGACACTGACAGTCATATTTGTGCATGCCTTGGAGTGACCTGTGTGCTTGTGTTATGTGGCAGATCATAGCGCCCGACAGGCATCTCACCGTGACCTTCTTTTTGTACAGCCTGGTGAGCGGGACATCAGTGTACCTGACGATAGAGGCACCCATCACAAGTGTAGCAGGTATGTTTTTTAGCCTTACATGCTGTAACTGTTCAGCACACTGGCTTTGTGAGCTATGTGTTGCACGTGTTCTGTTCTGGGGTAGCAGTTGCTTGTGTGTCTGCTTTGGAAGTGTCTGCTGCATAGGGAGACCTTTATTTAGAGACTCTGAGTATGGTTGTGTGTTTATTTGTTTGGATTGCTGTTGTGGTAGGTCTATGTGAGACTGGAATTGTAGTGACCATGGTTTCCTTCTCCTCCTGACAGGTTTTGCCAGTACTGAGTTGAGAGAGCTTAGCCTGCAGTTTGGATATATGGTTGCATCTCTCACATGTGGTTGAATTTGTTGGGAGGAGGAGAGGGTTGACTGTGTAAATGAGGCAGTTGTAACATTGCCTCTAGATTCCCAGATTCACCAGCTGGACCATGGAGGAGATTGACAACTGACCTTTGAACATACTAGGCTGGTATTGGGAACTCCTTTATAATTAACAACAAAAAGGGCCAATGGGGAACAAGGTACGTAAGGTGAGTTTGTGAGGGTGTAGTGGTTTTAATTTGTTAGTGCTGGCATATATAAATGCTTTAGTGAGCAAGTGCCAGGTATCTCAAATGCAATGTGTTACAGGTAACTTAATTGCATAACTGACAAACACTAACCTTCTGTCAAGTGAAACAAGGACATACATACAGTAAGCAATGCACATGTCACTAGGAATTCTCAGAGGCGCTGTAAAGCTGCATTTCAGGTGGGATTAGTGTTTCAGGCAAATAACAAGCAAACAAGCATACAAACAAAGGTACAATCAGCAGCCATGGATCTAGTCTATGCTACAGCAAACAAGGTGTACCAATTTCAGTAAGAAACAGTTCAAACATGCAGGTACTATAAGCCTTTAGCCAGATATTCCCACCTCAGACGGGCAGAGTCCAGCCACTCCTCCCACAAGAGTGCAGACCATGAACCTTTGTAATGTGAAATAACTGGCCTGAAGCCCAACTGCTTAAACCAGAACTAATACACATTTAAAATGACAGACAGTGAGCCCTCAATCGGAATTCCCCAACTTAGTAGGCTGTATGCTACCTGTCCTGCCACCACAGTATCCCTGACATTTAATGAGACTCACCTCCTGTCATAGTTAGTTGTGTGTTTTGGGGCTGTCAAGCATGGTATGAGGTGTAACCCGGTAGTGCTAGGGTCCTCTTGGGAGTCTTGAACCTGTTGTCTATTACTGCACAGATGTCAACATCCTCCATGCAGAGTAGAAGTTATACTGCATGCATCGTGTGGTTTACATGTCCACCATTGAGTATCATAACTTCCATTTACGTATCCCCTGTGCTACCTATGTAGGTGGCCTACTGTCTACAGCCTTACAAGCAGAATGCAAAGATGTGCAGACATTACACTATGGTAAGTTTTAGGGGTGTACCAAACAATATGATGACAATCATACTGTTAATGCATCAGGCATGCTGGGATATACCCACAATGATATCATTACACTGCACAGTTGACAAAATGATAATATTACTACACATCTATGTAGTCACCCTGTGCATCAGCACCATGTTAACCGGTCCTGCATCGATGTTACAGATTGCAGGAGGTGGCACAGTTTCATCATATGCACAGGGTGTGTACTTGGTATGCCTGAGTCTGCCACTGATACAACCAATCAACATGTATATGTGTGGGTGTTAGTGAGGGACAACCGTAGAAGATGGGGCAATGTTGATGCAGTGTGTGCATGTATGTGTTAGCCCTAGGTGTTAGCATTATGCATGTGTGTATGCATGCACACAGTTCCACCTTGTGGCCGCCATATACGGGTGTTTGTGCACAGCCACAGACTGTACCTGCCAGGTCATACAGATCATTGTCTCTAGCCACGGACACGGTACGTGTGCCTGGCAGGGGTGCTACGGACAGTATCAGGTACTAAGCCAGACTTGGTACTGTCATGAGAAGCAGGTGGTTGTTGACTGGAGACATGTCCCTGCTGGGACTGTCCAGAGCCACGTGCACGTGGTCTCCTAGGGCGGTCTGATGACAGCACAGACCCAGCATTGCTGGGGCTGGTACTGGCACTATGTGAGCGGCCGGGGGTTTGTCGTCATTCGCGACGACTGCCAGCTGCTGCTGTTGCTGGCATTTGTCCATGTCGATGCCTCAACCGCCCTGCGTTGCCCTGGCTCATGGACATGTAGTTGTGGAACAGATCTAATGTGTCCCCCCAATGTCTGTCAATGACCTCAGTGAAATTACGGATGGCAGCCGCAATGTCACGCATAGTGTCATTCATAGCAGTGCGATGTGCTTTCAGCTCCCTCAGACCCTGTCTGGTGTACCGTTCCATACGTGACTGTGACTGCATTACAGCCCGGAACATAGCTGAGGTTGAAAGACCTCTGTGGGCACATCTGACAGGGGCAGTACGACCATGGATGCTCCCATGAGAACCCCTGGACATCTGCCTGTGTGGTACCATGTCAGGACTCTGGCCATGGCTGCTGTGAGGGGATGCATGTGCCACTGATACCACATTACCCTGGTTAATGCCCACTGTATGCTGTCCATCACCTAGGGATATTGGTGACGATGAATGTATTGGCAGGATGACTGTGCGCATTGATGGGGTTGACAGCTGTGTACTGTCGATTGGCTGACCAACAATGGACCCTGGCACTCCTCCCTGTGCCATTACTCAGGTATCATCATTATCACTATCCCCAGCAGCAGATTCAGGTTCCCTGCTGCACACCACCACAGCAGCACCAAAACCTGTGAGAAGACGAAAGGAAACACAGTTGACAATGTGCACACAATGTTACCACACATGCACACATGCACACATGCACATGCACACATGCACACATGGGCACATGCACACATGGGCACATGCACACATGCACACATGGGCACATGCACGCATGAGTGCATGCACACATGCACATGAACACATGCACACATGCACACATGCACACATGCACACTCCTCAGTACATGAGATACAAACACACAGACATAGACACACCTGCAATCACACACATAGCAATACCATTTTAGGGTATTATTACTATTACTATCATTAGTATTAAAGGAATGCTATTACACACTTACCAGCATGGATTGGCTGCCTTGCTGTTACACCAGAGGGACCTGCACAAATAGGACATTCATTGTCAGTGGGCACAACTGTGCCATTGATACTGTGAGTATGATACAGTTCAGTAGTACAACAGTTGGCTTTCACAGGTCTACTGCCGATATTGAGAATATCACTCTTGCACAATAATTACCAGGATAATAGCTGCAAACACAGTACACACCTCACACATGCATAAACTACCAGTGTAGAGAACAGTCAAATATAGATATGGCATGTTACCTGCATGCTCCAAGTCCTCCTGCTGGGTGGCTCCAGCCTCCATCATTACACACGTGTGTGGATGTTGTTATTGTTGGGCTGGAGCCACAACACTTAGGAGGAGCCCCTCCAGTCTGGTGAGGGGGGGGTGTATAGCCGCCCCACCACCTGTGACAAGATGTTGCCTGTGGATATCAGACGCACGCTGACGGACATTTCTAATTAAATCACTGCAGTGATGGCGTACCTGCTCATATGTCTGGTTGTGCATGCCTATATCATTTACCTGACGGACAAGGTCTTGCCACAGTGCAGCGCACTCCTGCTGGTTCTGGCTGGTGCTGGAAAAGAGTGTGGCAAACTCCCGCACCAGGCTCTGGTGTATCTCCTCTTCCTCTGCAGCAGAGTATGTGGGATTGCACTGGTGCACCATTGCCCTGGAAGGAAAAGAAAAATATGTGAGCAAGTGATATGGCACACATAAAACTCTACTGTAGTGATATCGCTGAACTGCCATATATAGCATCCGTCTGTCTGTTGGGGGATACACATTTGAATGACCACATATCAGTGCTCTGCTGACAACTCTGTGACAGTGCCTGGCACACTCCATACAACAAACAAGTATACTCCAGCAGTTGGCACACTGTTTGAGGTCCAATGCACAGACTCACACTGGGGGTATGTATCAAGGTAATGTATGGGGAACATTGTCAACCCATGCAATGCATGCAATGCACAGTACAAATGTCACTGGTAATGCACCGTAGTCTTTCTTGCCATATCCATACCTATACCACAGTCACATACAGGGCTCCACAGCATAACATATGGCAATGTAGTATGTTTGTATCCCAATACCTGACACATCTTTCTCTGGCCTCACACCAAGGACACACACTACCATGACAGACACAAAGTCATGCTGAGCAATCACACCATTACAGACCTTGCACACAGTCAGTGGCATATGCATTCCACCTCACATAGTTGGTATTGCAATGAGTACATGTGTGTGCATTGTGTCATAGGCAGGTAGCATGCTATTGGGCCTGGGCCTACAGCAGCATACTGTTATGCTACCCTGCCCCTTGGGACACATGTAATGTGGTTGCACTTGCTCCTGTTAAACAGTTACACAGGGTGACTCATATGGCATACTACCTATCTGCATAACAATCAACAGGGGTATGTCTGACATCTACTAATGGGGAGCCTTGCTTCATTATGCTGGGTGTTTTACTCCAGGGTATGGCCTATTTGTGTGTAGGGACCTGTACCTCCACCATGTGCTCTTTACTGCAGTGCGAAGGATGACGGAAGGATGACAGACATAGGTCATCTATGCTGGGGATATTGTGAGGTATTACCATGGTTGTTGGACAACTGTTATGGGTGTGACTAACTATGTATATCCAGCAGTGGTATGCCCTGTGTCAGTAGTTTGAGAGACACTCTATCTGTGGTTTTGTCAGTCACTCTGCATAGGTAATATGTTTGAGGGCATTATCACTGTTTGTTAGGTATGACTGTATCCTTCTCCTTTTCTGTAGTTGTCATGGGAGGTACATACCATGTAGGATATTGTGAGGTGTAGAGGGGTACAGTGACCTACATTTCACTAGCTGCCCCACCATTTCTGCTGACATGTACCATGTACAGGTATTACAAGACTGGTGTGCCACTGTGAATATCACAGGGGAGGCTATTGTACACTTGTTTCCCATGTTCCTTCCTGACACATCCAGTAGAAGGCAGGCAACCACATATGTGGTAGTTAGTGGTGTAATTGTTTTGGAATGGGGTATGGTACTCCTGTATCCGCACTGGGGTTCAGTACATGCCTTTGTCAACAGGCACCTGTTGCAATACATCTACACACATGTGCCTCTCTCAGTATATATATATATATATATATATATATATATATATATATATATATATATAGAGAGAGAGAGGGGGTGAGAGATAGAGAGAGAGATTCATATACATACATGTCTGTACACATGCATATCTGTCTGTATATGTGTATGTATCTATATATATCTATATATGTATGTGTCTATTACATAATATGTGTATATACATATTCTATCCATCTATCTATATATGGTCATAGGTAGGTACGAGGCTAGGGCCCATGCAAGCCTAGCTAATAAATGCACCCTGGCTTTCGCCACCCAAGAAAGGTATTTTCCTATGCCCCTGTTGAGCAGAGCCACAGACATGATCCCCGGGGTGAATTCCCCATTTCTCATCCAATCATCAGGATCTTTCTTGAAGAGTGCTAATGAGGAACTCTGTTTGACATACATAGGTAGTCTGTTCCAGAGTATGGGAAGTGTCTGGGACAGGACTCTATCCCTCCAGCATGTTCTGTTTATTGTGGTGACAAGGTTAAGGTCCCTAGAGCGTGTAGCTCAGAGGGATTGGGATTTATTTGAGTGGAGCATGTCCAACAGCTGTAGGTTTGACATAGCTGTGTATGTTAGGCAGAGATCACCCCTGAGTAGGCGATATGCCATGGTGTCAAGCTGTAGTTTTTTGAGACGGTCTGCATACGGCATCTGTTTGAGGCCAGTAATTTTCTTTGTGAGGTATTTCTGTGGTCTTTCCAGTTGTTGTAGTTGCCCTGTGAGGTACATACCAAAAGGGGCAGTGTGCTCTATTATGGGTCTAATAAGTGATGAGTTGAGGGGAACAATGACCTCTTTTTTCTGGATGGGAATCCTTTTGTGATGAGATGAGCCACGTAGATGGATTTCCTGACCACTGTGGCAATGTGATTATCAAAGGAGAGACTACTGTGCATCTGTGTCCCATGGTCTATTATCACATTTTTGGCATTAAGTAGACTACCAGCTAGCTGGTAGTTCATGGGTACAGAGTTTATACCACGGGGATGACAATACACATTTTGGCATTGAGCTTCAGGCCATGGCTTTGACACCAGGTATCTGTCTCAGTGAGGGCCTTTTGTAGTTTGCCCACATCATTAGGAGTTGCGATTATGGCTCCTAGGTTGCAGTCATCTGCAAACTTTGTTAGCCACAGACCTTCTGTGTTGGCCTGCACTTTGGAGAATTAGATACCAAACAGGGGAGGACCCAGGTCTGAACCCTGTGGTACTATACTTGTCACTGTTCTGATGTCGGATTTGGAATACGCTACTTTCACAGTGTGGGTTCGGTCCGGGAGCCAGTTGTCAACCCATCTTATGACATAGGATTTATACCTATTTTAGTGTGCTTATCTATAATTCCAGAATGGGGGTTGGTGTTGGAAGGCTTGGCGAGGTCTACATAAGCTGTGTGAACCATTTCACCATCATCTATGGCTTTGCTGACTGCTTCAAAGAAGTCAATCAGGTTTAGGAGACATGATCTGCCTTTTACAAATCCAAACTGAGTAGGGTCCAGAGTTTGGAGATTACCAATGTCTTTGTTTATGAGTTCCATGATGGTACATTCCATGGCCTTACAGACCAGGCTCGTCAGGCTAATGGGGCGGTGGTTACCGTGGTCCATCGTGGCTCCCCCTTTGTGGAGTGGGATGTGTTGTGGTGCACCATTCAGTGGCTACAAAGCCTGAGGTGAGGCTATGATTGAACATGGTACTGCAGTAGGGTGCCAGTTCATTCAGTGGTTCGTGTAGAATGCAGCCTGGGATATTGTCAGGTCCCATGGATGCTGTGTTCTTGGCTTTGGAGAGTGTGTATTTTACCTGTGCAGCCATGATTATAGGGACTTTGCATTCTTCCAGTATAGAGATGGGCCCTCTAGGGGGTGAGAGGGGGGTAAAGTTAGCACTGAACCTATCTGCCAGGATGTTGGCAATATCAGTTGGTTATGTATATTTAGTTCCATTACACTGTAACTCAGAGCAGATCTGAGTGTTCCCATTTAGATTCTTGACATAGCTATAGAATGCTTTGTGGTTGTCTTTAGAGTCAGTGGCACTTTTTTTTTCGTAACTAGCTTTGGGGGATTTTATCATTTTGTCCTTGTACTGTGGTATCATTCTGGTTCTATCTATTTATACATCCCTCTCTATCTATGTACACATATATGCACATTATATATAGATACATACATAATTATACATACATATACATATAATATATATATTTATACCTTTTTATTTACACATACGAATACACACACTAAGATACCACTACAACCTACATTGTTATGTGCACATAGCATCCTTCACATACATATGTATGTCCAGCCTTCACTAACAGTTGCAGTATGTCCTCTGCCCTATGCACATCCTCATATATATCTATATACAGACTGCTAACACATATGGAGGGTTCACAGTATGTAGACTATTACATTATTAGTTTACATTACCTTTCTTGGATACTGCTAATTTTGATGGCTTGCTGCTTGGTAGCCTGCTGTTCTGTATTGTAGTGGTTTCAGCAGTCTGTCTCTTATTTTTTTTTTTTTATTTCTTTGTTTTTATTTATTTATGTTTTCTCTCTCTCTCTCTCTCTCTCTGTCTCTCCCTCCGGCTGTTGCAATGAACGTATTGCATGTGTGGACTGGGAGTACAGGCTGCTTTTGTAGGTATATGCAAATGGGCATGTGATGGCCTTTGCACCAATTGTTAGGCAGCATTTGCTAATTGCATGTAGCCTGCTGTGTGGTAATTGCAGTTCTCACTGTGATTTCAGGTCAGTGCTATAAAATGTTAGGTGAGGTAGGTGTAGCCCTTTCAGATTTTCAAGGTGGGGACCATGCTGGTATGTTGTGGACACTGTTGTGTGAGCGTAAAGGTTGGTATGTCTCTCATATCTCAGGCTGTGTTGTAGGCACTGACATGCATGTTGTACTGACACCTGACTATTGCTTCCTCCAGTTTATTCTTCTCAGTGTGTATGTTAACTGACACCTAATAATACTAATACTGTTTAAATGGGAGTATGTGCTTTCCTGTGGGACTTGTGGAGTAACTGGTTTACTGCAGTGGCTCTTGCAATTTGTTGCTATGGCTTCACTATTTAGCCTTTACATTCACTCCTTGGAGGCCTGCTAGGTGTCTTTACTGGAATGTGTTGCTATGGCTTTCCTATTTTCCATTCACATTCACTCCTTGTAATGCTTGCTATATTTCTTTCAGCAGCAGTTCCTTATATGTTTGTTGTGGTTTGGTGGTACTGCATGCAGTCTGGTTTGGCCAGGGTGTGGGGCTTGACACATACAAGGGTATTTTATTTTGCTCCTGAGCAGTAGTGGCACCTTCTACTTTGTCCTAACAGTTATGGATAGCAGGCACATGCAGTACTTGTAAACAGCTATACTGTCCTTCTGTTATTAGTTGGATACCTCCTTTGATATTTGTGGGTTGTACACCTACATGTGGGTGTGCTTGTGAATACACCATTTCTAACATGCACGTAGTGCATACTTTCAGTAGTTGACAGTTACCATTACGTGGGACAAAACACCTTTTGGCCTACTATTAGTACATTTCACAGGGAGTCAGTGGGGCACAGTTAACATTTGTTTTCAAATAAGGGACATCCCTGTAATTCAGTCCCATTTGTGAGGTCTGGCCTCTTACCTGTTCTAATATGGCAGTGTTTACCCTAGGTGCTACTAGCACTGGTTGGCGTGGAGCTAACGCATGTGCACTGTTGCTTAGCTTCACGCACACACACTTAGCTAAGCGCACAGAGGCGTACACCCGCTTACTACTACTTAAAAGTGCTTACTCTCGCGCACACCCGTGCTAATTTCATTGAAAGAAAAGAAAATGGGGAGATAGGGCAGTGGTGAAAAAGGGGTCACAAAGAGGGTAGGACAGTAGGAAAACAAGCTTGGGATTTGCAGGAAGGATGTAGGAAAGGACCATAGCTGCCCATTTCTTTATCAGCAACAGCTGTGCATATCTCTGTAATTTGGCGTGAAATTTGAAACCTTCCACCCCTGAGAGAGGGGTGAGGACAACAAAGTATGTTGTACAGCCAATTGTAATTACCACTTCACATGTCCAGCAGACATGTCTGCAAAATGGGCAGCTATGTATGGGGCGTAATTTTTTTGCGGGAACAGAGTGCCCTTTTTTTTTTTTTTTTTTTTCAGGTGAGAGTGGAATGTGAGGTACAGGAAGTAGGTATACTTGTGGAGGTAGGTAGGGGAGGTTAACAGACAAGACAAACAAGATGCATACAGGGCAGAGTATGACACATGTGGGGGGGAACACAATTGACAGGGACGGATGTTGGGATATTGCAAGCCCATGAGCCCACAGATGGCAACTGTGGAACTAACATCCCCACCCATGGGCAGTTGCCACCGTGCCTTCACAGCCCAGGATGGGGCTGTGCTGGGGGCTGTGTAGGATGGGCAGCAGAGACACCTGTGAGTTGTGCCACCCGAGCCTCAAGCTGGCGTAGGGGTTCAAGCACAGACTGCCTGATCTCGCTACGCACCACAGACCGAACACTTTGGAGGGTGAGTGGACGGTCTCCTCCAGCCACGCTTGCAGAGGGGGGACAAGCCCCATCCCCTGCAGCACTTCCACCTGAAGGTGGCACAGGGCCACCGAAGGAGGTTCTGGCCTGGGCACTAGTGCCAGGTGCACTCGCCAGCTGAGGTGGGAGAGGTGGGTCTACTGG
Source organism: Protopterus annectens (assembly GCF_019279795.1). Taxonomy (NCBI): domain Eukaryota; kingdom Metazoa; phylum Chordata; order Ceratodontiformes; family Protopteridae; genus Protopterus; species Protopterus annectens. Next base: position 1,670,424,493 of record NC_056743.1, on the reverse strand, counting down.
AACCTGCCTTCCCTGTTGTCCTATGTTTAGACATATTTTATGACATTTTGGGTTAGTAACAAACAATAGCATTCAAAATTAGTTGTAACAGCATGCATCAGTATTCCCATTAACCAAACACCCATGAATTCCAAACATTGAACAGCAAGCATGACACATGCATATTTTGAACAACAGTACACAATCCAACAGCATGCAGGGACGATTGATGGCAACAGGCCATTGGGTTTGGATATGTGAACAGGGCACATGCAGCAACGTGCATGCAAATATGTTTGAACCAACAGGACAAATGTCTATAGGAATTGATTGTAAATACACATACCCAGTTTGTTGTGGAATGGCATTATTTGTAAATATAGGGTAGGGTGAAGAAATATTTCATTAACAACTTCAACTACATATACATATGCTGTACATCTCTAGTAGCTGCAGATATATATACCCTACAGGTCTTGCTACAGTTTCCTATATGTAACCTTCGGAATGTTGTTGATGGGACTGTTACTGATACATTAATATCCATTGCATTTTTATTCATACACATTTCATATCTGGCTGTGTTCAGGTACAGCATCCTGCCACATTTCATTTATATGGCTCTAGACAACTGTGGATGTTCATTATTTCATACAACCATACTATCTCCATATTGCAAGGGTACAGCAACATATACAAATTGTGGGACAGACACATTCCAGCTTCAATACTTTATTTCATACTTTTCACATTTTGGTTGTGGCTGTCTCATTCATTTCATTATGTACTGACTGCAGTATACTTTATTCAGAAGTTATAACAGCTTTCTTGGTCGATTCATACATCTTTCTCTCACTCACTTGTTTTATTTTTACAATTCAAGTTGGTACTTTATTGTAGGCATTATTAACATGTCATAGCTGCTTACAACAATCCTTTTCAACAGACTCACTTGTTTCATATGGCAGATTTTCTAAGGGGATGTATTTCACACATGTCTATTATCTTCGGCTTGTTTACCAGTGATTTTCACACTGCTGCAGTTATCTGATATTACACTTCAGGTGGCTAATCACTATTTCAGACTTGTTTACTTTTTATTTCTGGATCACAGGCTGCATCACTTATCTAATCATACAGTGCTAGCAGAATCTTCCTTCTAGTGTTATTTGAACTTTATTAATATGTGACTACACTGACCTCTTTTACAAGCTGTCTCACTTATATTGTATAACAAGTACAGGAATATAATTACTAACCTGCCTGGTGGTGCAACCACTCCAGCCTATCACCATAGGCTCGCCTAGTCGCAGAACGCACACCTGCAGCTGTAATATAATTGAAGTAATAATGGAACATAGATCTCCATAATATCAGCTAGGATAATTCCTTACATACATAATTGCATGGATACTTACTCAGTAATGGGGCGTTGGGCATTTGCCGGGCCTCCTGGATCCAACGGTTCAGTTGGTCCTGCTTCTGTCTCTTCAGGTCCACATGGTGGTGACTGACCTGTTCACCAGTCCTTGGTATGCCTGTAGCACTGGTGAGCTCATGTGCCGACCGGTTCCACTCCTCTGCCTTATATGCACCCCACAGAACCTGGCCCTGCATGAGTTGAGCCTCATGATCGTGGACTAGGAGCCAAACCATGTATTTGGACTCCTCAACACCCCACCTCTGTGCTCGAAAGTGACTGCCCTCTCCTACACCTGCCATCCTCACTGCAAATAGGTTCCACAATCAGTTATGCTGTGTAGTCCCACCTATGGGGCTTATATATGCCGTTTTCCCACACTTATCTGTGATTGGCCATTTTGGAATTGTATCAGCTTCACAAAACCTGATTGTCATGCTTCTATTTCCATTCATTCCTATATATATGCTAATACTGCAGTTTTCAGTACAGCTGTTATGGCTTAGTGGTTCAGTGCTTTGACTATGATGCACAGTATCCTGGGTTCAAGCCTGATCATTACTTCTTTTTTTATTTTACTACTGTCTATACAGGCTAGGAGGTGTGACTGTTTAAAGGTGGCTTTGATACAGGTTGCTCTACGGTGCCCACCGGTAAGCCGGTTGGTGCGCTGCGCAGCTTTGCGCAAATGGGTTATGCTGGTTAATGCGTTATTTGGCTATGAGCACACATATTACGCTGTGAGAAATGCTGCGCAACTACGGGCACACACTTTCAGTGTGTTAAAGCACTGCTCAACTCCGGGCACTCCTATTACACCTGTTAAACCACTGTGCACCTGCAGGCATACATACTCAGCTTGTTAGAGCACTGCTCAGCTATGGGCACTTAAAATATTTTATTTTTTTATTGTGTCAGAGTTCTTCATAAAACATGGCCCATTTCATTGCATTTTATTTAAATTATAATTATATATATATATATATATATATATATATATATATATATATATATATATATATATATATATATATATACATATATGTCAGGGGATTGTTTCGTGCTTATTTCACTAAAAATAAAAAATGATGTTGTTGGTGCTCGAACCGTGACTGCCTCCTCTTTGGCCGACATCTCTACCGCTACGCTATTGCTACTTGGCTTATTTTGCATATTTAGAGCTTATATGCTTTTTCAGTGACTGCTAACTGTGGCTGAGCGAAGGGCACACCCACGCAAATGAGTGCAATTACGGGCAAACATTTCTGAAATAAAAAAAAAATTAAACTGTTCATTTTTACGTTTTACTTTTCAGTTGGGTTACTAGTCTGTATGGGGCATGTGTGCTGTTGTGTTTCGTGACATTTCCGTGGACTCACTCGTTGGAGTTTCCTTTTGGGACTGTGATTCTTCTGGGGGCATGTCCCTTTGCAGATCTCACCATGCGGACACGCCCCCTACTTTGCTACATGGACCGTGTTAGCCTAGGGTGTGATTCAGCATGCCCTCATGAATATGCATGGCATGCTGACATCACCCCGTTTAACTGCAGCCTCCGTGTAAGACTTGCTAACTCTTACATGGAGGCTTCGTGAATCCTGCCCATTGTCTCTCATAGTTGTAATTAGCTCTTACCATAATGAATGCCTAATTCAAATGGCATTGAAAAACTCTACAAATATATATATCTGTCTCCAGAACATGAAATATCACTCTTCCCTACAAATAGTTATCTGCTCTAATAATAATCTATGGCATATCACTTTGCTCCAACTTTACATACAGGATATTTGCAAATCTGCACGAGGTTCATTGCATATAAACTAAAAACTAAATCCTTACCTTGTGTTTTTCTTACTTTAATAGTGGGATACTCCTCCTCCACTGACTGCCTTTGCAAAAATGAATTGATTGGAAAGGTTTTAGTAAAGTCATTCCAGAAAATTAATCATATACAGACAAATATCTTAGAACATTTCAAAGTACAGTAATGGTATAGCTAATTAACTGAAAATAGTAAATGTTTAGATATGTATCTAACTATATGTATATATATATATATATATATATATATATATATATATATACCAAATGCCCTGACAACATCCTTTACGCTATCACCCGTTCCTACCTCAACAATTAAAAAACACCTCCTAAAACTGAAACCTACCACCCTTGCCGCTGAAAATCTACCAGCCAACTTCCTAAAAATAGCTGCTAAATCCTTATCCTACCCTATTTCTAATCTTATCAATCGCTCCATACAAGAAGCATATGTCCCACAGCTATGGAAGGTATTATACATTATTCTACTACATAAAGGCGGAAACTCTTACAAATACTTAAATTATCACCTCATTGCCATTCTACCCCTTTATCTAAAATACTAGTGAAATGTACACATTCTCAGGTAACACAGTTCCTAAACTCACACCATCTCCACTCCCATACACAGCATGGCTTCTGACAACACCATAGCACAGCCACTGCTCTGCTCTCTTTCACCAATCTGATCAACCAACATAGAAATAATAATAAATTTGTATCTGCAATATTTCTAGACCTCTCCAAAGCATTTGACATGGTTTCACATTCCTTACTACTAGACACTCTGACATCCCTATCCTTTGCCCCTTCTGCTATAGCCTGGTTTAAAAGCTATCTGTTGAATAGGCAACAATCTGTCCAATGGCAAAATGTACTATCCCCCTTACTCCCAACTACCATAGGTTTACCACAAGGCTCCATATTAGGCCCACTTCTTTTCTCCATATTTACCTATAATCTCCATATCACCACGCAGCATGCTTCACTTATACAATATGCTGACAATTAAACTCTTATCTATTCAGCTGTATCACTTCCCACTCTACAACAATTCACCCAGGAATCCTTTAGCTCTGTGGAAAGTTGGATCACTCAGATCCAACTTACCCTAAACACTAATAAAACCAAATTACTACTTTTCACCCCCAACAAAACCATTTCCACCCCTCTATACTTCACTATTTCCTCCAAAAAGAGCATTATTATCTCTCCTTCTGACCATACCAAACTCCTAGCATTGAAATTAATAAAAATCCACACTTTGACGCCCGCATTTCACAAACTATCAAAAAAGTCCATAAAAAATGGGAACACTAAATAAGCATATGAAATCCCTTTCAAAACAAGCACAGATTACCCTAGCCCAAACTCACCTCTTGTTAACCCTAATGTATGCTGTTCCAGTTCTAACCCAGCTTAGAAAACTTGACCTTGCCAGACTCGAATCATGTTATAATAAAATTGCCACAATTTGCAAACAATTCCACCATTAGAACCCACCATTGTCAGGCTCTAAGGAACTGCAATGGCTGGAACTTCCACAGCTACTAACCTATCACCAATTAGTCATTGCCTACAATGTGGTAACACATCCAGAAAAAAAACCCTGCAGTAGGCCAACTTCTCACCCATTATAATACAAATCGTCCTCTCTGAACTTCTGATAAACCCCTCCTCTGTATCTCTAGGGCTAACAATACTGTAGGAAAAGGGCTGTTCTCTCACTCCATAGCTAGAACCTGGAATAATCTCCCTCCTGCTCTGATTTCTGCCCCTACCTATTCTAACTTTAAAAACTCACTTAGAAGACACTTAAAGATTAAGTGGCTATGCCCATGTATTACATAAGTCTTCAAATTATTCCACTTATATACCTCACTTCCTAATATATCTACTGTAATATATATTACATTCTGTATATACCTCACTTCCTAATATACCCATTGTAATATATATTACAGTCTAGGTCTTCTGCTAATGCTGATTGAATTTGTATACTTATTCTGTTATTAACCATGTGTAACTATTTTTCCTGTATATAGGTCTTGTTATGTCTTCTGCTGTATACTGTATTTTAACATATTGTTTGAAAATTCTCTGTATACTGTATTTTAACATATTGTGTAAAATGTTACTTACTGTGGACATTTTCTCCCTGGGCCTCCACTGAAAATGGACCTGTGTCCAGTCGGACCATTCAGGTTACCAAATGTAAAACAAATAACTATATATATAGGTTGGTACTAGACTATTGGCCCTAGGGCCTATACAAGCCTAGTTATATTCCCTGGATATTTCTTCCCACAATATTTACTTCCCTGGACCCCTGTCTAGCAGGGTGACTGACATGATCCCCAAATAATCAGCCCTTGGAAGTCTCGAACCCAGGACCCTGCATACTATAGCCACAGATACCATACCCGTTTTCAGTGGAGACTGGAGACCCAGGGAGAAAAAAACTTCATAGTAATATAAAACAACAAAATAAACACAGTAACAGTAAGTATTAGTACAATAGAATAATAAACTGCAAAAGGGACAGAACAATGCAGTGTCCTGTTAAATATTGAAGACCCAGGTAGAAAAGTCCACAGTAGTATAACACAAACAAGTAGCAGTAAAAATAATACTGTAACAGTAATCGCACAGTTCCAATGAAAGCAACAGCCAAGAGGCAGTAGCTAAATACAATAAGTAGAACAATACAAACTGCAGTGTAGAAAGAGTAAGACAGTAGATAGTATGTAGGTAAGGTGAGAGAGAGAAAAAAGAGGGGACAAAAAATTAGTCTGCGGAGTGGTAGGAACACAACCAGTGTATTCTCAGGTGTTCCTTTAGGAGTGATTTGGACTGGGCATCTACTGGATTTTTTGTTACTGTGTATGGAAGGGTGTTCCAGAGTTTGGCTATTTTGTGTGAATAGAGGGAGTTAGTTTTATATATATATATATATATATATATATATATATATATATATATATATATATATATATTAGTTATATAGACAAATACTAGATATATAGATATATATCTTCCACTGCACTCACATTGTGTTATTGTAAATAAGTAAACTGTAAAAATTGTAAATACTGCCCACATTTTATTTGTGAAAATTTTTGAAAGGTCATTTCACTTAGTCATACTGTAACTTCTCAGTTGCTCAGCTGAGCACAATTAATTAAGGAATTTTTGCTTTTAACAAGAAAAGAGAACTTGTCCAAGGACACTCTCCAGCCATGGCAAAGTTCAGCAAATGAAAGATGGTACATATACAAACTAACTCTTTAATAATGCAACATTGAGTAAACTTTGACATCATTGGTTGAACATTTCTAAATAAATTGTTCTTACTTTAGCTATATTTAAAACCACAGTGCACAACAAGTTATTTACAATATAACAAAGTAAATGCTAGGGAATATATTTCTACCTGAAAGTACTCCAGATAAATGATAAAGTATGCTGAGTTTAAGAATATTTTTTCTTAATGAAAGTATGGATGAATGGCAAATGCCACCAACTGTCAGATATTAGTAAATATCATAAAATATGCATACCTGAAAAGGATAAGATGGTAGTTTATATCAATGGCTTGTCAGGAAAAAAGACGTTATGTACTTAACATAACATTCCATCTGTGTTGTCCATTTTCATTCTTCCTTAACTGATGGGATCATATCTGATCCTCGGATTCGGCTTGGCCATTTTACTAGCTTGTGGCTGCCAACAAACTTTCATGCTCCTTTACTTCCCATAATGCACCACCCCTAACATCCCCCAGATCTTGTTTGCAGCTTGACAGGAAGCCTATAAAAGAAGTAACATAAATGGAGTTCAATACAAAGGACATAGGTGTCCTGAAGTAGCTCATCCCTCCAAAGGTCAGTTATGAAATATGGAGGGGCTGGTGGGCGGGGAGTTAAGAAGAATGAAAATCGACACACAGTTGGAACATTATGCTACATACACTACTTCTTTATCTGACATTGTCATTTTTCATTCATTCCTCAACTAATGGGACAGACTCCCCAGCTACCTAAATTCCTGAGTGGACTTTATTGAAAGATATTCCTGTGTATATTCGAGCCAAAGGCTGCTCTTTCCCCCAAGACCAAATCTAATTTGTATTGAGTGATAAAGGTGAGATTTTTTGACTAAGTTGCAGCTGCACATATATCATCCATAGACGCTGTAGACTGGAATACAATAGAAGTTGCCACAGATATTGTTGAATGAGCCTTTAATAGTTTTGGTAAGGGGAGATTTAATTTGTTATAGATAAATGAGATGTAATTCGTCAGCCATCTAGCTAGACTTACTTTTGTAACCAATTCACCCAATTTATTATGTGCAAAGGAAACAGATAACTGACTCTTCTTTCTAATATCTTTTGTTCTGTCTATGTAGAAACATAATTGTATAAGAAACATCCAGTAAATGCAGCATATGTTCCCCTTTATTTGTATATTGTAGGAAAAATACTGGCAAGTTAATGGATTGGTTAATTTTGGATTCTGACACCACCATGGGAGGGAAGGAAGGAAACATTAGTACATAATGTGACCCTGGCTGAGAAGATAATGCCTGATGTTCTGAAATTCCTCTAACAGATGTAATAGCTACTAAAAAGACAGTTTTTCAGGTCAAAAATTTAAGACCACATTTATCTACAGGTTCCAAAGAAGAGTCTATTAAGGCTTGCAGTACCAAATTTAAATTGCATGGATTATATGGAGGCCTTAGCAGAAGATTACCTTTCAAAAATGGTTTGCACAATTTAGAGGAAGCCAGGGAAGAATTTTGAAATATCACATGAAAGTTATATTTTGCTGCAAGTTAAACTTTAATAGTTGCGGAACTAGCACCGTCATTAAACAAACTCGCTAAAAATTTTAGAACAGAATGAGTTGAAGCTGAGAAGGGGTCTATCTGATTCTATTCTGCCCAATAAACAAATCTTCTCCATGTACTACTGTAGGGTTTCCTAGTAGAAAATTTAGGGGAATGCAAAAGTATGGAACAAACAAGGTAATACAGTATTGGTTGCTTGGCTATAAAAGAAATTGGAGATACCATGCTGAGATTTGAGATATCCAGGTGATCCATTCTTGTGAGGTGAGGCAGAAGGTCTGGAATTGGATCCAGAATCCAAAGTGGGTATAGTAGATGAGACCAAAGGAAAGCAAACCAAATCTGCTGAAGCCAGTAAGGTGCAATGAGGATGTCTTTGCTCTTCAATTAGGCTGTTTTCTGAAGGAATTTGATAATTAGGGGGAGTTGGAAGATAAGCATACAGAAGATCGGGATTTGAATTCCTTTGACTCAATAGCCCTGGCTATATAAATCTATTTATACTATGTATAAAATGTATAAGAAAAAAACATCTGAGGAAAGAATTAAACAGAACTACATTTAGTGTTATATTTTTTAATCCAAAATTAAGATTTCAATCTGTGCCCCTAAATCTTTTGCATTTGTTTTGTTTTATAAGTATTTTCAGACTTGCTTTCTTCTTAACTTATGTGGCAACCTATTCCTAGTTTCTGGGCTATTTAAATGAAGGTTTCTTCAGCTGTAAAAATTAAAAAGGTTGGTCTGATAAGTTGTGCTGCTGTCATTTATTTAAGAATAAATAGGGAGACTGAAGTTTGGTCTCCTTTTTAGCTGTGAGCAAAGGCTGCACATACAAAAAGTTTGTACTGTTCTTGACTGGTATCCATTCTGGCTTTTGTATTATGCCACAGTAATGTTTCATAGATTGTGAAAGATAAGTGAATCTTGGTATTGTTTTATGATTTGGGGGGACTCATATTTAGAGAATGGGACTACATTTTGTAAAGCAAGTGACTTTTCTGTTTTAGGTATAAGCAGCTAAGAAAATGTGTATGCATCTCATAACTATTTTAGTTCTTTCTCAATATATAGAGCAGTGTGAGTAAGGAAAAGCAGTTGTTTGCCAAGTAGTATGCCAAGGTATTTTTGTTATTTTGTTTGGGGTAGTTGTGCAATTTCAAGCTGTGTAATTGTTAGCGTTGTACTGTTGCTTAGCTTCTGCTGTGCTTCAAAGAGCATTACATTTGTTTTATTTTTATACACAGTCAGTTTGCATTTAGTTAACTGGTCTCATGTGAATTAAAAGTGATGAGGTAGTTTGTTGTGATTGATGGGTTGCTTTTATCACTGTGTCATCTACACCAAAATGCAGTTAATGTGAGTAAGGTTCCATGAGAAATAATTATAAAGGTTAAGGATAGAAGTGATCAAAGTATTCTTTCCCATATAACACCTGTTGCTGTCCTTCTTCTTTCTAAGGAAGAGTTATTTTCCAAGACTCTGAAGGTCTGATTAGATTGTGGCATTGGAACAAATAAGTTCATAGTTAAGTACTAGGCGATTAGTCAACCAACCATTACAAGCCAACCCAACATTAGGAAGAATATGACATGACAGAGTAGTTGAGAATTTGGCATTGTTTTTCCAGTTCTGTAGATTTCTCTTGAAAGTGGCAATGATGCTGCACTGCTGAACATGCAATGGAAGTGTATTTCAGTGGTGAGGGATACATTGGGATATATGTCTATCATACTGTGTCTTTTTAATATTTTAATGAAGGTATAATTCCTTTAACTGGGTATTAGAGGACCATTTGTTCTTGTATATTTCATGGTAGAAAAGGCTAGACACAGGCCTCCATGAAAGTGTCTAAAAGACAACTACATGCCACAGTGTGCAATACATTAAATAATGTGTCTGATGAGATATGAATAAAGAGGACTTAGAACTTCTTTGGATCTAGAGGTTTTGACATTTTGATGAGCCTGATTGACCTGATGAGCAAATAATAAGAAATTATTAACATGAGCATCTAGATCCCTTAAGACAGTGTTTGATTGGAGGTGTCTATTGCCTATATGGTATGTGAAACTGTTTTGTTGTTTAGCAAAATGAACTATACTACATTTTTCCACATTTAATTTGAGAGCTGTACTTGCAGCAATCGTTTACATGGCCTAACCCATGTTTGAGCAATTGTGAGTCAGCATAAAATCAAATTACAACACTCATTTTGCAGTTATCTGCAAAGTTAGGTAACTTTAAGACAACAGTCTTAGACTGAAGGTCTAAGAAATTGGTGCCAAATAGGAAAGGGTCCAGCAGTAATCCCTTTGGTGTATTACTAGTAACTTATTTACTTTCAGAACTGACACCTGTGACTCTAACCATATGGGTTCTGTCAGACAACCAGTTAGCTATCCACTGCACAACATAAGGATTTATATTAATTTTTACAAGTCTGTCAATAACACCTGCATGGGAAAGCAATGTCAAAGGCCATGGACAGTTCCAGATGTGCTATATATACTGTGTAATTGCTATTTACTACTTTGCTTACTATTTCAAATAAAGTGAAGAAATTAAGGAAGCAGGATCCTTTGACAAACCCATATTGATAAAGATCCAGGGATAAGATATTTTAAATATCCATATTAATGAGATCTGAGATAGTATTATTTATTTATTTAACATTTGTTAACTGTGAAAGTCTGAGTTGGAATGAAGCCAATTTTCAGTGGAGGCCTGGGGAGAAACGCTCCATAGCTCCATAGCTCTGCATATGAAGCTAGTGAGACTAATGGCTCTATTGTTATCAGGGTCTGTGTCTGGGCCACTCTTGTGTAATGACATTACAATGTTTTTTTCAGGCTTTAGTAATATTACCAATGGGGAGGATCAATTTACAGAGGTTATGTAAGGAGATCAGACTGGTCATATTTGTCAATGATTATCAGGCAACCTGTTATATTATCAAGACCCATGGATGAAGTATGTTTTTGAGTGGGTTGAAATAACTTGTCCATAAAGGTGGTGGCTGGGATTATGGAATATATTGAATAGCTATAATTGTGGGTAGATTAAAATATGAAATAAATATATCATTTACAGTATTAAGCCAAACCAAAGACTAAAAAGGTCACACCAGACAAACCATTCACTAAAAAGTGTAAGAAAGACTTAGCCAAGCTAGAGTCTTCACTATGTAATACCTTAAACCTCCTGTTGTGGAGACCTATGGAATATATGCACATAACTCCTTAAGGACATGCCACTGTTTCAGCTGCATGGCTTCTGAATGTCTGTGACTTTTTACATCTTAAGTATTATGGGTACATTCAGGCCAATAAAGCCAAACCTCACTAGACATGCATGTTTTGTCCTTTTTTATGACTTTATCAGGACAGCATAAGTGTTTTGTTTGGCTCACCTTTAGAAACACAGAGCTTAACGTCAAGCCAGGTATTAGCTATTTTCTTTGGATCAGAGTGGGCAGTATTATTGTGGATTAGTTCTTAAATTTATACATTGAGTGAATTAATTTGGAAAAGCAAATCTATTCAGTTTTGTTGGACTGGATTAGATTATAAACTGCTATAGTAAAGGCCTGATTAAGGCAAGAAAAATTGCATTAATGACATTTTTTTTATTCCTATTGTTGTATATGTCATTAGAAAAAGTATACAATACTGTAATCATTCTGAAGATATGCTTTCCTCAGTGACTATATCATAGGTTCATAGGTTTATATGTAGGTACTTGGCTAGCTGCCCTTGCAAATTATTTTAGCCATAGCCAATTTCCCTTTTGGTGCTTTAATTAGCCTATCCCACTTGGTATTAGATTGGCCTTACCTATCCCATGGTCAGTAATTATATATTATCTCTAGTGAGGATAAGTAGGATAGTTAATTTGAGGGGACCCATGCATGGAATGAAGCATTTAGGAGCTACAGCCATCCATTAGTAGTACAGGAGACAGCCCTATGATACATTTTCTGTTTCCCATCCATAGAACCATGTTATACTCGAATACAAACAGAAATGAGCTTTATTTTATGTGAGTGAGGAGTCTATTCCAGAGCAGCAGTATCCCCTGTGAAATAAGTTGTGAGACAAGCATTCAAGACTTTGTGTAAATATTTTTTTTCAAGAATTCTGTCCAACGGACAAATGTTAGCAATGGGATGAAAATAATTTGCAGTATTTGGGTAAAGAATTTTACTAAGAGTTTCTCTGAATGCAGTTACCTGTTTCTTTTCCCATCTGTTGAACTCACATGCAGTTGTAATAATATCAATCAAGATAACTGTATTATAGCAAAATTTATAAATAATTGTAGCAGGGTCATGGATGAAAAGTGTCTCTGTACCAGTTTACAACTGTGGTTACCAAACAAATAAAATTGAACTAAAATGTGTTTGAGTTGATGATCACAGAAGAATAAGGCAAGTGTGCAAACCTTAAGATGTCTTAATAGCTTCAGATTCAGCTACCGTTAAAATGCAAACAACATACATCATGCTTTTTAACATAAAATGATACTCTTTTCTTTATAACTAAGTGTTCACTCATGTTCTACAAATGAAATTACCCCCTCAGGGAATACATAATAATACTCTAGTAACAGTATTTTATTATTCTTGGATAGGACCCAGACAGTGTGTAAAACAGACAGGCAGAGGAAGTGAAGACATTCCCACAGTAATTTCCTTCTCTCATCAGGTGACCTTTAAGGACTGAAAAACAGCTATTGTATGCAAAGAAGGACTGCATGACTAAAATCAGGGCATTTTATCTTAAAAATATATTCCCCGTGCTTACTTTAATGCGGGCAAAGGGATCCTACAAACACACTTGGAACTGTTCAAGTATAGATGTTGTTTGTGTGGAGGGTGGGCTTTCAACAAAAATGAAACAAAAAGTACTTAAAAACCTCATTTTGCATCCAGTTGTAATTACTGAACAAGCTGCCATGTATATGATAGGAAATACTCTAAGTGAGTAATAAAAAGTAACAATGTAGGAGCACAGAGTAGTATATCACATAGTTTACCATCAGTACTACCCATATAAGAATAAATATTAGAAAATGGCTGGTTATGCATCAAGGCATATCAGGCAATATATGCAAATTACCAGATTAGATTAGATAATGGCATGGCACAGGCAGCAAAGGCTTTATGTATTCGAGAACTTGAAACTAATTCCCAACTATGGAGGCTGTGAAAGAGACTTTCAGTATTGTACTAGTATATACTCTAGGATGTGTATTTATGCAAGAAAATAATAGCTCAGTAATGAAGTTACACAGAACTACTAAATGAATATGGAATATAATGCTTAATATTCTAGCTTTAGGATTATAGTACTATAAAATGACAAACGGTTTGAAGCATAATAAACAACTACTGATACATAGACTGAAGCAGTGACTGACCAGGCCAAGGCTGTCTTATGTAGGAAAGGTCAGAAGATGAATTACCAGGAGCTAAGGCATGTGTGTATTCTGGTCATGTGCTCCAAATATGATGAATGCATACTGGAATATTAGACTCAACAGGCATGTAGTGTGCCTACATTGAGTCTGATATTTAGAAAGCAATTAAGATATCTTGAAATTCAATTCTTGATAAATGGCCATTCATTTACAATAGCAGGTGAGGGTAAAAGAGTACAGGAAAGGATTACATACCCTAAGATATAAGAATATATAATTTAAGATTCTCATTACCTTATAAATCCTGTCTACAGACTTTTGTACAAACATTTGGATAGAAAACATCTCCCGGATTCAGCAAGCCCTGCATGGTGTGCAGGACTAGTGCAGGAGCTCCAGCAGGTAATATGTCTGCCATGCGATCCAGGAATAAGCTGCAGGGACATGCACAAGTGCTCCTGCACTAGTCCTGCATGAACTCAGCTCCTGCATGTAAATTACCTCACTTGCAGGTGAAATCCATGCAAATGAGGTGAATTTGCAATCCAGAAAGCTGGAAGCAGGCCATGCAGGACTAGTGTAATCTGCAGAAATGTACTTGGTTAGTAACTGAGTACATTTCTCCAAACTACAAAATGGAGCCATGACAGCTCCAAATAAAGGGTGGATATTATGTAGAAAGCATGCCAATGGCTAAATATATGGCCATTGGCATGGGAAACAGTTGCAAAAATAAAAAAATTAACTTTTATTTTTTTTTAGCCGATCTCGGCTGTTAAAGCGTAGGGCAGTGGCGTGCAAATGGGATCGGGCAAAAAATAAAATAAAAACCCTAAAATAAGCATTCTAACCAAAATCACTATTTTGCCATTATACCCAATGGCAGGCAGAAGACAACATGGCTAGTGAATAGTGGTTGCTAAGGGGGGAGGCTCAGTGTGGGACCTGCAACTATGCATCAGCAAGCAATCCTATGCAAATGACGGGAATGATACTGAATCCCAGATTTCCCCTGCATGCTAGTCAGCACCCAACAGTGTAAGAGCAGGAACAGCTTAGTGCAAGCCTAGGAGTTAGCTGACATTATAGGGGTGTGTGTCAGGCATACTGTAAGCGGATTGGAGCCATGTGGCTTGGGTTTGCCCTTAGCTTAGCAGAGCTAAGCAAGGGGGTGTGTCTGAGGCTGCCTAGCAATCTTTACATTGCCTAAGTGGGTGTGTGCATGATGCACTGGGTTTTAAATGAAAAAAAGAAGTAAACCAAGAAATAGCAGCTCTGTGCACATTTGAACACTGTGTTTGTGTGGTGCACCCCTGGGCTTAAACAGGAAGGCAATGGGAAGGGAAAACAGCAGTAGGAAGTTAATCTAGGAGAACTAGCATAGCTGGTAGGTGAAATTTGTCAGAATCAGCCAATTACACTAGCAGCAGACCAGTCTAGCCCAGAAAACTACTATAAACTATGCACACACCTTTCCCACTGGTTTTTCCCATATACTCTACACAACCAATGTATACAAGTGGGGGAATTTTAACAAACAAAAATTGCAAAATGATAGGGGCTGCAATAGCTATCATACATCAACATGTGGAAGATGCTGTGGGTGGTGAGGATGAAAATGCTGTTAACCAACCCACAGTGAGGAGACGGAGAAGACTGTACAGACCCAGGGTAACCTACCAGGCGCTACATGTGCTGGAGAGAGTTGAGCGCTATAGGGTGGACAAGGACCTCCTACAGCAAATTGTTGAGCTCTGCCAGCCATGCCTCACACACAGAACTAACAGAGGGGAACCCATATCAGTGGATACCAAGGTATGTGTAGGCCTAAGAATACTAGCTACAGGTACCTTCCAAAGGCCAACTGGAGATATTATGGGGATCTTACAGGCATCAGCATCCAGGGTACTCCACCAGTTCCTAGATGCCATGTCAGCACATGCCGGTTAGCACATATATTTCCCCAACACCCATGAGGAGTTGGCCAGCAATATGCTTCTCTTCCACCAAATAGCCAAATACTCTGAGGTAGTGGGTGCTATAGACTGCACACACATATGCATCAAAGCACCACCTGGTGAGCGAGGTAGGGTCTACATCAACTGCAAGGTTTTCCCCCTCCATCAACTGCCAGGTCATGTGTGATGCCCAGGGTATTATAATGAATGTGTGTGCTGGCTGCCCTGGAAGTTATCACGATTCTCACATCTGGCATCTGACGCAGCTGTATCAAAGATTTGCCAGTGGCAACATCCCTTATGGTCACCTAGTGGGCAATGCTGGTTACACACTGGAGCCATGGTTGATGACACCCATCAGAAATGCACACACACTCGAACAAGAACTCGATAATGAGGCGACGCACATACCAGAGTTGTAATAGAGCATGTGTTTGGGATACTCAAGTCATGGCTCCGGTGCCTGGACACATCCGGTGGAGCCTTGCAGTACTCCCCAGCTTCATGCACTCAAATTGTCATCATATGTACCATGTTGCACAATATGATCCTGCGGAAACAGCTGCAGCAGGAACAGCACAGGGCAAGGCCACACAGCCCCCCATTGCCAAAGCCTGTACAGGCACAGAGTGACTCAGAGGAGGAACAATCTGAGCCTGCCTCAGTAGGCAGAAGGATGCCATGGCCTTAGCAAAGAGGCAGCGAATAGCACATAAACTGACACAGGAGGGACCCAAGGAATGACACCACTCTCTGACTAGCACAAACAGTAAAAGGGATGCCAGACATGACACTACCTGTGCTTAACCATATATAGGGAGTGTACTATGTACATCCAACACAGGCAGCCCTCCAGCACCATCCTCAAAACTGGCACACCCACAAGGTAAGTCACTCTCCTTACCAATTGCCGAATGGAGTAGTATGTGTTGTTACCTATATCTATGGTATGGATGTGAGCATGCAAGGGAATTGTGTGGCTGAATGGGATGCCAGCAGTTAGTAGTCACCTATAGTGGCAGCATGAGATCTGTAACAAATACTGCTGTCACCATAGTAGCCAGTACTACACACATGGTGACAAAACCCACTGCAGGAAATGTGCTGGGCCACATGTGTGTCCATATGACACACACATGCCAGTCAGGGAGGTTCACATACCCAACAAGAGTCTCAGCCAGCAGGACAGGTGTAGACAAACACAAACAAAGGCTGTGCTAAGGCCTCTGAATGATGCCTATGGGTAACCTTCCCCCCAAACCTACACAGACAGACTACATCAGGTCAGTCAGTGGGATGTTAGTTCTGAAAGGTAGGAAGTCAGAAACTGATATGTAGGTCAATCAAACCTAAGACCTGTAGTACACTGATATGCCTCTAGTCAGCATGATAGGTTAGAATACAGAATGAAATGGAGTACATGATATACCAGTACAGTCATAGCAAATGTGTACAAGTGTCCGGTGTGCCCCCCCAATCCTATGTAGAAATGTAGAAACAGTCAGGTGTGCCCCCCCAATCCTGTGTAGAAATGTAGAAACAGTCAGGTGTGCCCCTCCCCCAATCCTGTGTAGAAATGTATAAACAGTCAGGTGTGCCCCCCAGTCCTAAGTAGACATGGAGAAACAGCCATGTGTGCCCCCCCCCACTCCTGTGTAGAAATGTAGAAACAGTCAGGTGTGCCCTCCAATCCTATTTAGAAATGTAGTAACAGTCTGGTGTGCCCCCCAATCTGATGTAGACATGTAGTAACATGTATGTGTAGGCATAATACCAGTGATGGACAGATGACCTGAGGTGGCCAAGGTGGCAGAATAGATTGCAGAATTTGTACAATTTGCAGGTATGCATGTGTTAGGTTGGTGTGTGTTTCATATTGTGTGAGAGTGGTCAGTATGTATGCATGTTGAGGTTTGACCATTGCCCACTACTGCTGACAAGACCAATTCCTCACAACTACAGTGCCAAAGGCAATTCTCCCCAGTATAACACATGCTAGCAGTAAGCCATTGTAAATGTATGGTGGTAATATGTGTCACCATCTGAAAGATGGGCACGGCATGACTGGTGGTCTAGATATACAAGCAGTACACAGGGAAAAGTACCCCAGACATACAGTATATAATGTGTAACCGTGAAATGGACACACCCTTGGAATTGTACATACAGGTATGCATCACATTATCTGGGCTTGTAGTAGGGAATACACATGTCATCTGGCAGGACACTCGCAGATCACAAAGGTGATAGGACTGATGTATTGGGAAATGGCTGATGTCCCTGCACAGGCCAGCATAACTGGAATGCCCCATGCATATCTGTGAGTCAGATGCAAGTAGTGTCCATAGCACACATGCACCCAGCTCACCCAAACACCACCCACAGTTACCTCTCTGGTCTTATCCCTGCTGTTGGGAATGGGCACAATATGGCCCCCACCTGTGTGTGGGAATAGTAAAAGAATGCAGCATGCATTGCAAGTGTCCCATGCAGGTATGTCCCTAGCTGTAAGTAACACCCTGCCAGCATTCACACCACCTGATCAATGCTGATAGAAAGTATTGGCATGAACTCCTAGCACACCTACCCTGTCACCCCAGGGGAATACACTGTATGGGACTGTAGGACTGACAGAATGCAATGGCCTGCTACAGCTGGCCTGCATCAACACCAAATGGCCAACAGTCATCAGCCAAAGGCCTGCATCTCACCCGTACTGCCAATGTATGTTATGTCATGGGCACCCAAATAACAACATAACACACTCCACATAAGCCATATGCAAGGCCAAGCGGACATACCACAGTAACATGTCCACATTGTCCCACTGCATGAACTGTGGACCAACACCAAAACACAGCTGTGATGAGGTGATAACTATAGGGAAAGTATCAGAGAATGTATGCATAATATATGGAAGAGGATAGAATAATAGAGGTGGGGTGGGAGCATGGGCAGCATGGAATGTGCAAGGTCCAACACACAGCCATATACACATACTATCCCTGGCTGCAAACACAAAAATGGGTGGCTACAAACCTGCCCGTACCCCACAATAGGGGTAGTGTCCTGACTTATGACCCCTGCCTCTGGGTAACCTGTGTGAATCTGTACAGCTGTGAGGTATTGTCACAGCAATATAAGGCCATACTGTCATGTTGATGGATGTAAAAGTATGGGATCCACTGCCAGCACTGTACCAATATGCTGGACTGGATAAACATACCAAGCAGCAAATGTCTGCAGCGCCCCCACCAGAATGGCATAACTTTCTATGAATATGTAGATATTTGACCACAATACTGGACACAGCTGCATTCACCCTGTGTTCCCCAGGGCATCACTGTAATCAAAAATGTCCACCTGATAGTACTTGAGGACATAAAACATCACATTGTATAACAGTAAACATGTCTGAATATATCTACTAACACCAATACCATGTAGCAGAAGCAGCACAGACACAAACACCTACAGTACACACTATCCCCTGCACAGTGTGTCCTCATATTGCCAACTGATCTACAGATATTCTGCAGAAACAGTTTGCTACATGTAGGTGTAAAACACAAAGGTCTACACTGGAGTACAAACTACCTGAAATGGATCCACACATTTAGTACAGAAGGGAATGCTGGGCATGCTCACACACTTAGAGAAATGAAGGCAATGTTAGACAATAACATACTGAAAGGTCAACGGAAGGGCATATTGGGCATGCTCACACACTTAGAGAAATGAAGGCAATGATAGACAACAACATACTGAAAGGTCATACTGGCCATGCTCACACAAACAAATGAAGCCCATGTCTGCCAACAACAGTGGATCATACATATCTGACAGTTGCAGATGTTAGTGCATACACTCCTCAGTATGCACCAGTCATGTTTTGCATGCACATTTGATAAGAATACACACATATATCCAAGGACAACACACTATAATGTGCCAAAAGTACACATAAATAAATGTATGGAAGAGAGAGACTGTAACAAAGAGCCTTCCATCATGAGGCCTGTCCCACCCAGCACACAGCCAAATGGCTTCAACCACATGATGTGTAAATGTCACTCACTGTAGAAATTAGCCACTGGTATCCCTCAGCATTACAGACTCTGTGGTGCAAGTGCTAGCTGTGCAACATGACTGTACAAGGCAGTAGTCATCTAGCAGTTGTATACACGTACCTGTGGAATATAAATCTGCATGTGCCTGAGTGTGGTGTGTCTACCTCTAGATGAATGGATTATGGCCCATGCACACACACTGCCCTCCCCATATCCCTACTATGACAAGCCTGCTGATGCCATTAACTTTGGAATACACCTTTGGGAAAGGAATTGCCTGGTAATCTCTGAGACGTGTCCTATAACTGTGCAATGCTGTAGTGTGATAAACTAGTAGGTAGGAGTTCTAATCCCAGACATGGCAACTGTCTGTGCATGTGTGTTTCTGTCTGTGTAGGAAACAATGCTTTTTAGGCTACTCAAACTCACTACAATTCAAATGCCCTAATTTGCAAGGCTGCTGACATCATTCACTTTGACATACACTTTTGGGAAAGGAGTAGTCCAGTAATCCCTGTGGTGTGTCTTGTAACTGCATAATGCTGTAGTGTGATAAACTAGATAGGTAGAAGTTCTAATCCAAAACCTGGTAAGTTTGTGTGTGTGTGTCTCTGTGTAGGGAGCAATGCTTTTTAGGCTGGTCACACACACTAGAATTCAAATGCCCTACTTTAGCAAGGCTGCTGATGTCATTCACTTTGAAATACACTTTCTGAAAAGGAGTAGCCCAGTAATCTCCGTGGTGCATCCTATGACTGCATAATGATGTAGTGTGATAAACTAGTTAGGTACGAGTTTTAATCCCAGACATGACAACTGTGTGTGTGTCTTTATGTGTGTCACTATCTGTGTAGGAAGCAATGCTTTTTAGGCTAGTCACACTCTCTACAATTCAAATGCCCTACTTTGGCAAGGCTGCTGATGTCATTCACTTTGAAATACACCTTTGGGAAAGGAATAGCCCAGTAATCTCTGTGTTGCGTCCTATAACAGTGTAATGTTGTAGTGTGATATAGTACTTTGGTTGGGGTTCTATTCACAGACATGGCAAGTGTGGATGTTTGTGTGTGTGATTCTTTGTCTGTGTAGGGTGAAATGCATTTGAGGCCATTCACAGTCACTACACCATCCATTGCCTACTTTAGCAGGCCTGCCAATGTCATTCCCAGTGAAATACACCTTTGGGGAAAGAGTAGTCCAGCAATCTCTATGGTGCATCCTATAACAGCATAATGCTGTAGTGTGATATAGTATGTTGGTAGGGTTTCTATCCCCACACATGGCGCATGTGGATGTTGTGTGTGTGTGTTTCTTTGTCTGTGTAGGGAGCAATGCTTTTTTGCTAGTCACACTCACTACAATTCAAATTCCCTACTTTGGCAAGCCTGCTGATGTCATTCACTGTGAAATAAACCGTTGGGAGAGAGGTAGCCCAGTAATCTCCGTGGTGTGTCCTATAACTACATAATGCTGTAGTATGATAAACTAGCTAGGTAGGAGTTCTAATCCCAGACATGGCAAGTGTGTCTGTGTTTATCATTTGTATCCTGTGTGGAGGTGGCTGTGAGTGTGTAACAACTGGACTCATTCTGGAGTGGGTTTTGCAAATTTTTTATATGGTGTCCCTGTTATATGTCACAATGTCCACCTTACAAGGATAATAGATGTGAAATAGCTGAGAGGCTGGGATGCCAATCCATACCCCTACATGTGACATCAAGGCCTGCCAAACAAAGTTAGCAACCCTTGTATTACCCAGAGAATACTCTCAACCCATGTCTCATACACAAACACACTGGCCTGGGAAACAACCGCTTTGTTGGTAATACCCTGCATATTGCCCACAGATAGTAACCATGGTGTGATTGCAGTGGACCACAGAGGGCATGGCACCCTGTCCATCAGTACAATAGTCACGTACATGCAGACAGTGTGCCTTTACTATGTTCCCCGCTGGACACCTACAACACCTGTGATGCCATCAAATGTGACCTGCAAAGGACATACTATGCCTTAAACACATGCCCTGTATGGACAGATGGCACTGACACCAGGGAATACCTGTGTCATGCTATCAATGTAGGTGCAAGGTCAACCTGCTGTCCATGACCAGTTCCCGCCACATGAGGCCAGGACTGGCACATCTGCTGCTAACAATCTGTGTACACAACATGGGCCACACACCCTAGGTACAGTTCCACATGTCACTGTAAATGCATGTGGGACATGCGCACATCCCAGACAGCATCCATGTCATGGACTAAAGATCACATACATGGCAAGCATTGCACAGCAATGGCCATGCACAATAGTTACCCAGGTGACTGGATGGTGAATACAGTACCCACCTTTGTGGGCCAGTTCGGACACTACTCCCCTGAGCCACACTGCAGACCATTGTCATGTGGCCTGCTGCCAAGGTATACCCTTCACCTAGCCTTGTATAGCCTACTGACACAGTCAAACACTACACACCTGTAAAGCAATTTATGCATGCATGTTAGTACTGGCACCCTGTGTCTGTGTGTGTGGTGTGTGATGCTTTCGACCACATTCACACTCACTACAACTCCTATTGTCATACTGAAGCATGCTGTCTGATGTCAGACACCTTCACATATCCTTTGCCCAAATAACCTCCGGATAACCCCTGTAGTCCATGTGATACTTGCACATTAGTGTATTGTGGCAAACTAACTAGTTAGGAAGAGTATTCCTGACCCTGCCAAGTGTGTCAATGTGTGTGAGTCCCTGAGAGAGTGCGGCTGTATTGACGCTGACACCTGTTCATGTGGACAGGCACACGTACTAAACCTACTGTATCACTACCATATCACTGTTGCAGATGTCACTCACCACCACATATATGTTTGGACAGCTCCTAAACATGTAAGCTGTGTGGCACATGCAATAACTGCATAGACATGTGATAGCAATACATAGTCAGTCAGGGGTTTTAAACCCTGTACTGGTAGGTGTGTGACACAAACATACTTAGGTTTTACTCTCCCACCCCCTCCCTGACTAACTTTGTCTCTGTCTGTCTCTCTCACTCCCTCTCTGGTGGATGTGGAGAACTACACCTGCTTTGCTTAGGCAGCAGCTTGTGTTTTGTAAGTGATGCTCATGACCAGCTGATGGCCTCTGCATGAATTGCAACCCTCCTCTAGCTGATTGCATGTGGAACAGCTGTGGTAACATTTCCATAGCCAATTGCAAGGAAACACACTCCAATATCTAAGGACATCGTGTTGGTGTGGGGCCTTTTCATTCAATGTGAGCAGGACCTAGATCTGGTGTTTGACAAACAGCATCACAGATGAATTTGAGATTTACCTCTAACAACATACACTGTAGAAACAGGCCAACACACAGGAGGAGGATGTGCCTGACGTGACTACATTTGGAGTAATGTTGGTTTAACAGGGTTTGTGTGGATATGACTGGTCTACATGGTTTAATACCTGTCATGACAATGCTATGTTTTTGAGGAAACCCCCATTTGTAGGGTCATCAGCATACTGGGCAGTGTGTGGAGCCTTTTCTTTCTTGTGTTACTCACAGAAAACCTATCTGAGAACTGCAGTAACATAGTGTGAGGATTGCAGTCAGTAAATGGTGACAGCCATGAGAGTTACTGATTTCATATCCCTCATAGGACATATGTCAGAACAAACCCTGGTATGACAATAAATGTATGAGGTTATCACAGCAACATACCAGTATTGGGGCAGTGTTCATAGCTCCATCCACAAGTCTGTCAACCTTTGTACATATGTTCTGCAGTAAGAGGTGCATATGTCCTGCACACCATTATTTATTGGCATCATACCTGATAACAAGGCAGTCAGATATCAGACTGCAAGACATGTTATGTATAGTAGGGGTTGTTTCTGAGGACATAGCTTCGCCATTCTGTGGTTGTGTGTACAGTACTGGGGTTTGTGTACATGGGATGATTATTGACAGTATGTGTATTGCACATGCATACTTTGGACTGTGTACAGACTGTGGTAAATGCAGTGGCGGCTGGTGACTTCAAATCAAAGGGGGGCTGGGGCGGCCGCGGATAGGTGGGGTCAATGGGGAATGGGCATTAGTCAACCAGTTGTTAATTGCCAATATTAATACTGCTAAGCAAAATAAAAGAATCCACATGCATTTCTGAAATAAAAGCAATATATAACTGATTACAGTTATTAATTGTAAACCCTCCATGCTTTCTTCCTTCCAAAATTGCCATTTTTTAGGAGAGCAACATTTGAACCAAAATTGGGGACAGTTGAGGTTGGATATGCCTAATTTTATAAAGCAATTTATTTGCATGTACCTCTCAACCTGTTAATGCAGGAAATGGAAAAGGCCAAATATATAGGGGGGAACATATAAACAGTACTAAAAATGAGATAAACTGAGACAATTGATAGAATAACAGGTCTTGCTTTAGCATGCATTTTCTGAAGTGTCTGTCATTATTTAGTGACATTGACAGAAAACCACAAATTTGTTCATGTGTATACACTCACTTTATGTTATCTGCATTGCTTAACCCTGTATATGTATTTTGTAAACTCACTTTCAATGTTATCATTGTAGCCAGCTATTATGTTTCTACTCTATACTTATTTAGTGACTTCATTCCTAAACGATTTGACAGAAAACCACAAATTTGTTCATGTGTATACACTCAGCTTTATGTTATCTGCATTGCTTAACACTGTATATGTATTTTGTAAACTCACTTTCAATGTTATCATTGTAGCCAGCTATTATGTTTCTACTCTATACTTGGAACATGGGTAAAAGGGGTACATCTGAGTCAGTCTACTACCATGGTTACCAAACTTAAATCAAACCAGCTGAGAAAGAGTGGGCCAGATGAAACAATAGACTTAAAGTACCTTTTGTGATGGTGGGTGCTGCACTGTGGAAAATGTTCCCACCCTTCCTCCAACATGCAACTAGTGTACAGCAGACCATTATTAGTCCAAGCATACAAAGGACAGCTGAAGAGAATGGTGTCTCAAAGGGATGTAAATATTGCAACTAGAAATAATGCATGTAAAAATTATGTAAATATAGTGACTACATGTTGTTAACAGGACTGTCACTTTAAATAGTTAGGTACCATTATGTTTAACAGTGTACAAAGACAATAAAAATAAATGCTTCCGGAAAACTTTCATGAACTTATTAGACAACCTTAGCTGTGAATATCACCATTGCCCTTGCTGTATATATTCTGCACATAGCAGTGTGCACCTTTTGTATTCATGGAAATAACAGCTCATGCGAATGAGCATATAGATCTCTCCAGCCCATTATATATTATTTTGTTTTGATGTGACGGCTTTGAGAATAAACACCAACTCAAAATTTGCAGCCAGTGAATGAATAAGTATACACAACTACCATACGTTAATAGATTTCCATGGTAATTAATAAAATACTTTACCACAAACATGTCAGACTAAGTTACTTTGGCTAGAGTTTGTCTTCAGCAACTAATATTTCCAGCAAAATAATAACTAAATATGGAAGGTATCTTTCACGGACTTGTTCGCTGTATTTCATAGAGCAACATTGCGCACATTGCACATGTGTGTAAAGTTACACCTGTCTCCACTAACGTAAGCAGGGAAATAATGCCTGCCACCCTTCTTAAGGTTTCCCATTTTACTTACAGAAGTCATTGCATACTTACAAGCCACAGCAAGGCATGCTACGTTTGAACCTTAAATGTATATATGTTTTGTTTTTACCCCATCTAATGTGTGCTTAATGCAAACAGAATTAACAAGCAGGTCCTGTAAAAGAGAAACGTTTAATTTCTGTAACGAGACTGATTCTGATCTCTGTCTGTCTCTAGGATATTGCAGGTGCTTTAATAGTTCGCTACAGAAAAGTGTTATACATCTCAGCTTCTTTACTCAATGATTCTGACAAGCCAAATATAATGAGAGACAAAGAACAAACAGATACATTATTTAAAGATTATGCTAATTTATATACAAGTTAGTAGCTCAGCATGTTTTGCAGCAACCCGCATTTTCTACACATTAACAAGAATGAAATTTAATGCTTGACATTAATGACGGACAAATTCAATAAATAACTAACTCACCTGTTGTCGTTGATTACAATCCACTGATTCAGGCAGCAATAAATCCACCAGACCACCGACTAGTCTAAAATGTTGCTGTAAAAAAATCAAAAAATGTTTTGGTTTTAAAACTCACAAAAGATGGTCGCGCCGAAAACCGACTGACTGATTCTCGCTCTTTTCCCAGCACATAAAGCCCAGGAAGAGGCGACAGTAGTGTCCAGCAAGCGCCATGGCAAGCCGCGTCATGGCGCAGTCCCTTCCATATCTATGCGGTTTGTGATCAACCGCATAGATTTCTAGTCTGGGCATCAGAATGATGCCTCCTTAGCTTTGGCTGCAATGAAATGAAAACATTGCAGCAACCCAGCAAGAATTTAGGGAAAAAACACTGTTCGCGATTGGTAGCGCAATGCATATCGCAGCGTAATTTTAGTCAGACTCAAAATTTAAGTTTAAACTGTACAAAAACAGATTTTTTTTTTTACATAAAAAAAACTAAATAAACAACTCGGCTGTCTAGCTGAGGGGGCTGCAGTCCGGCAGCCCAATGCCACGAGCCGCCCCTGGGTAAATGCCATTGTTGTCGGTCCTGTTTTAGCTGTTGTGACATGCTGCTCCAGTGAATGAAACCCTATTGGCTCACACATCTGTAGGGTCAGACACACACATGTCCCATACCACAGACGACCATCGGACCACAAAGTGCCATGACCCAGTGTATGTAGGGTCAGTGTGTGAGTGACACATATGAGGATGGTGTTTATCAGACATTCTATATAGTGTCATATTAAGCATGTGTACCATATGTGGCTGTGCTTACATTGGCTGTGGGTATGCACTTTCACACAGGTGTCTGTTACTCTGTGATGTAATATGCATGTAGAGCCCGCTATAATCACAGGTACATGTGTATTCCCCCATACAGAATGTAGTCCAGAGTTGTGGCAGTCTGTCTGTAGTTTGCACAGTGCTTTGTGACATGCCTAGCAGCCTAGTGTCATTACCCAGTGTGCTGACATGTCCAGATATTTGCAAGACATACTACTGCCAGGCCACCACAACTGTTGTGTATTTCTGACAAAGCAGTGGGATGCTGTACAGATATATGTCACTAAATACTGGGTAGCATGTGGCCCTGTGACTCCTGCACCACCAGGTATTATGTGTCAGGACAGACTGACGTGTGTGCATGCATAAACTGTGTGGGCCTATGTAGTCTAGTATTTACAAGATATACCCATGTACATGGCTATTAACATTAACATTGGGAGGCACGGTGCACACATCTCATGTCGACATATATTGTTCATATCTCTGCTGTAGTCCACAGGATCATTACTGTGCTAGCAGTGGTACTTTACTATGATGTCCTTAGGATGTCTGTCAGTAGCCAATAGTGCACATGTTAAAAGCACATGTGACCTTCCACACACAACATGTCTGTTAAGACAACCCCTATTACAATAGCAACAGTCTACATATATACCTACAATACATACCTAACATCCCCTTGCACTAAGAGGTTGGTACTATTGGGGCTGAGGTGTGACTCCACTCCATCTTCTGGACATATGGTGAACATATATGTATATGTATATATATATATATATATATATATATATATATATATATATATATATATATATATATATATATATATATATATATATATATATATATATATATGTGTGTGTGTGTGTGTGTGTGTGTGTGTGTATATATATATATATATATATATATATATATATAAATATAAACACTGAAATATATACATATACATATACACAATAATATATGTCTACACATATACAGATATAGATACATATGCACATATACTTATGGCCTGCAGTGGTGGTGCTGCGGTAGCATTGTCACCTCACAGTAAGACGCTGTCTGGGTCGATTCTCAGCTAGAGCATCTTCTGCGTGGAGACATGCATGAATGGGTGTACCTTCGTTGAAAGTTGTGCATCAGGGCTGGTAACTCGGCATGTAAAAATCAACTACCAATCATTAGCAGACGCGAGTTCCACTGTGGTGACCCCTAACTGGGAAAAGCCGAAAGACACAACCACAACAACAACAACATGCACATATACTTATGGATATCTACATATATTTCTAAAGTAATAGGTATATCAGAATAGATATGTATGCACATATAGTTATAGATATCTACATACATATCTACATAAATAGGCATATATGTACACATAGGATGTGCATACATTTACAGCTAAATATATATATATATATATATATATATATATATATATATATATATGTATGTATATACAAAGTGATCTACACATGGGCATGTATATGATGCACTATACAGATGTGTATACAGACATATGATGACTGTACATGTGTATGTACATGTAGACATATATCAACAAAAGTATATGTATATATCCATATTCCTGTCATGTGTAAACATCACGGTTGTGTATACCTTCCCAGATGTATCTCACCATATGTATCTGATATGTGTACATTATGATAAAACAACATATGTGATGCAACAGTCATATTAATAACAAGTACTACACAAGTGTGGAAGTAAGGCAATTGTTCAATACTAATTAATATATGTATTGACAGATATATTGAAAAAAAACAACAGCTGTCTTTACAGTGGTCATGGTGCAGTGGTTATGTGTTGTGACAATAGTATACAGGGTCCTGGGTTCAAGACCTGCAATGGCTGTTCATTTTGTTGCTAGGCAGACAAGGGCTGTCCGATATAAAAAAGTGGTTAAGACGGTTTTGAGCAGCTTTAAGTGCGTTTGTGAGGTTTTGCACAAAGCTAAGCTGTGCTAAGCTACGAGTAAACGTACGGGCGCTTACACAGTGTAGGCTTCACTTACCAGTGTGCAAATCAGCTTAGCTGTTATATTGGAGCAATGTTAATAACTGCTAAGCATGGCTTAGTCCTGGTAACCAGTTCACACCACCCAGTCTGATAGCGTAGCAGGATAATGACATCTGTAATTAGTGTATGTAATGCCATGTACAATACATGCACCTATGTGCTGTCATTACAGTAGCAAGGGGTGTGAGTGTCATGTCTGGGACATGCAAGTATATGAGGCCTGTACAGCACTGTTATCCATGTGAATGTGTTACATACAGGGGTAGTAGCCCAGGGTATGTGCTGACACACTGGCATGTATGTATCATGGCTGTATTACTGTTGGCAGTGCTTTCCTAGGCAAGAGTAGAGTGCTAAATGTAGTACTGACAACAGGCACACCTGCAGGCATATCTGGACTTTGAGGTCTCCCTGTTGTGTCCCTGGTGTGTGAGTTGTGTCACAGTATATATCCCCTACTGGATAATGATCTGACATGTGAAATGTAACTGTAGACTACTGTCTGTACAGCACATGTTAGTGAGTGCTTCCAACATGTAGTTATGGCATACATATTGTTGTCAAATGTCTATCTGTCAACACATTCATCCTTCTGCATAGCTACTTGCCAAGCTGATGCCTGTCAGTTCCTGTACAGATGTGCAGATGGCAGGTATCTACCAGGGATATGTACAAGTAACCTATGCTTGACTGACACTGACATGTCTGCCTAGCTGTGTAAGAATTGGCACATATAGGAGGCAACACCCTGTATGTACCACATGCCATAGGTACCTCCACTACACTACCACAGTCAGCAGAACATGCTTGGGTACAGGTCTCCATCACAGACACTAACCATGTGTTGCAATGCATGTTGCATACATGTGAACTTGATCACCTCAGTGGCCATGTACAGGAGGCACCCAGAGGATTGGCTGATGCATGTCACTCTCACACTGAGGGTCACCACAGTGGTGTCTGTTGATAGATTGCCTGCTGCCACATGGCAGCTGGCAGGATACCACTGTAAAAACATCCCCTACACAACCCATCTCTCCATGGACAATAGCTAGGTACATAGCTATTACCACCTGCAGCAATGCACCCCAGTACTGACACATGCGTGCATATGCATTACTGTGGATAGCAGTGTCTGTGTGTTAGTATACCTGTACTTGGGAATTCCATGAGGGCCTTCACAACCACCACAGCACCCATTGCCATAGTCAGTTGTGGCTGCTACTGTATGGGACATTACATGTACCCTGTTACACTCCTCTCCCTTACCGGCTACATGAGCCTTGCAGTACCAGTACAACAGTGTTGTACAAGTGAGTCAATAGGCATGGGATACCCACTGAGTTCTGGCAAGTGTGTGTATGTGTGCATGTCAATATATATTTAGGGTACAACATTCCGAGGCCACATACTCCTATTACAATACCCATTGCCACACATTAGTACAGATAGTGTTATTTCTGCCCATAGGTGAGGCATGACAATGCAACAACCTACTATGCTTGTGGCATGTGCATTAGATGCATATCCCTGTAGTACTACTTTTGGGATATACAATGGGTTGTATCGCAGTCATGGGCAATGTGTGATTGTGGGTATGTCAGAGTATCATCATGGGTTTCAGGGAGTACAATATCCATTGGGGAATGTGGGTACTGGGTACACTGTCATTACACCATGGTACACCCAATATATGTCTCATGTACCATGTTAAGGTGACCACTGTCACCATCAACCATACAGGTAACTGATACCACAATCCAGCCCAGTTATGCATGTGCTGTGTGCATCCTACATGCAACACATTGGACACATGGTCAAGTTAGTTAGCAGCGATAGGCCCAGGTCTCTTGGATGTGTGTCTACCTGTTATGTGTCTGTTAATGTGTATATGATGGTATGTCACACTATGTATTGTCCATATACAACCATTACATCCCCCATTAGCATACTGTATATGTCTGGGGATGTTCTGCATGTAACATGTAACTTGGAACACACGTCACCCTAAACGCTGTGTGGTGTGTGCAATGAAAGCCTACACTTACGTAGTACTACATACCTAGATAGGGGTTTAGTCCCAGTGTTGCCAAGTAAGAATGTGCATATATGTGGATGGGTCTACATCAGGTTGCAGATTATACATGTCCCGGCAGGTCACCTGCTCATGTGGCACAAGTAATAATTGTTATGCAAACCTGTGACATGTGTTCAACTGTACCCCAGATATGTCACAGCCATGGCAATACCGCAGTGCCATACCCCATGTGGAATATGACTGCAGACCATCCTCCTGCTAACACATGTACACCTACAACACTAATGGATAACATTATGGAGACCACAATCAACCAGTCTTACTAACAGCTATAATGCATCATTGCTGGATGGCTACACTACCTGACACGTATGCATTAAACTTTACTCCTGACAACATGTTACATTGCAGTACTCTGGAACACTATAGTACAGTCACAGTGTGCATCAGAACCATATTAGCCTGTCCTTACATCAATGTTATGAATGACAGGGATGTGGCACAGATATCATCATATGCACTGGGTGTGTTGTTGCTTTGCCAGAGGCTGAGGGTGGGCCATACATTTGACACCATGTGTGTGGGTGAGGGGTGTAATGAGGTGAACTGGGCCTGGTGATGTGGTGTGTGTAGGTATGGGGTTGACCTAGGTGTACCCGTATATTGTATGGGTATACGTGCACACAGTCCTGCCATGTGGCTGCCTTACACAGGTGTTTATGGACAGCTGCAGACCATACCTGGCAGGGTGTGCAGTTCACTGCCTCCGGCCATGGACTTGTGGAATGTTCCTGCCAGGGGTTCCATGGGCACTTCCAGGTACAGGCCTCAATGTGCTACTCTCTCCTGATGATGACAGATGTCCACTGGAACCAAGTCTCTCCTGGGACTGGCCAGGACCACATGCTTGTGGCCTGCTGTGGTGTGGTGTGGACAGCACCCCCCTGCAGTGCCAGGGCTGGTACTGCCACTTTGGGAGACCCTTGGTGTCCTAGCACATCCACATTGACTGCCAGCTGTTGGTTCTGCTGGCCTACATCCATGCGGCCATTGCCACACTCCCACCACATGTTCAAGCACGGACAAACCACGGTCGATGAAGGCCATCATCTTTCCAGACTGTCTATCCATGAGCTTGGTATAAGCATGGA
The DNA here is from genome assembly GCF_019279795.1 of Protopterus annectens. Taxonomy (NCBI): domain Eukaryota; kingdom Metazoa; phylum Chordata; order Ceratodontiformes; family Protopteridae; genus Protopterus; species Protopterus annectens. The sequence goes on along the minus strand of NC_056743.1, from coordinate 1,670,392,798 downwards.
TGGCACCAGATAGTTCATGGTAGTTGTTGCTTGCAGATGTGAGAGCAGCCCTGTGCAGCCTCAGGCCCTGTCTGGTGTAATGTTCCATACATGCCTGCACTGCCATGACAGTCTGAAACATGCACCTGGTGGTACCACTTGTGGTGCGCCTGCCAGGGGCATGATGATCAGTGGCCCTACCACGAGCACCCTGGGACATCTACCTATGTGGTGCCCTGCCAGACATCTGGCTATGCCTGCTGTGATGAGACACAGTAGGCATAGTTACCATACTCTCCTGTGCACTGCTGCCAAATGCCAGCTGTCCCTCCACTATGGCCAGTCATGATGGGGTATGTATAGGCACTGAAAATGCGTGCGTTGTAGGGGTGGCTAAAAGGGGGATTTCAAATGATGGCGCTGTATCAGCCCTGACAACCCCATCTGTGCCTCAACAGTACTATCATCATCTTCGGTGCCTGTATGGACACCAGCATCAGATTGCATGCAGGAGGGACCATGACCCACCTCACCACCTGTGGGTGAAAACAAGAAATGCACTTTAAGACCTGTACAGCATTGCATAACAGTACATGCACACACCACACACACACACACACACACACACACACACACACACACACACACACACACACACACCACCTTAACTCCTACCTGTCCGTGACAGTAGAGACAGTCCTGCGTTTATCCCCATGCATTCTCCATCCTGCGTCACACTTGGTAACATACATTCATTAATACCACTCATTAACGTATCATTCCTCTAAATGCCTAGACAAGTGATCACAGCACAAGACCTGTTACTCCATTAGCTCCCTGACCTGAGTGGAGTGGTTTTACATGGCCTCACTGCTGTCATTCTCTGTTCACTCTGTGTATGTCTGGTCATTGTGAGCATGACCTCTATTTGTGAGGGGCAACTATGTTCACTCCATAATTTCACGCACTGGAGTGGCATGTATAAGTATTGCTCAGTACAGGCCAGATATGCTACTCAATCAACCTATCATGTGACAACTGTAATATATGGATACACTCCCTGGTGTTGTCTAGTAATTCCCCAATGCATCTATAGTGCAACATTAATGGTTTGTTGGTCACCTCTCCATTGAATGCGATATTAAGGGTATACCTGATGTCTACCTTCCCTCCCAATGCATGTTCCATGCTAGAGGACTTATTATACTATCAGCTGTTCTGTGATTGCAAACATGACAAGTAATCCTGGTGTGTCATGTGTCAGTCCATGTCCATGTACTGCATGATCCCAAAGGGAAGTACTGCTGTATGAGCAACCCCACAATCACACATGTGCATACATGGACACCCACACAAGCACACACACAAGCACACACGCATCCTGCATGCATCATCCTCCCTCCACTTCACCAGAGTGACCATACAGACAAAACACCACACACACACACACACAGGTGAGGTTGCACAAAGACAGTACACACAGTCCTCCTATTACCCATCTGTCAACACACATAACATATGGTACACAACAGCATGCAGTGCAGCTTTAGTCAATCCATGCTAGCAACAGTATACATGTGTGTGATGCATGTGCTGTGTTAGTAGGTGATGCCCCTTCCCATGGATACCACTGCACCTATGTACACAGTATTGCTGTGCACCTGTTCTGCACCCTGCCATGCACTGTGCACCAAACCTCACAGGTGTACAACCCATTGCTGAATGTGTAGTACTGTGTCAGTTAAGTCAGCCCTAATGCTCACAGGACCTATGTTTCTCAGCATCACATACCTGGGATAATATGTGGACAGATGTCACCTGTGAATGCCTGATGTCTGGTTTACAGATCCCAACATCAGCAGACCATGTATGACAAATCCAGTACTATTACACTGACAACCACCAGACCATGCTGTGGCTATGGGGAGTGTACACACCCTTATTGATATGACACACCCTTCCTTGATCTGCCATGGGACCACATCACCACATATATTAACAGTACATAAGCCCGATATGTGACATATATTCTGTACATTCACATGCAGTGTCTATGGAATGTGTTAGGTATGTGGATGCTGACCACGATGCATACACTCTGTGTGTGCATATGTGTGCACACCCTTATCATGACGGTTTGTTGCACCTATTGTTATGTGTGCTACAGCAGTCACTACTCCTGGCAGGGGTATACTAGCATGGGCCATCTGCATTTGCCAGTGTATTTTCAGCCTGCCCTACACATGTCCCCCAAATCTGCATGAATGCAAGGTCTACTCACGTGCACATCCCTTGGTGTTCACGCACTGCCATCACTATTGCTGTGGGGGTAGGGTTACATCTGCCACAGTTCCTGAACCTGACTGTGTGCAGATACAGCCATTCTTAGCATTCTTAGGATCCCTGCTGTAGTGCACTGGTGTGTCATGTTGACACCCCCTCCCCACCTTCAGCCTTTTTGAAGATGCTTGACAATTAAGGCCTACACATGTGTCAGTTTGCAGTGTTCCATAAACTGAACACCATATGTTACAGCCTAGTCCCAGCTAATAATGTTGACCACAGTAATATGTTATGCCATAGTGTAAATCTGTAACAGTGATTATTGTACTACTGGTATATATACTGTTGTTGCACTGTATACGGGTGATGTTTCACACGTCCCTACTGTAGACCATGTCTCCCACCATTATATTACTCCCTGTGGACACATTTCACAAGGACAAGATGTTAGTTGTCTTGCAGGTGTCTGACATACCCTTCCAATACTCCATCATGGTCACCACTGTGATGCTATGTCCAAACAGGACAGTGTAGTGCTAGTTTGTAGTGTTTAGACAGTCTTGTTAGCAGCATGCAAGTTAGCAGGGAGCCATCCAACTCACCTCTTGCCTTGAAAAGATGAAACATAAAAACAGGTCTCCACAACTCATAAGACAAGGTTACTAATCTTAATACACATGTTCGACACCCCCCACCTCATATCAACAACAACCACACTTACACACAATTAATAGGGTGGCTCTGCACTTACCTGAATTGTGTGAACATATTTTTTTTGTACCCCACTTTGATGCTAGAGTTTGTAAATATGTTCCCTGTGTGAACACTCATCATGCCTGTTAAAGGCTATTATCACCCATGCCCTTGATGTGGCCACTCACCTCCATATATAGAAGTTAGGTTAGGTTCAGGTTCATATCAGGCTTCATGCCCGAGAGCATGGCAAGCCTAGCAGTTTTGGCTTAAGCCACCCCCCAGCCTATAGTATGGTTATACCCATTATTTTGCTGTGCCTCTGTTGAGCAGTGACACTGAGGTAATCCCTGGGGTATATCTGCGACTCTCCATCCACATTGGCTTAAGATTTCTTGAACAATGCGCCAGCGAGGTGCGGCCTCTGCATACCGATTTATTTTATTCCACATACCGGGATTTCTTTGGGTGATTAATCTATCCCTCCAGCACGCCCTGCATAATAGCCGAGTCTTTCCAGGTTTAAGTCTCCCTCTTCTGACGGTCGGACGGATCTAGATTTTTTTGAGGAATAAGGCCTTATCAATTCTTGGCTTCACATGGTCTTGTAGGTTAGGCAAAAGTCAAAGGTCACTCCTGCAAAGTTTACTGAATAGAGCTGGAGTTCTTTCAGTCGGCAGCATAGGACAGATGTTTGAGACCCTTTTTCCTTTTTTTTTTATGTTACTGTGTTGTGCATGTTGCACATCTGACATTCTTGTGTTATTGGGGATATCTATGCATGCTGTTGAGACAGGTGGGATTGTGTAGACATATTACCACATATCTATAACAGTGACACACAATAAAGTGTTTAGGAATACCAAAAACAAAAAAAAAACCAAGAGTAAAACACATGACAATAAAAAGTTTAATTATTTATTAGAAATAAAATTAAAAACTCCAACAAGGCCAAAGACTTAAAATTCAGTAAGCACTTTCACATTCAAAGGGAATGCTTCATTAGACTGTTAACTGTTGACTTAATAAGTTTTTTATGTGTATATATAGTTCCCAATACATATGGTTTTATATTCATCAATACACATGAATATCAGATTTTTATATATTATTTTTGTATATATATATATATATATATATATATATATATATATATATATATATATATATATATATATATATATTATTTATGCACTTTTATAACTGTGAGATTATTATATCATATTTGTTAAAATGCTTTAAAAATGTTTTTAATGAATTATCCATAAGGTTTTTTGATGAACTAATTTATTTTCATTCAATATTCATGAGCCGAATAGTGATTGGCTTGACAATGAAATGTTAAAGCTTTGAAATGGTACCAATTAAATCAACAGTTAACAGTCTGATGAAGCATTCCCTTTGAATGTGAAAGCACTTACTGAATTTTAAGTCTTTGGCCTTGTTGGATTTTTTCATTTTATTTCTAATAAATAGTCGGCTTCTTATTGTCGTGTTTTGGCTGCCTCTTTCAGTTTTGTTTTTTGGGATTTTATGGACATTTGCTGCAGCTGAGGAGCCTCTTCCTTGTCTTGGAAATTCTTCTTCATGTTTAGGGAATATTTGCCAGCAGAACCACCTCTCTAAACACATCTGCCCATGTTTCCAGGCCACATCAGATGTGGGACCCACCCTGGGGCATCCTCATGTACTGGTCCAGCACTACTTTCAGGTGGAACCACCTCAGGGGATGTTGCCCTTCCCTGGGGGCACTCACAGACATGATCTTGTCCCTCGAGGGCAGGTCCAGGGTCTGTTCCATAGAGGTCTCCTCAGACACATGTGGGATGTGCTACATCACTTTGACGCACCCAGTACACATTCAGAGGCTCCACCTGTTCAGCCTCCAGTCCAGGCGCCTTCGGGACGTGGACTGCTGTTGTGAGAAGCAGTGGGTGGGTGGGGGGCTTGTTCCCATTGTGTCCATATTGGGGCCCATGGGGCTTCCACATCACAGACCACACACACCATCCATGGTGTTTACCCACCACATGTGTCACATACCAACCCTGTAGGCTGTCCTCTATATCTACCAACCCAGACCACCTCCACAACTGTACCTGCCATACTTCCCCATATTCCAATTCCATACTTCACAGACAAGGGAAATGTGGTCCCAACAAGGGGTTCACATGTGACATACCCATCCATGTTGCACACACTGACAGCTGAATATATCTGTGTGTATTGCTCTGTGTGCTGTTCCCTCACACATAGCATGAAGCACTATGGTGGTAATATAGGGGACATATATTTACATACATATATGCGTGTGTTTGTATATATGTAGAAGTGCATATAGATATATATCATATATGTGTGGATATATATGATGTATATATGTGCTTATATAAATATGTTTACATATGGGTATCTCTATATCTGTGGACATACATGTATATATACGGGTCTACTTCATTTGATCTAAAGACCATTTGACCTAAATCCATTTGATCAAAATTTCATTTGATTGAAAACCAGTATTCAAGGCATAAAACTGGGATTTGTCCCCCTCCCCAATGTTGTGCGACCCCGGAGTAGATATACATATATATATATATAGTTGGGGGGTGTGGCGGGGACGAAGCCCCCCACCCAGTTTCCATTAAAAGAAGAAAATAATACAAAAAGTACAGATTTTAAATGAAACTAGGTGGAGGGTGAATGTGGGGGGCTGCGCACATCACAGCCTCCCTAACTATATATCCCAACTCTAGGGTCGCACGACATTGGGGAGGGGGACAAATCCCTGCTATTTGCCTTGAATACTGGTTTTTGATCAAATGAAATTTCGATCAAATGGGTTTAGGTCAAATGGTCTTTCGATCAAATGAAGTAGACCCATATATATATATATATATATATATATATATATATATATATATATATATATATGTGTGTGTACACATATACATATCTATATATGGGTACATCAGGTCTACAATCTCAAAACTCCTTCCTGCACAGCTGATCAGTCTTGTTACAACACAGACAGGTGCTACATATGGATATAGCTTAACATTAGGAGGGTATATGTAGGGCCAGATTGCAGATAACCCTATTACACACCTGTGGCATTCCAGCATGCTACAATACAGGTTAACATGAGTATCCTGCAAGTGGTGGGCTGTGGAATTCATGTTTCCATCATTATGGCATTACTTCCACCACCAGCTATTGGCCACAGTAATATACATGCTTTCCATTACACAACGCACACTAAGATGGCTTACATCTTATCAGTCAGTTATGCTTTGCACAGTTGACGTGTATGGCCCACTACCCACAGGGACAGACTCTATTGTCTTTAGCAGTTCTTCAGCTGAACATCATTACAACAACAACACCTGATGGCACATATAAATCATTCCACATCATCTATCCCATTATTATGGATCAAGTACTACAGTCAGTTACATGCATATATACTTCACATACCTGTTGTGAGAATGAGGTCTTTTCTGGATAGTGTCCTTGTAAGGATTTTTTTTGTTCTCCTTTGGCTTGGTCTTTAGCAAGCTTTCTGTCTTAGTTTGATTGTTTGTTTCACATTCAATTTCACTTCTCTCTCTCCAGTAAATGGATTGAACTGCTTTGGATAGATTGTAGCATGGTTTTTGTAGCTGATCCACATGATCAGGTAATGACCTCTGTACCAATCAGTGTCTTCCACTTGCTACCTGCATGCAGCATGCTGTGTAGTACTTCCAATTGCCACTGTCATGGCAACCCACTACTATAAATCCCTACATCATGTGGGCATGGTCCCTTTACCTTTCCTGTATGGTAGACATCCTTCCTGAGTGTGGGCAGCAGTGTTACAGACAGCAGGTAACAATACCTCTTACAAGAGAACTTGCACACTTATGTCAGCTACATATTTGTATGAGGTTCCAGAACTACAGACAGAGTGTGAGTAGTGTTTTTGTATGCATTGTATAGCACCAGTGTTACAGGGTTTGTGTGTACATACTAGTTTAACATGGAATGCAGTCTGTCTGCATAGCTCTCAACTGTGGGCCTATCCATTTGATGGCCAGAGGTGTGCGTGTTATATTTTGTCAGTCCACCTCACAGGTCTTGTGTCAGATATATCACTGGCAGTGTGTGTTGAGTACTATCAGTACATGGCTACATCCATTTGAGTTTCTAATTTCATATTCCTGATTAAGGGTATGTTGCAGATTATCCTGTAACACCAGTGACTTGCTTAGTATATGGCAACACTATTTCACATATGGGCCTGTGTCCAGCCTCTGTCCTTCACCTTACATACCAGGCTTTGTCCATATGACATGCTGTCAGGGATAGATACGTTGTGGACTGTGAGCATGTCATGATACCATTCCTGCCATCATTCCACTTCTGTTGTGGCCCCTACATATATTGTGGGGTTGGGTCCATATATGTGTGGGCTTCATCTACACAATACATGTTTGCCCTTATGCAGTTCAGAGGCCAGTGTATGTAACAGTGGTATATGACCCTGCATGTCAGTCTGTGGGGGGATGCACCATAAATAACCTAGGCTGTTACAACATGTGAGGGTATCAGGGGTAAGCTCGCTTAAGATATCTGGATGTACATTACCATACAATTCACCTTGGGTAAATGCAGGCCTACTGCTTCCTGCCGTACAGATTGTTCTGTTTGTCAGTTTGATTGTGATGGTTTAAGGTATGCCTTGTTATGTAACAGATACATCCCATTTTGTCAACTGAGGTCTTTACCCCCTAAGGATTGTGTACAGAGTGTAGATAGAGGTTGCTGGACTATACATCTGCATTACTTAGTGTTGATTGATTGTTATCCTGTGGCCTAGTCTGTCTTTACTGTTGTACTACTTGAAGGCCTTGGCCTGGACTGCTGCCTAACTGCTGGGATTTTTTTATCTGTTTGACAGTTGCATTAGTCTGTTTGTATGTATTTCAGAGTCTAAACAGCTATATGATATATATATATATATATATATATATATATATATATATATATATATATATATATATATATATATATACATATACATATACGTTGCCAAAGTGGTTAGAAAGACCTTCTATATAGCTCACCTTATCATGAAAGGGTTTGCATCTAGATCAAGAGAGGTCATTGTGCCCCTCTACTCATCACTCATCAGGCCCATAATTGAATACAATGCCCCTTTTGGGATGTACCTTACCCGACACCTGCAGCAACTGGAGAGACCCCAAAAGTACCTCACCAAGAGGATCATGGAGTACAAACAGATGTCCTATGCAGCTTTACTAAAGAAATTCCAGCTCTACTCAGTTGCTTACCGTCTACTCAGAGGCGATCTATGCCTGACGTACAAAGCCATGTCAAACCCAGAATTAATGGACATGCTCCACCTCAAAACATCCAAGTCCCTTAGAGCTACACGCTCCAGGGACCTAAACCTCAGCACAAAAATAAATAGGACATGCTGGAGGGACAGATTCATTTCCCAGAGGCTCCCCTCACTCTGAAATAGAATCCAAATTCATGTTAGACATAACCCCTCGCTGACCCTCTTCAAGCGAAATTTGGACGCATGGGTGGGAAATCGCAAATTCACCCCTGGGATCTCTCCTGTGTCCCTGCTAGACAGAGGCACTGTAAACTAATCTTAAAAGGGTACCTTCTGTGACCTACTTTACAGAGGCACAGTAGGCTAATCTAATAGGGAGGTGGAAGCCAAATACACTCTGGCTAGGCTTATAACTGCCCTAGGGCAGATAGCCTAGTATCTACCTATGAACCTATGTATCTGTATGTATGTGTTTGTGTATATGTATCTTAGGAATGTTGATTGGTTCCACATTGTACATTCCCTATGATAGCCAGACTGTACTGCATGATATGTTACTGATACCAGCGTGACATCATGCAGGTGGGATGGAGTACTGTTAATATCTTGTGCCCATGTTGTGTCAGGTCCTGGTTATGGGATTTTCAACAGTTGGTATTGTATTGCAGGGCAGACGTGTTTGGCTGTGAGGAGTTATATCTATATGTACAAGATGTATGTTGTTTGGGCCTCCTCATCCCCATTAATGGTGCATTGTGGTCATATATGTTTATGTTATGTTTTCTTTTATATGTATAGATATATGTCTGTATATACATATATAGATATATATTTATGCTTACATATATATATATATATATATATATATATATATATATATATATATATATATATATATATATATATATATATATATATATATATATATATATGTATGTATATGTATATATATATATATAGACATATATGTATATGTATTTATATGTAGACATATATATCTATAGATGTATGCATATATATATATATATATATATATATATATATATAATCTACATATATAAATATGTATATATCTATTTAGATACACACACACACACACACACACACACACACACACACACACACACACACACACACACACACACACACACACACATTCATCTATATGTTTAAACAGATTTCCTGTACTGTTGAATGACTGTTCTGGATGATATGTTTGTGAAAAACATCAGAGTTGTGTGTATCGCACATGGCTTAGTGGTAAATCACTTTAGGTATGATGTGTAGGGTCCTGTCTTTGAGCCTTGAAGAGGCTGTTTATTTTGTTGCTGGGCAGAACAAGGGCCATTGGATACAGAGTCATTAAGGCACTTTTAAGCGGTTGTAAGCTGTTTGCGCCGAGGTAAGCACAGCTAACTTCCGGTTACAGTTTCTTATACTCAGCTTCTAAATTGCTTAACCTGTGTAGGCATTGCTTACTCCCACGCAAACAGCCTTAAACCCACTTACAGCTGCTTAAAAGTGCTTACTCCCGCTTACCCCCACGCTCATTTATTTAAAAGAAAAGAAAAAAAGGTTGTTAGAAAAGTGGTGAAAAAGGGGCACAAAGAGGGAAAGACAGTAGGGAAAATAGCTAGGGATGTGCAGGAAGGGTGTAGGGAAAGTCAATAACTGTCCAGTCTATCTTCAGCAACAACTGTGCATATATACTGAATTTGGAGGTAGATTTGGACACTCAAACCCCTGACAGAGGGGTGAGAACTACAACAATATGTTATGATGCCACTACAACAATATGTTGTGATGCCATTTAAACCAGATTACGTGTCCAGTGGACACGTGTGCAAAATGGACAGCTATGTTTGGGGCGAGATTTTTTTTTTTTTTTTGGGAACAGATTGCCCTTTTTTTCAGATGAGAGTGACAAGACAAGACAAACAAGACACATACAGGGGCGGTATATGACACATGTGGGGGTAAATATCTTGATGGGGAAGGGTGTTGGGAAATCGGAAGCCCATGAACTCTCTAGTGGAAACAGTTGGACTGAGGTCCCCACCCATGGGTAGTCACCACTGCACCTTCACAGCCCCAAAGGTGGTTGTACTGGCGGCTGAGTCAGAGAGCTAGGCTGACCCTCTAGTCATGCCATGTGGCCCTTGAGCTGGCATATCAGATCTCCAAACTGCTGGTTGAGCTCACTACTCTCCACGGCCTGGACCTGGCGATGGGTGACAGGTTCCTGTCTGTGCCCACTCCTGGGGGGTGAGCCCCATCCCCTGAGGTGGTTCCACCTGAAGGAGGTGCAGGACCAGTGAATGAGGAGGTCCCGGGTTGGCCCCAGATGTGCTGGTGCCTGGTGCCATGGCCAGCTAAAGTGGGACAGGTTGGTATGCTGGGACCCGCATTCCCATACCTGCTATGGTGTTTATGCTTTATCAGCATATGTGTGTTAGTAATAGTCAACGCTTTTCAGGATTAGGTATAACAGCATGCATAGATATTCCCATTAACCCAGACACCAGATATGGAACAGTTGCATAGCAAACAGAGCACATGCATATATGGGACCACAGTGTTAATTACAATAACATGCAGGTACATTGATGGCACCATGCCACCAATGTTGGAGTATTTCAACATAGCACATGCATAGAAACAGATTTAAATAATCATCAAACAATAGGACATATGTCCCAACATTAGAGTTAAGTCAGCACATACCAATTGAGTTGGGTATTTAGTTTATTGTTGCAGATATGGTGGGGGGAAAGAAAGATGTCAATTAACAACTAGTATATTCCTGTAGTTCACATTACTTTCATTGTCAGTGCTGTTATCTGTATCTTACAAGTATTTGTACACTACCCTATTGCCTTACTTTGGACAGTGGTATGGCTGTTGACAACTATTTACATGAACTGGTTTTACCTGCAGTATACACCTCTTACGTGGTATATCTGTGGAGGAATTGTTTGTTAACACTAACTAACTGTTTCTACACATACTCACAGATTCCAGGTTGATGTTATGCACATCCCAGTCCATCTCTTTTTGCACAGACTCTAGCCATGTCTTGACCACATGCAGGTGAACTGGGACATATTTAGACTATTGCCCTCTTCAATCTTTAGTGACTTACAGCACTCTTATACAGGATTTCGTAGGCAGTTATATTATGTAGCACAGTGTGGGTGACAGTGATGAGTGATACCTTATTATTCAGAGCAACTGCAACAATAACAATGCCATACAATACCAGAGTAAACAGTACTAGTACAGGGTATTAATCTTTTATTTCTAGGCACAGTGTTCACATCTGACGGACCTGTGGAACAATGTTTGTTAGCACCACCTGAATGTTGCCACACAAAGTACCAGAATCCAGATTAGTATTATGCACATACATCTCACTCTGTTACTGTACACACTCTGGTCACAGCTTGACAACATGGGGGTGTAAATGGGACATAGTTGGCTTATTACTCTCATAACATTTTGGGGAGTTGCTAGTGTGACAGGTTTGTTCTTATAGATATGTGACAATCAGTTGTATTTCCTGTTTGATGCCTAAATATCTGGGATCATTCCACTGATTTCCCAGGGGGACATGGTGACAGGCAACAGATATGGGCCGATATACTGGGCATTCTGGACATATCTGTACAGTTGTGGGGTATGATTCTGTATGCAGCTTACTTCCACCCCCAGAATTCAGACTATGGCTGTGTCTGCTAAAACTAAAACACTGTCCATCACAGTTGTGTGTGGTATAGAAATATTGCTGTATATGTCTTATCTGATTTCTGTCTATAATTCTCCTGTGGTTTTACATTCTGACCTTGTATTACAACACTCTTATACAGGATTTCCTAGACAGTTATATTATGTAGCACAGTGTGGGTGACAGTAATGAGTAATACCTTATTATTCAGAGCAACTGCAACAATAACAATGCCATACAACACCAGAGTAAACAGTACCAGTACAGGGTATCAATCTTTTATTTCTTGGCAGTGTTCATATCTGATGGACCTGTGGGAGCAATGTTTGTTAGCACTACCTGAATGTTGCCACACAAAGGACCAGATTCCACATTAGTATTATGCACATACATCTCACTCTGTTACTGTACACACTCTGGTCACAGCTTGATAACATGGGGTGTAGATGGGACATACTTGGCTTATTACTCTCATAACAGTTTGGAAAGTTGCTAGAGTGACACATTTGTTCTTATAGATGTGTGACAATCAGTTCTATTTTTTGTTTGCTGCCTATACGTCTGGGATCATCCCACTGATTTCCCATGTCATATCTGTACATTTGTGGGGTATGATTCTGTATGCAAGCTACTACCACTCTCTGGATTTGAACCATGGCTGTGTGTGCTAAAAGCACAACAGTTCATGTCTCAGTTGCATGTGCTATTTGGCTTTTGTTGTGTGTTTTTTAACTGTTTTCTGTCTATGTCTCTCTCGGTTGTACTAAATGAACTCTGGGGATTATACTAGTCATATACGGACATTTCTACAGATTTTATTTATGTTGCACAGTGTGGGTAACAGTGCTTAATGCAACAGTACTATTAAGTGATTGCAAATCTATATTACCATATGATACCAGAGTAAACACATGCAGTCCAGCAGTTAGACCTTTATTGTCAGGCTATTATGCTTTTATTTACATACAACCTATATGAGATTTTTCCTGCCATATTCTCTGGTGTATGCAGTACTTGCCTTAAACAATGCAGGTTTTATATAGGCAATTAACTTACTAATACGTTTAGATGTATTTCCTATGACAGTACATACAAGAGTATTACTAACCTGCCTCACGTCACATCCTCTCCAAGTGACATCCATTGGCCCCGTGGTTCGCAGCCCGCTCACTTGCCGCTGTGAAGGACATAAGAGGAATATTTTGCCATATCTATCCATAATATACATGAGCTGGCAATTATTAAACAGGTAGTGGAGTGATACTTACACACAGCTGGGACCTCCTCTGTCCTCCTAGCCTCTTGGATCCACTGATCCAAGAGATCGTCCTTTCACCACTTCAGGTCAGCATAGTGATGCCTGACCTGCTCACCAGTTTGAGGTAGCCAGTGGCACTGGTGAAGTCACAGGTGATGAGGTCCCAGACTTCCTCTTTATATTAGGAACCCTGGGAGTGGCCCTGCAACAGTCTCTATTCATGGTCTTTGACAAGGAGTCCTGCCATAACTCTGGACTCCTGGATGCCCCAGTGCTGCACCCGAAAGCACACACCCTCTCCCATTCCAGACATAGTGCCTTCAAAGGGAAATTACAACCAGTTATGAGATGTATTCCCACCTGTTGGGTTTAAATAGGGTCAATTTCCTGCACTTTGCCATTATTGGATGGTTTTGAAAAGGCTAAGCTATGGGAAAACATGCTTACCTAAGGTTGGCATTGTTTCAAGGGGTATACCAATGGGCAAACTGAGTTAGCTGGCCTACTCATTGCTTACATCTACTAAGCTGGGCTGTGCAATGCTTAGCATTGCTTAATATTTAATTTGCATTATATTTGCTTTTTGGCATTGATTTATTATTCATTACATGGTATATTTGTGTCTGGTATCCATGATTCATGTGTACGTACACTGTATGAGGTCCTTGTGTTTATTAGGGGACTTCAACACTTTATTACAATTACACCTCACATCTGGGCTTAGTGCAGTACTCCAGTTCACATATTTATGTTATGTAATAGGTTATACAACATAAGACTGTGTATAGATTCCTTTCACATGTTCAGTTTGATTTTCCTATAGTGAGCATTTGTTTGGTGATACCTCAGTCATATGTAAAGCTATGATGACTTAGTGGATAACTACTGTGACTATAGTGTACAGTGTCCTGAGTTCAAGACCTGCAAAAGCTGTTTAGTTTGTTTCTAGCCAGAACAGCGGCTGTTGCATACAGAGGGATTAAGGCACTTTTAAGCACTTGTAAGGGGGTTTGCACGGGTTTACATGAGGGTAAGCTATGCTAGCCATCTGTTAAATATGCTTACAGAGAGTTAGCTTCAATATTGCTTAACCTGTGTGCGCATTGCTTACCCCCGGCAAATGGGCTTAACCTCACTTACTAGTGCTTACATATGCTTACTTCTGCTTACTACTGCTTAATAGTGCTTACACGTGCTTGCTAGTGCTTACTCCCACTTACCACTGCACTAATTTAGACAATAATGTCTAATTGTTCTTGGGCAGGTGGGGGATTTGGAAGCTGTATGGAGTTATCATTCATTACACATTTTACCTTCCATTTGTATCCCTGATTCCTGTGTACATATACTGTATGGGACATGTGTGATTATCTGTGGACTTTGCAACATTATGACACTGACACCTCACATCTGCATTTAATGCAGTACTCCAGTTCACACATATGTTATTTAGTAGGTTATGCAACTAAAAATATTGTTCATAAAGTGATTTGACATGGAAAAATGGAATGTGTTATAGTGGGACTCGAACTGGGAATGACTGCTCATAAGGCAAATGCTCTGCCCACTACACTATTGCTGTACTGTGTCATTTGCATATATCTTGCTTTTTATCCTCTTCTGCCATTTAAGCTGCATTAACCATAGCTAAGTGATGTGCAACCCCACGCACCTACGGTTAAATTTAATCAGTTTCATAAAAAAAAAATCTTTATATTTGTTGTTTTAACTACTGCTCTTGTACACATGGGGGGATATTGCTGGGGGTATGCATACTCCTATGAGTGGTCTCGCTCATTCTTTTATAACTTGTCTGCTGTTCTTCATTGCAGGTGCATGTATATTATGAGAGCTTTGCTCTCAGATGCACCCTCTGCACTCTTACATGCTCTGTGTAAGATTAGGATCTCAGGCAGTGCGCCTTCATTAATATGCATGGCACGCTGCCGTCCTGCTCCTAAACAGTCGCTTCTGTGCAGGACCAAGCTAGTCCTGCATGGAAGGATAGTGAATCCGGGGGCATGTTTCTATAAGCTCTAACAAAATAGTACTTATAAACCTCAACAAAAAAAGATTCTGCATTTCAGGTTAATTTTCCCTTGTCTATTCTTAAGATCATGGTACATTTACCTCACTAGTTATAACTTTTGCAAAGGACAAGAGTCAGCATTTGGAAATCAAATTAATTTTATGTCACTGGCTGCATACCTTTCACAATGTGCTGTTAATTTACAATGGGGACTATATCAGATTCTAAACACCTGAGTACTGCATCATAAATCTAATAAAGGTTACCATTCCTGCCAAAGATAATGCGTGACAACTAAGCAATCATTAATGAAGTACACCAACACATTTGAAGTGTAGAACATAACAATTTAAGCATTTTGTAAGTTCTCATTTCATAAGTATAATGGTATTGTTATAACTGAGTTGGAGAATAATATTATCATCACTTTCAATAATAACCAGTGTCCTCGATTTCCAAAATAATTAATTTAATGCTTGTAAAAATGGTTATCAAAAATGAACATGAAACATCAAGACTGAGTCATGTCAACTGTTATCTTTGACAAGAAGGATATAAAAATCAAGAGATCAAATGGATTACAAAAACACCACATTATACTACACTACTAAATGTTTATTGAGTCCACTACACATGACTGTTCCTCCAGTCATGATAAAAAGGTGATTAATGACAACATGGCTTTTTTCAGGTCAATATTATCAGATTGAAACTTTCAAACCCCGAATACCATATGGTCAACACTATATGTTCAAAGTTCGAAAATTTGAAAAAAAAAAAAAAAAAAAAGAAACCTGTCATTAAAGGTTGTATGCAGGGGGGCAAGCCCAGCTGCACCCTCCACACCCCCGCTACTTAAATATACCAAACTCCAAGATCGTATTACATTGAAGTAAACAGAAGAATTCCTTACAGCAATCTCCATTCATACTTGCAAATTTTTCAGTATTCGAACATTTGGTGTCATCCAAATGGTGTTCGAATATTGAAATCTTTGCTTTGATAATATAGACCCCTTTTTTCTACTAATTCAGACTCTACAAATGCTGCAGATTCTGCCTGAGTGGTTTAGGTAGAACAGCATCGCCTTCAACAAGGTCTGAATTCTGAATGGAAAAATTGTAGATGAGAAGGGGTGGAGCCTAGATGGTTAACTGGTAACAGCAACTTTTATGAGCTCCGCAATCTAGTACCAGAATTAAGGAAAAGAATCATTTTTATTTTTCAAAAGTTGTAAATTCTTAACTCTTGGCTTGGAAAATTCAAGAAGGCCCTCAAGAACATCTTACAGATATAATAGCAAGTCTAAAGTGACATTAAAGTTTAGTAGTAATATCTATCATATCAGTAATATTACCAAGAATAATTGGAAGATTCTTTTAAGCGATGAAGGGTTGAGAGATAGTATAGACAGAGAACCATGGAGGCGTAATAACAACCTAAAGGACCTACTATGTCATGAACCTGAAAAAAGGCAGAAGAGTAGTATAAAATATTCTAGGTTTGGGACATTTCCATGTAGATATTGTAAGGCATGCACTTTGCTAAATAGTGAATGTTATTTTATATATCCAATTACTGATAGAAAATATAGGTTTGATTTCTATGCTGATTGCCATTCTGCAAATGTGGTCTACCTTGCAAAATGTTTTTATGTGGGGAAAATGAACTGCAAACTCAAAACTAGAATATTAAATCATATGTCTTCTATCAGATTAAGAGATGAAAAAAATGCCTTGTATCAACATATTAAATGCTTTCTGGATCACAGTTTTTCATTTTTGGTAATGCAAATAATACAAGATGGTAGGAGGGGGGGGTGGCATTGTTAACAAAACTGAATATGCAGAGCTTAAATGGATTTTAAATTTGGTAGCAGGCATAGCACCAGGTCTTAACAATTGTGTTCCTTTAAAACCAACATTGAAAAAAAGGCGGAAGAAATGTAAAAGTTAATCGTTTAATTGTCTAATGAATTTTTAAAATGTACGTAAGATGTTTCAGAATCAATGTATGTTGTCTGAAGAAGGGTATCCACCCAAAAACGCTAACCTGCATTTTTTGATAAATCATTTTTTAATAACTCTTCTTATATTGGCTTGGTTTGAACTCAATCTTTCTGCCTGCTGTTTTTACTTTTGTAGAAAGCGCTAACCTGCATTTTTTAATAAATCATTTTTTAATAAATCTTTTTATATTGGCTTGGTTTGAACTCAATTTTTCTGCCTGCTGTTTCTACTTTTGTAAAGAAGAGTCCTTAAGGGAATGAAGGAAGTATTTTTGTCTACTTTCCCTTGTCTTGGAGATGGAAGCTTTAGAGCTAGAAATCTGCTCAAATTGGTGCGCATGGGTGCAAACAATGGGGTAGCTGGTCGCTGTTCTGGCATTTTATTACTTTATAGGTGTGCGGTTCAACTCTTGTGTGGATGTCCATTCGAAATAGTTGATCTGCTCCTACCTATACCTCTCAACTAACAAAAATTTGGATTTTAGTTGAGCCTCTTAATCTGTCATGATAGTAGTGGCTTAAGATGAATGTCATTCTATATTTGAAAGCTATAAACTGGTATCATTCAGAACATGTATGTTTACTCAGTCCCTCATCCTGTCAGGTTAATAGATGAAGTGTCTCCGATTATTTTTAAAATTGAACTCAGTTTTTTTTGGCTATGTTTAAAGCTGCTAATTACTACTAAGTTATTATAATGCTGCTAGTTTCTAGCAACCTGCATGCAGCTGTTTTCACAGTATATTTTTATTCTTAATTTATATCAGTTATGTACCTCAGTAACGTCTCTATATATAGATTTTATGTCATTAGTTTAGGTTCTTTATAGCCAGTACTATTTGCTTAATTTGTAAGTAAGGGAGACTGGTGAGTATTTAATGTTGGCTGAGGTTTTATCCAGTAACTTAATGTAGTAGAAAAGAAGTGTGTGTGGTATTCACATCACCAGTAGCTATCACAGTTTTTCTTACAATAGACATCATATGAAACAACAATGCATTTATTGTGGGAAGTGACAAGAGTTAGTCTAAAATTAACTATAGCAGATGATTAATGGGTAAATTAGTATTTTGCATTTTATTTATTTAAAATTATAGCAAGATTAAATGCATAGTAGGCAGAAATGAACTTGCAAGTATTGATTCTTAGTTTTAATCTGCAAACATATAATATAAGCTATCTGTTTAGTTAAATGTCTGATCCAGATTTCTCTGTGGGTTGTGTTTAGCAAATTTGAAATGGGTTTTAAGAATATTGACTATGCTGTTAATCACTACCCAAAAATAATGTAAACAATATTATTCATAACTCAGTGAACTAGTACATTATTAACTTTATTATCCATGTATTAATGAATATTGAGGAAATATGTGGCTGCTGATTTATTATAGTTCTTCAAATGTCCTATTGATAGGTAAAAATGAAATTCTTTATGCAGTGGAAATAATGATGCTTTACATCTAGAGTACTTTGTTCTGTTATGCTTATCCACTAAGCAATTTTATAATCTAAACATGCCAGAAATTAAATTGAATAAATATTTGTATTTTAGTAAATGTGATGCTTCTATATCTGGCTTGCTTCATTGAGTCTACTAAGTGTAGCTTGATTATATGCTATATTATTTAAATATTAAAAGTTTAAAAATTTAATTTCCACAATATTTTCAAAACTATAGTCTTTTTATAGTATAGTGGACTCAAAAGACAGAAGGGATTTTCTTAGTCATCGTTAGATACTTAATTTCAACTCTAGTAAATTAACTTATTTATACTAACTTTGTTAATGGCTAGTATATTCTTTAATTTGAAATAGTTAAGGCATTGGCAAAGTAGATAATATGGAAAATGTATGTATTTATGTTTATTTATGCATCTATTTATTTATTACTAAACTATGACTATTTTATTTGGTTACAGTATTTATCATTAAATAGGTTTCATCAACCATTATAGACTTTCTTTCTACTTTGAATATTTTATAATTTAGCATTAATGTTTTTATTATATGAAATCTTCCTTTGTTCTATACACTTACAATTACTTAAAATTGTATTTGCTCCCATTAACAATTGTTTTGAATAAGCTGCTTCTATTACATCAGTTTCAAATCTATTTCCTTTATGTATTACAAATTTCATCTATTAATTCAATTCTAACAACAAAAGTGGATATATAAATACATTTTAGATCTCCTATTAACTCATACTGGAGCTCAGACATGTTATTGTCATTAAAAATGTTTTGTTTGTCTTGAAGGTTAATCTGTTTGAACTTATATGTTCACTCAGATTAGAAGTGCATGTCACGTCATGTTGGTTAAAGTTTTCAATAAACTTTATTCATATGGTTACTCTTACTTATTTTTTATTCAGCATTCAAATATTCATTTTATTGGCCTATCTCTAATAAAACTTTATACAATTTGTTAGGGAGAGCTAAACTATTTCACACAAATTCTTTCAGGATAAAGTTACACTATTTATTATCCAGTCAATACCAAACATGAAAACTTCAATTAACTCGCAAGAAAGTCATAATTGATGGATTTAACCTTACTATTCTTAAATGTTAATGGATTAAACAATCCAAGGAAAAGATCCAATTTCCTTAGATACTTGAAACTAAAGAAAAATTCAAGTTGTATTTATTCAAGAATCCCATCTAAAATCAGATGATAACTTTAATTGGAATCCATTGGAATATATAAATCTATCTTGCTCATCATTCAAGAAAAAAACAAGAGGAGTTTTAATACTTTGGAGGAAAAACATCATCATTCCCCAAATTATTTATATGTATGAAGACAAAGAAGGTCTTATTTCAATTGTAATAATTAGATTTAATAATAGAATATGGATACTTGTTAACACCTATTGGTTTCCTGGTATGGGGATAGGAACTGTTAGGAAACATTTAGAACTAATTAACAAAGTTTATAAGGGTATTTTGATTCTAGGGGGAGACTTCAACTGTACTTTAAACAGTTCTGAAACCTCAAATAAAAAGCACTTCCATCTTACTTCTTTAGGAAAAGCTCTAAGAAATTGGTGTGAGAACCTAAATCTAATTGACACCTACAGTTATAAAGACCCTAACTCACTATCCTTTTTTCATAGTGATTATAGATTTGGCACCCAAACCAGAATTTATAAACTTTATGTATCTCAAGATTTAAGTATGAAAATAATTAACTTTTCTATAATCCCTTGACCCTTTTCAGATCATAATTCACTGGTTTTAAAACTTGAACTTGATTTTAAAAGGCTGGTCTTCACAACAAGGATACCAGCATACATCACCAGACTACCACATTTCAAGCCATGGTTAGAGCACGAAATTCAAAACTTTCTTGATATTAACCAATCAAATGATATATGTTTGACAATTCTCTGGGATACACTAAAAGCTTACTTATTTGGTAAAATTCTAGCTTGGCTTAAAAATAAGACTAAAAAATGGGAATCAGAACTTCATAATGTTCAAAATAAGCTTATAATTATCAATAAAGATAATTCACAACATCCAAAAACAAAAAAGAAAACAATTACAGACTAAAATAACAAATACAGTGAAATATTAACTCAGAAAACAAATTTGGCATTAGAAATACTAAAAATCAACTCACACTCAATGTCGCCCAAACATCTACATAATCTTTCAATGAGAGTTAAAAGACAAGCCTCAGATAAAAATCATTCATGAAGTTAGAAATAATAAAATGGTATCAGACATTAGTGATATTCTTGAAGCCTTTAAATATCATTACTCTGACAACCAACTCAATAATTCAGCACAATTTCAACATATACATGTAGATAAAAGTTTACTTAAAATAAATACAATTCCAGATAAACTAAAATCTAAGATCTTTAAACAAAATTCTCTTAAAGAAGTAGTTGCTAAAATTAAAGAAAGCAAAAATAATAATGCCCCCGGGATAGATGGAATTATAATGGAACTATATAAGTTATTCCCTCCTTCAGCCATCTCAATTTTCGATAAAGCCTTAAATGTAATTCAAACTGATAATTTAATTCCTCCCTCTTGGAAATATCCCCTAATCACTCCTATATTAAAAGAAAATAAAGATCCAAAACAATGTAGTTCCTATAGACCAATTTCCTTGCTAAATAGTGACTACAAGATATTTGTATCCATTCTTGTAAATAGAATTAAAAAATCCTTAACACATATTATAAATTCTGATCAGTCTGGTTTTATTTACAATAGGTGCACGTATGATAATATTTTATGAATACTGTCCCTTATCGACATTTTAAATAGGGACAATTGAGAAGCTCTTTAGATACTGCTCGATATTTTAAAAAGCTTTTGATACACTGAAATGGGATTATCTCTTCAAAGCTTTAGAAATCTTTGATTTTCTATCTCATTTCATTACTTTGATAAAAAATCTATATAAAAATAATCTTGCGTATGTAAAACTAGGCCCTTTTACTTCAGAACCCATTAAAATACTCAAAGGTACAAAGCAAGGCTGTCCTTTGTCGCCCATTTTATTCACTCTTGCAATAGAATTATTTGCTATTACATTATGCCAAAACACAAAAATTAAAGGTATAGACATTTATGATCAATTTAAATCCAAAATCATGCTCTTTGTGGACGATATACTTTTAACTCCGAGTGTCTCACAAGAATCTCTTAAAGAGTTAGATCTACAGACTAAAAGGTTCTCTGATGGCTCAGGTTAACGTATAAGTGAATCTAAATCTAATTATATGCATTTAAATAAAAAACAAAATTCTTTCATAACTCCAGTCCATTTAATAGGAAAACAGGTCTCTTCTATAAATTACCTAGGAATTATTATTGACGACAATATTAATAACACTTTATCTACAAACTATAAAAAATCTTAAATAACATAAAACTACTCACTGACAAATGGAATAAATTATTCCTAAAGTTTGAGGATAGACTTCAATTAATAAAGATGGTATTATTACCAGAAATAAACTATATAGCTCAAGCCATTCCAATGCTACCTAATAAAAAACTATTACAAGGCATAAATACAATTCTTTTAAATTTTCTCTGGTTCCCTAAATGAAACAGGATAGACTATGCTCACCATATTAGACCCTGGGAAATGGGAGCGTTTAATTTTCCAGACTTAGAGACATATATTAAGGCTTCTATATTCAAAATAGTTTTCAACTGGATAGACACAAAAATTTCATCAGCTTGGAAATCCCTTCATATTTCT
Organism: Protopterus annectens; assembly: GCF_019279795.1. Taxonomy (NCBI): domain Eukaryota; kingdom Metazoa; phylum Chordata; order Ceratodontiformes; family Protopteridae; genus Protopterus; species Protopterus annectens. The sequence goes on along the minus strand of NC_056743.1, from coordinate 1,670,370,245 downwards.
ATTTTTTTAAATGAGAATAGACTCACAAAAAGTACTCTTTCAAATGATCAAATAAATATATTTTGGAAAATATTATGTCTTAATTTACAATTTAATGTTTCGAAACCCACCAACTCAGTCTTCATAAACTACACCTACAACTCATTTAGATCTTTCATAAACTCAATCTTAGACATTAAATTATGGTGGGAACTCTTAATTCCTTTCAAAATAACTAAAAACTTTCCCAACAAATTATATGAAAACATTATAAATAATTGGGAACTAAAAAATGTTACTTGCTGGCAAGACTGTATTAGGAACTCATCAGTCTTAAACATACAACAAATAATAAGCACCTTTGATATTCTAAATCCAGATTGGCTTATACTTCAAAGCATTTTATTTCATGCTCAAGAGTTATACAGAATAATCAATAATTCATCCTTTAGTTCTGAACCAAAATTAATTTCCATTATCCAAGAAATGGTTTATAATAATCATAACGGGTCTAATTTAACCTCATTGCTCTATAAAACTTAATAATTTACAAAGTTAATCCAAAACAAAACTTGTGGAACTTTATTACTAAAGGTCATCAGATTAACCTCTCCTCTGAAAACAAAATTAATTTATTGTATTCTATTAAATTAACATCCAATCTACAAGCTTGGAAGATTTTTTCATGGAAATTCTTACACAGGGCATTTTACACCGCCAATAGAATAGCTAAAATGGACTCTTCTAAACAATTGTTTTGTTGGAGATGTTCTCAGAATTGTAATGCTGATTGGATTCATATATTTTTTTAAGTGTATCAAAATTAAAAAATTCTGGGAGGAGACAGGAAATTTCCTTCAAGCAATTTTTTCAGATTCCTTCATACTAACTAAATCCATGATTTTTCTGAATGTAACTGAAACAAATGTTATGAGCAAAAAAGAATTTGTATCTACCATTGACTATACTAGCAATTGCTAGAAAATGTATTTACAAGAAAATGGAAAACTTCATCTGAACCCAACTTTCAAGAACATATGACTCTACAAGAAGAAACAATACATATGGAAACAAAGGTAAAAGAAACAAGAAGCTTCCATAATAAATGGATCAACAATCCTTGGAAGAAAGTTTTTTCTCTCATTGAGACTTTAAAGATCTCCACATCTTCTTAGTACTTGGAGAAATTACACTGATTTTTTATGTGTAACTACCTCTCTCTAACTCTAAGTTATTCTCATTTTTTTCCATATTGGCCATATGTACATATTGTATATAGTTTGTCTTTGTTTCATTTGTATTCTAGTAGAAATTATGTTTTGTCTTTTTGAAAATCAATAAAATATTTGGAAAAAAAAGAAAAATTGTAGATGAATCAGAGCTTTTGAAAAAATGATGGTACACTCAGGTACTTGACTCTCTGTGGTTATCAGGACAATAGAGTGAGACACATAGTCAGAAGATGGCAAAATGTTTAAGATGTTAACTTACAGTTCTCTTGTGTTGACTGAACTACTTTTTCAACTATTGAAATAAGTTTTATATACTTGATAAACATGCTAATGTGGTTCATTATGGATATTAAGTTAGATATTGGAAAACTGAATTTGAGTTGTTTATTAGCAGATAAGATATAGAAGAAAAATATAAGGATAATTTCAACAATGATTTATCTCATTAAAGGGTGATATTCATAGTCATTAATAGAAATGTGTAAAGGAATTTGTGGGTGAGCGCAGACAGGTGCAGCTGAGCCATGTTTAATACAGGCTATTTCATTCCATTCATGGTGTCTGTGAATGTAGATATGCAAATGAGCAGATGATATGGCAGTGAGAAGTGACATAAATGTTCTTATAGTAATTAAGGCTATTTTAAACCATTTGTAATTCATAGTCAGTTTCTCCCACTTTACAGTTCTTGTCTCAGATGCGGAAAAAAATCGCAGCCTCACTAAATGTGCCCAAGCTGCAATTGGCAAAAATGCTATTTCTTGCAGTGATCTTTGGTATTTATAGTTCAGAGTTGCTTGTCTTGGCTGGGCCAAAACAGCTTAGTGGCACTCACTCACTAAGAAGATGATAATATAAGCAAAGGATTACTCATTGAGAATCTCACAGGCCTCTTCCTTGAGGATACCGAAGGAGTTCCTGGATATAGCTTTAGCACACGTGAATCAGTACATCTATAATGGATGTATTAATGTGCTTGTGACCTATTACGAAGTCTGCCTTGTACATATGTTGTATGAATAATTAGCATGATAAAGGCATCAGTAACATAACAGAAATACGTGAAGAAATGCACCATGGAATAATCTCTCATTATGTCTGTATGTGTATTCCTGTCAGCAATAATCCACCTCTTCCCACCCCTTCTATGTCATCAAATAAATCTATTTGATTCCAAAATATTTCCAAGAGACATATTTCCTCCAGCAATGCCATGCTTGGTCCCACCTATATCATACATTTAAGGATCAAGAAACTGCAACTGTCATCAAAAATGTATAAATCATGACACCTGAACCATTACCATAAAACATATCCGTTATGCACTCTGTCAGACTGACATGGGGTTAAATGTGTAGACTTCTTCATTTTACGGATGTGGCTCAGAGTACCTTAGACTACTTCTAATCCCCATTCTAAGAGCAACAGCTCAGGATATGATTACACATGTGCTAATATTTTGCCATCAGCACTCAAATTGACCTTGCCAGTGTTGTACTTCAGGCAGAAAGTTAAAAAAAGTTACAAAAAATAATTTTTTTTAGGTTGCTTAATGTCTGTATTGAATTTTCAAAGCAAGTTATCTGGAATTCAGAGTAATATTCACTCAATTAAGTCAGTCTCTTAATGTATGTCTGCACTCCAATCATTACACTTGCATCTGTGTTACAGTGTTGGGTAACCTATTCACACATAATCCGTCATTGCTATTCTGAGGTGCACTGTCATATTTACGAAGTGCATGTATTGTCAATGCACATTGTGCAAGCATAAGACAAAACAAGAGACAGTGAAACTATAAATGTTTATAATTTCCATACAATCATCACAGAAAAGCCAATTTCACACTTCTAAAAACTAGTGTGGTCTCCTTTAAGGCCCCTGAGCCAGTGGTAAACATTACTCAAACCGCTGAATCACTTACAAATGCCTTCTACCAGCACCTACAGGTCTGCATGGATCAGGCAATCCCAAACAAAACTAAGACTCTCTGTACCAAAGGCAAGCATCCAGTCTGGTGGACCCCAGCCATAAACAAGCTCTACAACAAAAGGAGGAAGCTACTACAAGATAGAGCAAAATCCTTGAAAGGTAAGACACCTTTGATCATTATAAGTAAAAAACTAAGAGCTCTCATAAAATCATCCAAGGCAAATTTTGAGAGAAAAATCGCCAAGGACTCTAAAGACAATCATAAGGCCTTCTTTAGCTATGTTAGAAACCTAGGAGGAAACTCCCAGATATGCTCAGAATTAGTTCAAAATGATTTGAAAATTACTGAACCTACACACATTGCCAACATACTGGCTGACAGGTTCAGTGAAAAGGAGAGATATCTATTCCAGAGGATTGTAGCCCAAACATCTCCAACGCCCAGGTGAGAACTGCCCTCACTAAGGCAAAAAACACAGCATCCATGGGACCAGATGATGTCCCCGGCTGTGTGCTTCACTAACTCAATGAGGAATTAAACCCACAGTTAGGACAGCTGTTTAATCTTAGCCTCACCTCAGGATACAACAAGGAGTGGCGACAGGTAGGCGACTGTAGTCCCACTTTGCCTCCACAGACCCTGGAAATTACTGCCCCATTAGCTTGACAAGCCTTATCTGCAAAGCCATGGAGAGGATCATAATGGAACTCATAAATAAAGACATAGGGAACTTGCAGACTTTGGATCCAACCCAGTTTGGCTTTGTCAAAGGCAGATCCTGCCTCTTAAACTTGGTTGACTTTTCCGAGACAGTCACCAAGGCCATTGATGAGGGAAAGGCAGTCCATACAGCCTACCTCGACCTGGCAAAGGCCTCGACACAATACCCCACTCAGGTATCATCGGAAAACTCATCAGCTTGAATGTAAACCCATACATCACAAGATGGGTTGCAAACTGGTTAAGTGACAGAACCCACAGGGTCAGAGTTGCTGGAGCCATGTCAGACTCAAAGCCTGTCACAAGTGGTGTCCCACAGGGCTCAGTCCTGGGTCCACTCTTGTTCGGCATCTACTTTTCTGGAGTACAAGCAAACACAGGAGGGTTATGGCTGACAAAGTTTGCAGATGACTGCAAACTGCCATAGTCGAAAACACATCTGACACAGATATCCTCCAGAAGGGCCTCACAGAAATGGATAACTGGTGCCAGAGCCATGGCCTGAAGTTAAACGCCAAAAAATGCATAGTCATACCCTTTGTGAAAAACAAGGTTACTAGCTACCATATAGGTGGCAATCCACTGAGCACAGAAAAAGTCATCAGGGATCTGGGGACCCAGGTTGACAGTAGCCTTCGTTTGACACTCATGTTGCTAAAGTAGTTAGAAAACCTTCTATATCGCCCACCTGATCATGAAGGGATTCACATCTAGATCAAGGGAGGTCATCGTCCCTGTACTCATCACTCATTAGACCTATGATTGAGTACAATGCCAATGTATCTGACCAGACACCTGCTGCAGCTTGAAAGGCCCCAAAAGTTCCTCACCAAAAGGATAAAGGGTCTCAAAAATATGTCTTATGCTGCCCGACTGAAAGAACTCCAGCTCTATTCAGTCTCATACCGCTTGCTCAGAGGTGACCTGTGCCTGACATATAAGGCCATGTCAAACCCAGATTTGATGAATATGCTTCACCTCAAAAATCTAGATCCTCAGAACCACAAGGGGAGACTTAAACCTTGACACGGTTATAAATAGAACGTGCTGGAGGGACAGATTCATCACCCAGCGACTCCCTGTGCTGTGGAACAAAATCCCGGTACATGTGAGGCAGAGCACCTCGCTGGCCTTGTTCAAGAGGAATCTTGACCAATGGATGGGAGATTGCAGATATACCCCAGGGATTACTTCAGTGTCACTGCTTGACAGAGGCACAGCAAAATGATAGGCATAGTTTTTTATTCAAACTAAAGGGGTGGCGAAAGTCACATAACTATGGGCTAGGCTTATAAATGCCCTTGGGCAGAGAGCCTAGTATGAACCTATGAACCTATGAAGTAGCAGAAATGCTTGACTGATAATTAATTGGTTTAAAACTGTGATTGTCATTTGTTCCCATACTGTGAAACAGGTATGTGTCCCTCACAGTAAATCAATATACATGAAGGACAGTATATAAATCTTAGCAGAGAAGCATGTTGTTACATGGAAAAAGCACAATGCTTTTATGTTGGCCTGCCGACACACATGCATTTGTCCCAATATCTCTGATGCACAGCACCAACTGTTCCAAACAGTGAATTTTCCTAATTACAAATGTGAGTTTTCACATTTTTAAACTCTGACTTCTTCTGTGGCACTTCTGACTAATACTGTGCTCTCTACATAGTGTAACGAGATAAGTAGAAGGTGAAAGTCTCACTCTAGGGAATGTGTGTGTGTGTGTGTGTGTGTGTGTGTGTGTGTGTGTGTGTGTGTGTGTGTGTGTGTGTGTGTGTGTGTGTGTGTGTGTTATGCTTCACTGTCAAAAGTGTTAGGTCCACTTCCAATGAGGAGAATACATTTAACTCTGGCCACAACTCCATTGGCACTTTATCCCACTTTTAACAGAAACATCCTCTTGGCAACACACTGATGAAGTCATCCTGTCAAAAATGCACTCTATTCTATTAAGAGTCAGACTTCTACTGTGATGCTTGCAACTACTTCTGTGCTTTCTAGATTGTGTAACTAGATGAGTCATTTCTCACCATGGGGTGTGTGTGTGTGTGTGTGTGTGTGTGTGTGTGTGTGTGTGTGTGTGTGTGTGTGTGTGTGTGTGTGTGTGTGTGCGTGTGTGTGTGTTGTGATTGCAATGTATGCTACATACAGATTGCTAAACAGATGTTCTGTATCAATTTCCAGTTAGTGGAAGATGTTAACATGGAAGACAAGGTCTTCATCCCCTTATTCCATTTTTGCTACAAACATGTTTTCTCCATTACTCTGATGAGGTCAACAAGTAAAAAGTGTACACTGTGCCCTTACAATTCAGACTTCTTCTGTGACACTTACAGCTAGTTCTGTGTTGTGTAGATTATGTTTATCAGTAGGTAGTGGGTTTGAATCCAACACTGGGTAATTAATGTGACTATGTGCACTGTCATGTACAGTTGTGTCCTTCACCACACCCCTTATGTAAACTTCCACTTAGGAGACATATTTTCACTGGCAGATGATTTCCTCATGTAGTTGTCCAAGAAACTAAAAGTTTTTGGAAACACAATGCTTACATCATGATATGAAATATGTACAACATGAAAGTGGTCGTATGAGTTACCCTGTGGCACTGGCTGTTGATATCGTGCTCACTAGGCTGTGTAACTGCAGAGGGAGAAGATATGAATCTAGCAATGATTGAATACTGTCCGTCAGTGCATGTCTTTTGTGCTGTGTAGAGAAAGCTCCTAGTTCATATAGTATGTGTAGCTTTGTAGTGTTACTGTGCACTTCCACCACCTTCATACATTTTTAGAAGAATGTCAACATATGAAAGAATGGTGATGCCATCTATGCATATGTGCATTGTCACAATTGTAAAAGAACATCTTGTGTGGCATGTAAAACTCAGGGAGTCTTCTATACCTTGTGATCTTAGGTAGTCTGTTCAAATCCAGCCATTACTTCTTACTTGTGTCAGTATGCCTGTGAATGTGCAGATATGTGACAATGTTGTCAGACAGCTATATGCTGTCTACATATATGGCTAGGAATTCCTATTACAGTGTTTTCTGGTCATTTCTCATACAGAAATGCTTTTTTGGTTAATAATGATGCATGGGATGTCATTTGGCTTTCCCACAAAAACTTCTAAGGATTTTCTTGTAGTGTGAGAACAAGAGACAATGTATGCCACTGCCTTAGTAAGGTGTGTGTTTGAATCTGTGATTGTCCAAAACTGTGTCTGAGTGCCATTCTCCTGTCAGAGTGACAACTATATTATACATTAATTGCATTCTGGGTATACCTATCAGCAGGCAATGTTGTGTAAGAAACACACATATAGCAACAGCATTTTAAAGAAATGACAGGCACACATATCCCTTGCAGCAATAACATGACATCACAACTTTAAAGACCAAAATTTTTCACACTTGTAGCACCAGTGGCACTGTGGCACATTAATTCTTTCCAATATAATGTAATGTCTGTTGTCACATAGTCAGAAGTTCAAAACCAGCATTGGCTGACTGTAAGCATTGTGTGATTGCATGTCCTATTGCTGTTATACATGAATGACATCCACAAGTGTTATAATGTGTGCAATTACAATAGGAAAAGCATCCCCAACCCTTTGATTGCATACAAATTGCAACACAATCATAAAATGTAATGATTTCACATAGGCACATCTGAATTGGTGCACATGTTTATAGATGGTGGACTTACATCGTTTGCTGTTCAATTTCATGTAAGGGTAACATTCTATGAATGTACTAGCATTACACAAATAGCACTGCTTGAAGTTATTCTAAATTTTTACTTTGGAGAAAGAAATAACAAGTCATTCTGCAAGTATCATGGTGTGAATGCTCCTGCATCACATGCATTCAGTAATGGCTTGTATAGCGTATCTACACAGATAACTGTGTTTCCGATATGGAACAATGTTGTTAGACAAAACAACAGGAATAGCTTCCTTGGCTGAAAAACTTAATTTTGCACTGCTCACCATTGTGTGAACATCAGCATAATTTCCTCTTTGTCATAATACTAACAAAATCATATTGTATACATTATCTTCACATTTTCTATTACTTCACACATTAATTTAATTTATTTGTGACAAGGTCCATCACTATGTCGTGTGGCAGACATGGTCAATACACAGCACTGCAGTATATGGGTTGGGAGGGTGGCCTAATGGTTAAGGTGTTTGCCTTACAAACACAAGGTGCAGGGTTTGAGTCTCACAAGGTATAATTGGCTAGGCTTAAAATTGCTCGCAAGGGCAGTTAGCTTAGTACTAATCTATGAACTTATGTAGTATGATAGACAGGGGTTTGAATCTAGTAACATCTGTCTGTTACGTAACTGTGTCAGACAAGAGTGGCTTAAGCAAAGGAAGCATATATTGTGAGAGGTCAGCTTTTTAGGGCACTAGCCTCCACAGTAGGGGATCCATACCCATTACAATAGGGAATTGCTGTAAGACCTTCAAGTGTGTTCATCATGACATGCACAGTATGCCTATTTCTGTGGTGTCACAGGTTTATACACATCCTTCTGATACGTGTCCTGACATGTATTTGATCCTGGTAAGATGTAAATGTTGAACATGTCACTGATTGTTCACAGGCATTATTCAATTTCCAAATAAGAATGCACTGAATTGCATGTCTTCCTCCAAACATTTATGTATTACTGTAATTGTTTTATCCATGCTGTACAATTTTATTAGACATGAGGACTTAGAGCATGTCTTCCTGTATAGCGTAATGCCAGATCATAATAAAGTGTGATTGAGCCTGTAGTCAGACACTTTCATGTCTGTCCATGTTGTTTACATGTTATTATTTTCATTTTATTTATTTATTTTACATTTGTTGAACGGGAGTGTCCGGCTGAGCTATTGGCCTTTATCAGCACAGGCCCAGGGAGAAAAGCTCCAAAGATATACAATGCAATAAAAATAGCAATACAGAAAAAATTCAATAAAAATAGCAAGAGAGAATTTTGATAGTTAAAATAAGTAAGCTGCATACATGTATATTGTTGACAGATAAAACAGTACTATAAACAAAAAGGAGAATGTTAAAAAGTAGAATAAGTTGTATGTTTTGATTTAAAAAGAGAGTTGAGTAAATGTAAGGTTTTGTATGCAGAGTAGCAGAAACTTAAAAGATTACATAAGAATGTCAGGGAGCAGAGTATAGAAGAAGCTTTGGAGGTTACATAGGAAACATAGGATGAAGTAGCTAAGGGTAAGTTTTAATAAGTTAGACTGTACTATAAAGGTAGGTAATAATCAGGGAGGGTGAGTGTAATGGCAGGACCAGTGTTTTTTAAAGTGGTCTTTGGTTGCTAGCTTAAATTGTGTGGGGTGAGTCAGGGTCCTTATTTCTAGTGGGAGTTTGTTCCATGCAATAGAGAGATGGTAACTATATAAGTTGCACCCAGTGTTGGATTTGCATTTATGTATTTTTAGTAGGTCTTGGGTTGAGCTTTGGAGAAGTCTGGTAGGGGAGGAGTGAGAGATGAGAGAAGATAGACTTGAGCAGAAATCAGGCTGATATAGGATGGAGTGTATGATCTGGAGTTGAGATTGTAGGAGCAGGTGAAGTAATTCAGGCCAGTTCAGGTATTTTAGGGAGAGACAGTGATGAGATTTATATGTTTGTTGAGCTGCAAATCTAGCTATTTTGTGGTAGGTTGATTCTAATTTGGTAAGTATGGAGGGGTTCAGACTTTTGAGTATTTGGGAACAATAGGTTAAGCATTGTAGAAGGTAGGCATGGGTAAGAGAAATCCTAGCTTCTGTAGTTAGGAATTTGTTGTTCCTGTACAGTAGTCCTAGCTGTTGGTGGTTTTTTTTTGATACAATCATTAATGTGAAGATTGCATTTTAGTTGGTCATCAACGGTAATGCCAATGAGTTTTGTTCTAGTTTTGGCTTTTATAGGAGTATTGTTTAGGGACTTTACAGAGAAGGAAAATTTAATGTGGCTTGCAGATTTAGGTAAAAGGAGTAGTAATTTTGTTTTCTTAGGGTTGAGGATGAGCTGATTACTACTGAGTTGAAAGTTGCCTGGGTATTTGTTAGGAAATATGGCAGTTTTCCCTGTAATGTCTTGTGAGTATGCCCAGTATAATCATATAGCGGATATGTTTCATTTATACATGGAGACCTTGAACTACTACAATGTCATCATATCTGTGCTGTCGTTTATTACTTGTGTACTTTGATTGCTATTATATTACTGTTTATGATGCGCATGTATACAAAACCTATGCTTGTCTAAGATGTGTGAATGTAATATATGCCATATCTATGGTTGCCCAATGAGAAATGTTAAATATGTGAACCAAATCACATAAAGAATCATGAATCACAACTTCAGAAAAGTGTCTTGCAACTAGGACTGTATGATGCTCACAATATCAGCATAAACACCAATGACAAATTATCAAACAAACATCTGGAACTCAGGAAAGAAAAACTGCACTACAGCTAAAAACAAACAATTTACTGTTATGTCCTTTTTAGCTGGGTATGACACAGCTTCTGTATTATTCCATGTATTACAAGTACTAGGAAGAAGTGAAAGGATAAATCAAGAATCAGACACTACATTTTAAATGTTCTAACCTCTTTCTTCCATACTTATTAAAATAAACTTCTTCAGACTACAAGAGCAAAGCTAGGAATACAGTTTCAATAATCCTCTATTAAATCATGTGACCCAAAAGGAAATTACATCAGTGAAACAAATCTTTAGAAACAGCACCATCTTGTGGTTCAAAGACTGAACTACAACTAAACAGTCATTTGTAAAAGTACCTGGCTACCATATAGTATGATAGAACAGAAAACACATTGCATTGAAATACAACCATAAAAACCATCACATATAAACACTTAAAACCAAAAATGTTACCTGTCCAGTGCCTTCAGTTTTAATAAACACTGTACTGAGCATGGAGACGATGTTATATCTACATGTGAGACTACAGCTATGTCATGTACTCCTGTCCACTTGTTATTATTAACATACACTTATGATGTGATCCCCTCTAAAGTTCACTCTGACAGTGTTACACTCAGGCATTTGTGTTAGCACAAGTAAAAAAACTATATGCATTTAATCAAACTTGCCACTTAAGTTCACAGTATTCCAATTTGAGAGTCCAAGGACCCCCTCTTTCATCAGACAAAACCTACTCAATTACTTTGAATTTAAAATGATCTCCTGGGAAGATCATAATATGTCTGGCTATGGCATTATGAACATGCAATTTATTAATGCTATAAATATGCTCATATAGTCGTTCTCTAAATCTGCATTTTGTTTTACCTATATAAAAACTTTTGCAGAACTAACACTTAGCAAGATAAACAATGCCTTTGGAGTTTCAGTTAATCCTACCCTTGATCTCATAATTGGTATTATGGACCGCAAAATTATTGCGAGTATGAACATATTTAAAATAAGAGCAAGCTTTGCACTTATACATTCCAGGGTACCTAGTTAAAGGAAATTTCTTCTAATCAAATTAATTTTTAGAATCAAATCCATTTTTAAAAATGGTACCTTTCTTAAAAACAATCCTAGGATGATCACCTAACTTCTGTTTTAAATTAATATCATCCAACAATAGCTTCCAATTTTTATGTAAAAATTCCTTAAGGTAAATAGCATCAACACAAAAAGGGGTAATGAAACTCAGACTAAAGCCAGTTGTTGATAAATTACTCTCTTGAACTCTATAGTCACCAAACCTTCCAGGGCTTTCCAGCCAGACCTCATGATTTAAAATTGGTTTAAAGAACCCAGTAGATCTCTTGCTTTGTACTTCATTAATTAATTGATCAACTAAAATAGATGGATACCTCCATTTAAGAAACATATCCCTTAAATTGTCACACTCATTAAAAAAATCTTGTTCTAAACTGACCATCCTAGCCACTCTGACCAATTGGCCTTTTACAACAGAGCATTTTTGGTGAAAAGGATGGAACTAGAAAAATGCAAAAAAAGAATTGGAATATGTACTTTTTCTAAAAATCTTCGAGGTGTATCTAAAATTTGCATTGTCTTTCCTTAATTCAATATCTTAAAATGAAATTACATCAGAATTATAATCAGAAGTAAATTCCAGAAAATTAGTAGACTTATTAAAATATTCAAGTAATCAGCATTACCCTTTATGATGATAAAAATATCATCCAGGTAACAGGTGTAAAAATACTAATTATGGGGTTCATAAATAAACACTCATGTTCCCACATGGCCATGACAATGTTGACAAAACTGGCCCCACATGGTGAAGCCATAGCACCCCCTCTTTTTTGTAAGAAATACTGGCCGTCAAAATATAAGAAGTTATTAGCCAAAAATTAAGTCTAATAATTCCCCAATTAAACTGATGTTGTCAGTGGTTGCTCCTTTCTTTAATAAAAAATCAGAAATCCATTGAATCCTCAACTCGTGGGGGATGACTGTGTATAGATCTCTGACATCAATAGTTAAAAAATAATATTTGGCCTTAAATTCAAGCTCATTCATTTTTTCAAGAAAGGACCATGAATCTTTACAAATTTGGGGTTTATTTTCAAGAAATCTTTTCAGCCTGCTATCTACAAATTTTGCACAAGCATAAGTGATGGAATTTCTTCTATCCACTATTGGTCATAAAAGGGGTCATGTAAGTCCTTATGGATTGTGGGGATCCCAACAATAACTGGGATTAATGGTGAAGGCATATTCAAGTAGAAATTTATATCAGTATGGAAATTAATCAGCAAGCCATTGATATGAGATTTAATTCTAGCATAAGCACTATTCACTTCATTCAAAGACAGATTCATATTTGTCTGTATTCAATATTTTAAACAACCAAGACTGATAGTCACCCATATCCATAAAGACCAGCCCTTTATTGGGTTTCATGACCTTTACATTAGAACAACATAAAGAACAAATCAAATGTTGTTCATCCTTATTTAAATTATGCATCTTGTCACATTTATGTTGTTTACACAATAGTGACCTCATGTCCATTTCACAAATACACTCAAAAGTACCTAATAAAGGGTGGAATGGTGGATTAAATAAACTACTAACTCTGAATTGTCCATAAGAATAAGTATCAGCACCAAACAATAATGTTAAATTCATTTTAAGTGTAAACAGTTTTAAATCCCAAAAAGTATTAGCAAGGTCTGCTCTCCTTGATGGAACAAAAGTTAAACCTTTAGCCAGAATATTGGCTAAAGAAATTTCAACCTCAGCATCAACATCATTGAAAATGTTAAATGCACCTTGTGTATTAGTAACAACCTGTACACATTATCTGTTGACTTTAAGTGCAAAATCGTCACTCATGTCACCGGGACTAATCTCCGACAACGATTGTTTGACCTCCGGGGCTGCGGGTTCTGCCATTGACCCCCTTTCCACCACATATTGGTTTGATGTCCACTCAAAGATGCACAAAGTGGTACTAGGCATAAGCCTGGCTGTTGACCTCTTTGCTCTCTTAAGCATTCACTATGTCTAAGTTGCTCTGATATGACATCATGATGGTCCTCATAGGTATTTATTCTAATGTCCTCATTGACATTAGTATCATAAGTTCTTAGTTCATTGTTACCACCCAAATTACTCCAAATTTGTGAAGGTGGGGTATGGGTTAGGCTACTCCCTTCTCATAATCACATTTGTCCCTTTCAAGTTTTTTTACTTTATTTTCTCTCAATTTATTCAAATACTGATCAATATTTTTAAATAATCTACTATATTCATATTTATACCTTAGGAAATCAACATAATTTCTAATTAACTTATCGAGGACATCCAAATCCCCTGCAAGTGAGTCAACAGTCTAGAATAATGCTTGATCAGTATTTCTATAAATTCATATCCTTGTTTATCAAATAATTTCAACAGCTCAAAATAAAAGGGAGAGTTATGCTCAAGGTCATTAGGAAAATGCCACTGTCTCAAGCCTTTAGGAATTTGCTACATGCGTAAATATTCTTTTAAATAAATGAATTCCAGCTGCAATTTCTTATATAGTCAAACAGTTTCAAATTCTTATTAGTATCACTTCCATTAGCCGATGCTCCTAAATTTAAACCATCAGAACTGCTAATACCTTCTGGATGCTTGTTCAGCCACTCCTGTAATACTGGAACACCAATAAGCCCTATGGAAGACTGCAATAGTGTGGAAGAGTCACCCGGTCCGTTACTGTCTTCATTAATATCATTGGAATTATTCAGGTGAATGTCTGCTTGCATATGATTCATTTGGGACACATGAGAGACAGTAGTACAATGCTGATTTCCATTGTCCACAAAAGTATCCTGTCTGATATTCCATGAATTAACAACAGTTTTTGAAGGTGGTAAAAACCAAAGAGAAATTGTGCGTGATAAATCATCCACCCATTGGGGCAATTGCTACACAAGTGATTTAAGATTGCCGACTGCTGTATATTTAAACTTGGTGCTTCTTGTGAAAATAGCAAAGGACTGCCTTGTTCTAACCCTGCCACCAACTCCATGACAAACTGACTAAAAGCCAAAAAAAAAACCCCACAAAAACTAGTAATGCCAGTACTAGGAAGAAGCAGAAGGGTAAATCAAGAATCAGATACTAAATTTAAAATATTGTAGGTGCTTTCATCTCTATTTATTAAAATGAACTTCTTCAGAATTATAATTCTGATGTGATTTCATTTTTAGATATTGAATTAAGGAAACACAAAGCAAATTTTAGATATACCTCGAAGATGTTTAGAAAAAGTACATATTCCAATTCTTTTTTTGTACTTTTCTAGCTCCCATCCTTTTCCCTAAAAACACACTATTGTAAAAGGCCAATTGGTCAGAGCAGCTATGATGGTTAGTTTAGAAAAAGATTGTTTAATGAGTGTGACAATTTAAGGGATATGTTTCTTAGATGAGGGTATCCATCTATTTTAGTTGATCAATTAATTAATGAAGTACAAAGTAAGATATCTACTGGGTTCTTTAAACCAGTTTTAAATCATAAGGGCTGGCTGGAAAGCCCTGGAAGGTTTGGTGGCCATAGTATTTAAGAGAGTAATTTATTGACAAATGGCTTTAGTCTTTGTTTCATTACCCCTTTTAGTATCAGTGCTGTTAACCATAAGTAACTTTTACATAAAAATTAAAACCTATTGCTGGATGATATTAACTTAAAACAGAAGTTAGGTGACCATCCTAGGGTTGTTTTTAAGAAAAGTACCAATTTTAAAAATGTATTTGATTCTAAAAATTCATTTGATTATAAGAAATTTCCTTTAACTAGATCCCCTGGAATGTATAAGTAAGAAGTTGCTCTTCCTGTAAATATGTTGATACTGGCAATAATTTCACGATCCGTAATACCAATTATGAAATCAAGGTGTAGGTTTAACTGTAACTCTAAAGGCATTGTTTATCTGGCTAAGTTCTTGTTCTGCAAAAGATTTTATATAGGTAAAACAGAACGCAGATTTAGAGAATGACTATATGGGAATACTTATAGTATTAATAAATTGCATATTCATAATGCCCTAGCCAGACATATTATGATCTTCCCAGAACATCATTTTAAATTCAAAGTAATTGAGCAGGTTTTGTCTGATGAAAGAGGGGGTCCTTGGACTCTCAAACTGCAATGCTGTGAACTTAAGTGGCAAGTTCGACTAAATGCATATAGCTTTCTTGGGTTGAATGATACATGCTCAGTACAATGCTTATTAAAACTGAAGGCATTGGATAGGTAACATTTTTGGTTTTAAGTGTTTATATGTGATGGTTTTTATGGTGGTGTTTCAATATAATGTGCTTTCTGTTCTATCATACTACATGGTAGCCAGGTACTTTTACAAATTAATTGACTGTTTATTTAGTTGTAGT